>NC_086452.1:222776127-223129877 GCF_028390025.1 Pseudophryne corroboree | reverse complement strand
TGTCGGAGGAGAAGCGTAAACTTGCCAATATGCCATTTACCACACGGAGTGGCAAGGAACGGCTGAGGCCCTGGCCTATGTTCATGGCTAGTGGTTCAGCTTCACATGAGGATGGAAGCACTCAGCCTCTCGCTAGAAAACTGAAAAGACTCAAGCTGGCAAAAGCACCGCAAAGAACTGTGCGTTCTTTGAAATCCCAAATCCACAAGGAGAGTCCAATTGTGTCGGTTGCGATGCCTGACCTTCCCAACACTGGACGTGAAGAGCATGCGCCTTCCACCATTTGCACGCCCCCTGCAAGTGCTGGAAGGAGCACCCGCAGTCCAGTTCCTGATAGTCAGATTGAAGATGTCAGTGTTGAAGTACACCAGGATGAGGAGGATATGGGTGTTGCTGGCGCTGGGGAGGAAATTGACCAGGAGGATTCTGATGGTGAGGTGGTTTGTTTAAGTCAGGCACCCGGGGAGACACCTGTTGTCCGTGGGAGGAATATGGCCGTTGACATGCCTGGTGAAAATACCAAAAAAATCAGCTCTTCGGTGTGGAGGTATTTCACCAGAAATGCGGACAACAGGTGTCAAGCCGTGTGTTCCCTTTGTCAAGCTGTAATAAGTAGGGGTAAGGACGTTAACCACCTCGGAACATCCTCCCTTATACGTCACCTGCAGCGCATTCATAATAAGTCAGTGACAAGTTCAAAAACTTTGGGTGACAGCGGAAGCAGTCCACTGACCAGTAAATCCCTTCCTCTTGTAACCAAGCTCACGCAAACCACCCCACCAACTCCCTCAGTGTCAATTTCCTCCTTCCCCAGGAATGCCAATAGTCCTGCAGGCCATGTCACTGGCAATTCTGACGAGTCCTCTCCTGCCTGGGATTCCTCCGATGCATCCTTGCGTGTAACGCCTACTGCTGCTGGCGCTGCTGTTGTTGCCGCTGGGAGTCGATGGTCATCCCAGAGGGGAAGTCGTAAGCCCACTTGTACTACTTCCAGTAAGCAATTGACTGTTCAACAGTCCTTTGCGAGGAAGATGAAATATCACAGCAGTCATCCTACTGCAAAGCGGATAACTGAGTCCTTGACAACTATGTTGGTGTTAGACGTGCGTCCGGTATCCGCCGTTAGTTCACAGGGAACTAGACAATTTATTGAGGCAGTGTGCCCCCGTTACCAAATACCATCTAGGTTCCACTTCTCTAGGCAGGCGATACCGAGAATGTACACGGACGTCAGAAAAAGACTCACCAGTGTCCTAAAAAATGCAGTTGTACCCAATGTCCACTTAACCACGGACATGTGGACAAGTGGAGCAGGGCAGGGTCAGGACTATATGACTGTGACAGCCCACTGGGTAGATGTATGGACTCCCGCCGCAAGAACAGCAGCGGCGGCACCAGTAGCAGCATCTCGCAAACGCCAACTCTTTCCTAGGCAGGCTACGCTTTGTATCACCGCTTTCCAGAATACGCACACAGCTGAAAACCTCTTACGGCAACTGAGGAAGATCATCGCGGAATGGCTTACCCCAATTGGACTCTCCTGTGGATTTGTGGCATCGGACAACGCCAGCAATATTGTGTGTGCATTAAATATGGGCAAATTCCAGCACGTCCCATGTTTTGCACATACCTTGAATTTGGTGGTGCAGAATTTTTAAAAAAACGACAGGGGCGTGCAAGAGATGCTGTCGGTGGCCAGAAAAATTGCGGGACACTTTCGGCGTACAGGCACCACGTACAGAAGACTGGAGCACCACCAAAAACTACTGAACCTGCCCTGCCATCATCTGAAGCAAGAAGTGGTAACGAGGTGGAATTCAACCCTCTATATGCTTCAGAGGTTGGAGGAGCAGCAAAAGGCCATTCAAGCCTATACAATTGAGCACGATATAGTAGGTGGAATGCACCTGTCTCAAGTGCAGTGGAGAATGATTTCAACGTTGTGCAAGGTTCTGATGCCCTTTGAACTTGCCACACGTGAAGTCAGTTCAGACACTGCCAGCCTGAGTCAGGTCATTCCCCTCATCAGGCTTTTGCAGAAGAAGCTGGAGGCATTGAAGAAGGAGCTAAAAGGGAGCGATTCCGCTAGGCATGTGGGACTTGTGGATGCAGCCCTTAATTCGCTTAACAAGGATTCACGGGTGGTCAATCTGTTGAAATCAGAGCACTACATTTTGGCCACCGTGCTCGATCCTAGATTTAAAGCCTACCTTGGATCTGTCTTTCCGGCAGACACAGGTCTGCTGGGGTTGAAAGACCTGCTGGTGACAAAATTGTCAAGTCAAGCGGAACGCGACCTGTCAACATCTCCTCCTTCACATTCTCCCGCAACTGGGGGTGCGAGGAAAAGGCTCAGAATTCCGAGCCCACCCGCTGGCGGTGATGCAGGGCAGTCTGGAGCGACTGCTGATGCTGACATCTGGTCCGGACTGAAGGACCTGACAACGATTACGGACATGTCGTCTACTGTCACTGCATATGATTCTCTCAACATTGATAGAATGGTGGAGGATTATATGAGTGACCGCATCCAAGTAGGCACGTCACACAGTCCGTACTTATACTGGCAGGAAAAAGAGGCAATTTGGAGGCCCTTGCACAAACTGGCTTTATTCTACCTAAGTTGCCCTCCCACAAGTGTGTACTCCGAAAGAGTGTTTAGTGCCGCCGCTCACCTTGTCAGCAATCGGCGTACGAGGTTACATCCAGAAAATGTGGAGAAGATGATGTTCATTAAAATGAATTATAATCAATTGCCTCCACAAAGTACACAGGGAGCTGAGATGGTGGATTCCAGTGGGGACGAATTGATAATCTGTGAGGAGGGGGATGTACACGGTGATATATCGGAGGGTGAAGATGAGGTGGACATCTTGCCTCTGTAGAGCCAGTTTGTGCAAGGAGAGATTAATTGCTTCTTTTTTGGGGGGGGTCCAAACCAACCCGTCATATCAGTCACAGTCGTGTGGCAGACCCTGTCACTGAAATGATGGGTTGGTTAAAGTGTGCATGTCCTGTTTTGTTTATACAACATAAGGGTGGGTGGGAGGGCCCAAGGACAATTCCATCTTGCACCTCTTTTTTCTTTTCTTTTTCTTTGCATCATGTGCTGATTGGGGAGGGTTTTTTGGAAGGGACATCCTGCGTGACACTGCAGTGCCACTCCTAGATGGGCCCGGTGTTTGTGTCGGCCACTAGGGTCGCTAATCTTACTCACACAGTCAGCTACCTCATTGCGCCTCTTTTTTTCTTTGCGTCATGTGCTGTTTGGGGAGGGTTTTTTGGAAGGGACATCCTGCGTGACACTGCAGTGCCACTCCTAGATGGGCCCAGTGTTTGTGTCGGCCACTAGGGTCGCTAATCTTACTCACACAGCTACCTCATTGCGCCTCTTTTTTTCTTTGCGTCATGTGCTGTTTGGGGAGGGTTTTTTGGAAGGGACATCCTGCGTGACACTGCAGTGCCACTCCTAGATGGGCCCGGTGTTTGTGTCGGCCACTAGGGTCGCTAATCTTACTCACACAGCTACCTCATTGCGCCTCTTTTTTTCTTTGCGTCATGTGCTGTTTGGGGAGGGTTTTTTGGAAGGGCCATCCTGCGTGACACTGCAGTGCCACTCCTAGATGGGCCCGGTGTTTGTGTCGGCCACTAGGGTCGCTAATCTTACTCACACAGCTACCTCATTGCGCCTCTTTTTTTCTTTGCGTCATGTGCTGTTTGGGGAGGGTTTTTTGGAAGGGACATCCTGCGTGACACTGCAGTGCCACTCCTAGATGGGCCCGGTGTTTGTGTCGGCCACTAGGGTCGCTTATCTTACTCACACAGCGACCTCGGTGCAAATTTTAGGACTAAAAATAATATTGTGAGGTGTGAGGTATTCAGAATAGACTGAAAATGAGTGTAAATTATGGTTTTTGAGGTTAATAATACTTTGGGATCAAAATGACCCCCAAATTCTATGATTTAAGCTGTTTTTTAGTGTTTTTTGAAAAAAACACCCGAATCCAAAACACACCCGAATCCGACAAAAAAAATTCGGTGAGGTTTTGCCAAAACGCGTTCGAACCCAAAACACGGCCGCGGAACCGAACCCAAAACCAAAACACAAAACCCGAAAAATTTCAGGCGCTCATCTCTAATAAATATATCTCCTATATATTTGCTCAAGTCTGTGACTCTGTGCCCGTAACGCTGGGCGGAGTCACAGGCACAGATCTGGCCAGGAACAGTCCCCTCCCTCTCTCCGCCCAGTCCCCTCCCCATCTCCGCCCAGTCCCCTGTCTCCCTTCTCCCCGTACACTCTCTATGGTGACACCGCAGCCGCTGACTGTGAGCGGAACTCACACTACCCGCCTCACAGACTAGCGGCTGCTGCAGAGTTCAGGGGGACATGCTGAGCACTGGCAGCTGCTCTCGCTCCCTCTCCCACCCGCGGCAACCACCCGTCACTTACCCGCGGTCGCGGGTGAAAAGGGGGCGTGGCTTCGCTGAAGGGGGCGTGGCTTCACGTCCCGACCCTCGTTTTCGGCACAACTCGCCCCCACCTCCCACCCGCGGCAACCACCCGCATATGCCCCCCACCCGCTGCATCCACCCGTCGCTTACCCGCGGTCGCGGGTGAAAAGGGGGCGTGGCTTAGCGGAAGGGGCGTGGCTCCGCGTCCCGACCCCCGTTTTCGGCACATTGTGGGTCGGGGCATACGGCCTTCACCCGGACACTGCTGAATCTGCAGTGCTGGCTTCTGGACTGTGACAGGAGCCGGCACTTTGGTGTCACCCCACGTTGTGGCGCCACTGCTCCCGCCCCCACCCGTAGCACAAACACCCGCCGCATCCACCCACCACCAGCGGCACTCCCGTCCCCTCCCCCACCCAGAGCACAAACACCCGCGCCACCCACCCGCGGAACTCCCGCCCCCTCCCCCACCCGTAGCACCAACACCCGAGGCAACCAACCGCATTCGCCCCCCACCCGCGGCACTCCCACCCGCAGCACCAACACCCGCGCCACCTACCCGCGACACCCACCGCATCCACCCACCACCCGTGGCACTCCACCCCCTCCCCCACCCGCAGCACCAACACCCGTGGCACTCTGCCCCCTCCCCCACCCACAGCAACAACACCCGCTGGCCCCCCCTGCGGGAATCCCAAGGCATCCCCCTCATCCGCTCCCACCCGCGGCACTCACGCCCCCACCTGTAGCTCCAACACCTGCAGCACCCCCCGCCCCTCCCCCGCCCGCTGCAACCCTGCCCCTCCCCCATACCCACCTCTCCCCCCTGCTGCACCCTTCACCCAACCCGCACCACCACCGCAACTGCCCCATCCTGCACCCACCCCTCCTGCACCCACCCCTCCCCCACCCGCACCACCGCCCCAACCCTCGGAACCCCAGCAGCTGCTTCCCACCACCCAACTGCACCACCACTGCTCCAGCCCCTGCCCCCCCTCCGCGCCTGTCCCTCCACCCCCAGCACCCCCCCTCCCCCATCCACGGCACTCCCACACCAGCTTCTCCCACAGCCCTCCCACACCCACATCACCCCTGCTCCCAACCCCCCCCACCCATGGCACCCCCGCCCCACTCCTACGCACAACACCCCTGCTCCCGCACCCCCACCCCTCCCCTACCTGTAGCACCTGCCCCTGCAACCGTGGCACCCTCAAACCCACCACCCCCCCAAATGCACCACACCGGCAAACCGCCCCCTCCCCCACCCATGACACCCCCCCACTCCACCCCCATACCCACCTCTCCCCCCGCTACACCCCTGTATCCTCCACTCCACCCGCACCACCACCGCATCTGCCCCTCCTGCACCCACCCCTCCCCCATACGCAACACCCCTGCTCCTGCACCCCCTCCCCCACCCACGCCACACCCCCAACCCTCGGAACCCCAGCAGCCGCCTTCCACCCCCCATCCGCACCACCACTGCACCCGCCACTGCCCCCCCACACCTGTCCACCACCCATGGCACAACGCCCCCACGCCCAGAACCCCCCCTCCCTCCCCTACCCACGGCACTCCCACACCAGCTTCTCCCACAGCCCCCCCAACCCTCCCAAACCCACATCACCCCTGCTCCCAACTCCCCACCCATGGCACCCCGACCCTTCACTACGCACAGCACCCCTGCTCCTGCGCCCCCACCCCTCCCCTACCTGCAGCACCCCCCCACCCGCCCCTGCAACCATAGCACCCTCACACCCACCCACCCCCAACCGCACCACCCCGGCAAACTGCCCCCTCCCCCACCCGCGGCACCCCCGCCCCTCCACCACTCTACCCCTATACCCACCTCTCCCCCGCTACACCCCACCACCCCACCCGCACCACCACCGCATCTGCCCCTCCTGCACCCGCCGCTCCCCCATCCGCAACACCCCTGCTCCCGCACCCCCTCCCCCACCCGCGCCAACCCTTGGAAACCCCCACAGCCGCTTCCCACACCCCAAACGCAGCACTACTGCACCCGTCCCTGCCCCCCGCACCTGTCCCCACACCCATGGCACCACACTCCCACCCGCAGCCCCCCCCTCCCCCACCCACGGCACTCCCACACCAGCTTCTCCCACAACCCCTCCCACACCCATATCACCCCTGCTCCCAACCCTCCACCCATGGCACCCCACCCCTCCCCTACGCACAGGACCCCTGCTCCCGCACCCCACACCCCTCCCCTTCCTGCAGCACCACCCGTCCCCGCAACCGTGGCACCCTCACACCCACCTCCCACCCAACCGCACCACCCCGCCAAATGGCCCCCACCCACAGCACCCCTGCACCCGCCCCTCCCCAACACCCACGCACCTGCCCCTCCACCACCCGCAACACCACCACAGCCGGCCCTCCCCAACTGCGTTAACCCCGCACCAGCCCCTCACCCACCCACAGCGCCCTCTGATCCCATCCCCGCACCCGCCTCTCCCCAGCCCGTGGCACATCCGGACCACCACCACACCCCCCACAGCCACCACTCCCCCACCCACAGCACCTCCCCCACCCCCATCATCTACAGACACCTCCCCCACCCCCAGCACTTCTACAAACCATCACCCAACCTCCCCCTCTGCAACCCCACCTCACCCTACATCGCCCCTCCCCCACACACAGCACTTTCAGACCCCCTCCTTCATCCACAGCCTCCTGCACCTGCCCCTCCACCACCAGCATCTACAGACCCCATCCACACACCCCCCCCGCCCCCCTCCCACCCGCAGCATCCTCACACCGGCCCCTTCCCCACCGCCGCACCCCCTCCCCTGCCCCTCCCCTACCCGCTGCACCAACCGCCCTACCCCAACTGCGGTATCCCTGCACCGGCGCCCTCCCCCACCCACTGCAGCAGCACACCTGGCCCACCACAACCGCCGTAACCCCACACCCACCACTCACTCATCCACAGCGCCCACGGACCCCCTCCCCCATCCGTGCCATCCCCGCACCCGCCCCTCCCCTAGCTACCTCACATCCACATCACCTACCCCATCCAGATCACGTACCCCACCCGCAACACCCCCACCACTCCCACAACCACAGCACCTACCCGCCCGCATTATCTACAGGCACCCTCCACATCTGCGGACCTCCCACACCTGCCCCTCCCCCACCCGCAACACCTCTGGACCACCACCCGAACCACCTCCGGACTCCCTCCCCCATCCACAGCTCCCCCGCATCCACCCCTCCCCCATCCACATCCCCCATCCGTGCCATCCCACACCTCCCCCACCCACAGCACTTCTGAAACCCATCACCTAAGCTCACCCCCCCTGCACCTCCAAACGCACACCCCTACTTCGCCCCTCCCACACACACATCACCTCCATACCCCCTCCTTCATCCACAGTCCCCCGCACCCACCCCTCCCCCACCAACAGCAACTACACTCCCCATCCGCGCCCCCTCTACACCTCCCCCACCCACAGGACCTCTGCACCCTTTACGCCATCCATGCCCCTGCACCCACCCCTCCGCCACCCACAACACCTCTGGACCCCCTCCCACACCAACCCTCCACCACACGTAGCACCTCAAATCACCATCCACAGCCGCTACAAGTGATTCCCACGGATAGGAACCTCACTGAACCCACCCCCTTTCCAAACCCCCCAAACTTTTGTGAGTATAGTTGCTACCAATGGACATTGGATTAATTAGAAACACTAAAACTGTGACAATTATGTGTATAAGCAACACTGCTACCTGTGCCCATTGTGTATAAGTGGCGCTGCTACCTGTGCACACTGTGTGTATAAGCGGCTCTGCTACCTGTGGTCACTGTGTGTATAAGCGGCTTTGCTACCTGTGGGTATTGTGTGTATACGCCGCTCTGCTACCTGTGGGTATTGTGTGTACACGTGGCTCTGCTACCTGTGCCCATTGTGTGTATAAGCACCTCTGCTACCTGTGGGCACTGTGTATAAGCGCCTCTGCTACCTGGGGGTATTGTGTGTATAAGCGGCTCAGCTAGCTGTGGGCACTGTGTGTATAAGCGTCTCTGCCCCCTGTGGGTATTGTGTGTATAAGCGGTTCTGCTACCTGTGGGTAATGTGTGTACATGTGGCTCTGCTACCTGTGCCCATTGTGTGTATAAGCCCCTCTGCTACCTGTGGGCACTGTGTGTATAAGTGCCTCTGCCCCTGTGGGTATTGTGTGTGTATAAGCGGTTCTGCTACCTGTGGGTATTGTGTGTATAAGCGGTTCTGCTACCTGTGGGTATTGTGTGTATAAGCGGCTCTGCTATCTGTGGGCACTGTGTGTATAAGCGCCTCTGCCCCCTGTGGGTATTGTGTGTATAAGCGGCTCTGCTACCTGTGGCCACTGTGTGTATAAGCGGCTCTGCTACCTGTGGCCATTGTGTGTATAAGCGGTTCTGCTACCTGTGGGTATTGAGTGTATAAACGGCTCTGCTACCTGTGGCCATTGTGTGTATAAGCGGCTCTGCTACCTGTGGCCACAGCACCTTCGTATCTTATCTACAGTGCATTGCTGTTACTCATCTGGTACTTCATAATGCAGACACTAGCAATATATACTACACTCTACACTATGTTATTCATTGTGCCCTGCGGCCACTCTGCACGCCCTCACAAAGGCCTACACCCCCTTGACAATCGCACGCCCTCCCCCCCACAATATTTACCCACTGCCATAAAAAAAAAAACAGGTAATACTCCATATAATAACAATTATAGCACAGCTGAAGCCCGTGCAGGGGATAATGGATCGTAGCCCCTTGCAACGGTATTTTCTGTCTAACACCTTCCCTCTCTTTATCCTCTCCCTACCACCCTGCCTCTCCCTATCCTTTACAGCGTTTCTGTACATTCCCTTTCTCTCCCCCTACGCCTCTCTATCTTATCTCAACCGGAACCCATTTCTATATGCCCTCTATACTGCCCTGCGTTTCTGATTCTGTTATCTACCGCCCTGCGTATGTTAAAAGGCGTGCAGAGGTTAACGGGGCGTAGCCCCTAACGACGGTGTGAAGAGCGCCCGTAGGGCGCGATGAATCACCTAGTATATATAAATATATATATATACACTCACTTTTTCCACAGCTGAAAAAAGAATTAGACCAGCACTCACGTTTTAGTTGGTGAAAGAAAAAAGGGGTTTTATTCCTGATAAGCCATCTAGGATGCACCCCACTGTTACAGTTCGCCCGACAGCCGTTTCAACACTTAATGGTCTTCATCAGGGGCAGCTGCCCCTGATGAAGACCATTAAGTGTTGAAACGGCTGTCGGGCGAACTGTAACAGTGGGGTGCATCCTAGATGGCTTATCAGGAATAAAACCCCTTTTTTCTTTCACCAACTAAAACGTGAGTGCTGGTCTAATTCTTTTTTCAGCTGTGGAAAAAGTGAGTGTATATACTAATTATCAGGACCTTGCATCAACAATTTATGATATAGGACATAGAGTGCTGTCATCTTGCTATATTTTAAATATATATATATATATAAAATTTATTATGCTATAGCTTTAAGTAGAGATGAGCGGGATTGGTTCTCAAAATGAACATCACGTTCCGAGACAGAATCCGAGTCTGGCTCGGGACTTCCCGCCAGATTCTGAAACAAGAACAAGGCATAACATCAGCAAAGCACGCGGGCATCCGACTGCGGGGTGGATTCCGTATAAACAACCGCACATCGCCGCCATTTTCACTCTGGACTGGGAGAGTGAGGGAGACAGACCTCTGTCTCTCTGTGGGTGGTGGCATCAGGTGGGGTCAGTGAGTGCTCTGTAGGGGTGCTGTCACTTGTGTTTCATGTGCATGGGAGTTGCTGCCACTGTGTTACACAGGAAACAGGGGCACTGCCCTCCTGTATGCTGTGAAAATACTGGGGTGCTGGCTGTAAAAATTCTGAGGTGCAGTGAAAAAGGAGAGTTATGGTAGACTTACCAGCAATGGTAAGTCTACCATAAACTGTTAATAATAACTCTTTCTGTGAGGTACACTGGCTTCCACAGGGAGAACATTGGGGTGTAGAGTGGATCTTGATCCAAAGGCACCAACAGGCTAAAGCTTTAGGCTGTCCCAGGATGCATTGGGGCTTCCTCTGTAACCCCACCTCCAGGCACTGCGAGCTCCGTTTCGTTAACCAGTCCAATGTACTGTAGGAGCAGCTAAGAGAGAAGACAGATGTTAGTCACAATGAACCACATTCTCACATCAGGAGAAGGGACAAGCAGCTAATGCCATGCAAACCCATAGAAGCTAGTTGCGTCAGGGTGGGCACCCTGTGGAACCCAGTGTACCTCGCAGAAAGAGCGTTAACAATGATAGGTCTACCATAACTCTCCTTTTCTGCAGCAAGGTATACTGTGTTCCACAGGAAAACATCGGGGATGTCCTAAAGCAGTTCCCCAAGGGAGGGGATGCGCCTTAACGGGTATGAGAACCCAGTGTCCAAAGGAAGCATCCTGGGAGACGGAAGTATCAAAGGTATAGAACCTAATAAACGTGTTCACTGAGGACCACATAGGCGCCTTACACAATAGTTCTGTGGACGCGCCACGGTGGGCCGCCTAAGAAGGTCCAACAGACAGAGTAGAATGGGCTTTAACAGCAGCAGGAGCTGGGAGTCCAGCCTGTGCATAAGCTTGTGCAATCACCATTCTAATCCATCTGGCCAAGGTTTGCTTAATCACAGGCCAGTCACATTTGTAGAACCCAAACAGTACAAAAAGAGTATCTGACCTCCTGATAGAGGCAGTCCTCTCCACATATATACGGAGAGCCCTTACGACATCCAAAGACCGCTCTTTGGAGGACAAATCCGAAGAGATAAAGGCCGAGACCACAATCTCTTGGTTAAGGTGAAATGATGACACCACCTTAGGAAAATAATCCGGCAAGTTCTAAGAACGGCCCGGTCATGATGTAATATTAGAGGGGATGACAGGACAAAGCGCCTAAGTCCAGACCCTTCTAGCAGAAGCAATAGCCAACAGAAACAGACCTTGGCTGGGAGCCATTTAAGGTCCACTGAGGTTCAAATGAAGACTCTTGCAGGGCATTTAGGACAGATCCCATGGAGCCACCGGAGGGACATAGGGAGGCTGAATCCTTAACACACCCTGAGTGAATGTTTGAACGTCGGGTAGAGACGCAATATTTCTCTGAAACCACGCTGACATGGCAGATATGTGAACCTTGAGGGAGGCCAGACGAAGGCCTAAGTACAGGCCTTGTTGCAGGAAAGCCAGGATACTGGATGTTTTGAATCTGTAAACATCATAGTTCTTATCAGCACACCAGGTGAAGTAAGAATTCCAAACCCTGTAATAGATTCGGGCAGATGCCGGTTTTGGGCTTTCAACATAGTTTGAATGACCACCTCAGAGAATCCTTTGGCCCTCAGGAGTGATGCTTCAAGAGCCACGCCGTCAAAGCCAATCTGGCCAGGTCTGGATATAGACAAGGGCCCTGTACAAGGAGGTTGGGTCACTGAGGAAGTAGAAGAGGACGCTCTGTCGATAGACCCTGCAGGTCTGAGAACCAATGCCGACTGGGCCACGCCAGAGCGACTAGCAGTAGTATTCCTCCTTCTTTCTTGAACTTCCACAGGACCCTGGGCAGGAGTGACACTGGAGGGAACACGTAAGGCAGACAAAAGTTCCATGGAATGGCTAGTGCATCCACGAATGCTGCTTGAGGATCCCTGGTCCTTGATCCGAAGACCAGAACTTTGTGACTGTGTCGAGAAGCCATCAGATCTACATCTGGTAGGCCCCACTTGTCCGCTAGGAGTTGAAAGACTTCTGGATGAAGACTCGACTCTCCAGCGTGTATGTCCTGACTACTGAGGAAGTCCGCTTCCCAGTTTAGGACACCAGGAATTAACACTGCTGATATTGCTGACAGATAGCGTCCCCCCCTCCCCTTTTCTAAGGATTTTTGACACTTCCAACCTTGTCATGCGGCTTTGAGTGCCGCCTTGATGATTGATGTATGCCACTGTGGTGGCGTTGTCAAACCATACTTGAACAGGCCTGTCCTGTAACAGAGGCAGTAAACACATTGAACATAGCCCGCAGCTCCAGAGTGTTTATTGGGAGGAAATACTCCTCCTTGTTCCAATGACCCTGGATAGAGTGTTGCTCCAACACCGCACCCTATCCTCGCAGACTGGCCTCCGTCAGCAGGACCCAGTCGGGGATCCAGAAGGGATGGCCTATGCTCAATGGCTGGTCCTGTGTAGCCTCCAGGTCAGTGACTGACAAACCTCTGGAGTCAAAGTAATCATGTGAGCTTTGATCCAATGAGGTAGGCCGTTCCACTTGGAACTAATTAACCTCTGCAGAGGGCGGGAATCCATCAGGCCAAGTATTTACATCGACAAGTGTATCGACACTCTGGGGCGACAAAGGAAGCATCTTATCCTATCCTGAAGTTTCAGGACTTTCTACAGAGACAGGAACAGACGTTGACTGTGTGTGTCCAGGAGCGCCGCCAGGTGCATCATGCTCTGAGCTGGGACCAGCGAGGATTTCTTTCAACTTGAGCCACTTTTGGGCTTTGAGCAAGCTTACCGTCAGTTGTAGATGACTGAGGAGGACATCGTGGGAGTTTTCCAAGATCAGCAAGTTGTCCAGATACAGCAGTATCCTGATTCCCTGGCGAAGGAGATCTTCCATCATTACGGCCATGACCTTGGTGAAGATCCTAGGAGCCGTAGCCAGTCCAAATGGCAGAGCCTGGAACTGATAGAGTAGGTTGCCAATAACAAACCGCAGATACTGCTGATGTGACTTGGCAATAGGTATATGCACGTACACATCCTGAATATCCAGGGATACCATATAGTCTCCGGGTTCCATCGCCAGTACAATTGAGCGCAGCATCTCCATATGGAACTTGGACACTCTCACAAACTTGTTTAGTGATTTGAGGTTGAGTATAGGCCGGAAGGACCCATTGGGTTTCGGGGCTAGAAACGGGGTTGAGTAGTAACCACTGCCCCTTTGGGATAGAGGTACCGGCACTACCACTCCTGTATCCAGGAGAGAACCTGCTGCAGAGCTTGCGCCTTTAGTGGATCCGAAGGGATGACTGTGGTGCAAAACTGGTGAGGGAGACGTCTCCTGAAAGAGACTGCGTACCCGTGAGAGACAAATTCTTGCACCCATGTGTCTGAAGTGGTCTTCAACCAGACCTAGGTCAACTGCAGAAGTTGGCCTCCCACCCTGGGGTCCCCCAGGGGGAGGCCTGCCCATCATGCGGCAGGCTTGTCTTGTTTAGAAGCAGGTTCACGGACCACCCAGGACTGCTTCATCTTGGGCTTAGTGGTTTTGGATAGTGATGAGCGGGTTCGGTTTCTCGGAAACCGAACCCCCCCGTACTTCACCCTTTTTACACGGGTCCGAGCCATACTCTGATTCTCCCGTATGGCTCGGGTAACCCGAGCGCGCCCGAACGTCGTCATCCCGCTGTCGGATTCTCGCGAGATTCAGATTCTATATAAGCAGCCGCGCGTCGCCGCCATTTTCACTCGTGCATTGGAAATGTTAGGGAGAGGACGTGGCTGGCGTCCTCTCCGTTTATGTTGAACTTGATTGTGCATTATTGCTCAATTGTGGGGAGGACTGGGGAGCAGCTGTATAATATAGGAGGAGTACAGTGCAGAGTTTTGCTGATCAGTAACCACCAATTATCCGTTCTCTGCCTGAAAAATAACGCTCCATATCTGTGCTCAGTGTGCTGCATATATCTGTGCTCACACTGCTTAATTGTGGGGACTGGGGAGCAGCTGTATTATATAGCAAGAGTACAGTGCAGAGTTTTGCTGACAGTGACCACCAGTATACGTTGTCTGCCTGAAAAATAACGCTCCATATCTGTGCTCAGTGTGCTGCATATATATCTGTGCTCACACTGCTTAATTGTGGGGACTGGGGAGCAGCTGTATATTATATAGCAGGAGTACAGTGCAGAGTTTTGCTGACAGTGACCACCAGTATACGTTGTGTGCCTGAAAAACACTCCATATCTGTGCTCAGTGTGCTGCTTTATTGTGGGGACTGGGGACCACCAGTATAATTAATATTATATAGGAGGAGTACAGTGCAGCGTGTTGCTGACCAGTGACCACCAGTATATAATATATAGCAGTACGGTACAGAAGGCCACTGCTGTACCTACCTCTGTGTCTTCATTAAGTGTACTATCCATCTACATTCTATACCTGTGGTGCATTTTAGTTTTGCAGTTTGCTGACACAGTGACCACCAGTATACTATATATAGCAGTACGGTACGAAAGGCCACTGCTGTACCTACCTCTGTGTCGTCATTAAGTGTACTATCATCTACATTCTATACCTGTGGTGCATTTTAGTTTTGCAGTTTGCTGACACAGTGACCACCAGTATACTATATATAGCAGTACGGTATGGAAGGCCACTGCTGTACCTACCTCTGTGTCGTCATTAAGTGTACTATCCATCTACATTCTATACCTGTGGTGCATTTTAGTTTTGCAGTTTGCTGACACAGTGACCACCAGTATACTATATATAGCAGTACGGTACGGAAGGCCACTGCTATACCTACCTCTGTGTCGTCATTAAGTGTACTATCCATCTACATTCTATACCTGTGGTGCATTTTAGTTTTGCAGTTTGCTGACACAGTGACCACCAGTATACTATATATAGCAGTACGGTACGGAAGGCCACTGCTGTACCTACCTCTGTGTCGTCATTAAGTATACTATCCATCTACATTCTATACCTGTGGTGCATTTTAGTTTTGCAGTGTGCTGACACAGTGACCACCAGTATACTATATATAGCAGTACGGTACGGAAGGCCAATGCTGTACCTACCTCTGTGTCGTCATTAAGTATACTATCGATCTACATTCTATACCTGTGGTGCATTTTAGTTGTGCGCAGTATATATAGTAGTAGGCCATTGCTATTGATACTGGCATATATTTCCACACATTAAAAAATGGAGAACAAAAATGTGGAAGTTAAAATAGGGAAAGATCAAGATCCACTTCCACCTCGTGCTGAAGCTGCTGCCACTAGTCATGGCCGAGACGATGAAATGCCATCAATGTCGTCTGCCAAGGCCGATGCCCAATGTCATAGTAGAGTGCATGTAAAATCAAAAAAACAAAAGTTCAGTAAAATGACCCAAAAATCAAAATCAAAAGCGTCTGAGGAGAAGCGTAAACTAGCCAATATGCCATTTACGACACGGAGTGGCAAGGAACGGCTGAGGCCCTGGCCTATGTTCATGGCTAGTGGTTCAGCTTCACATGAGGATGGAAGCACTCATCCTCTCGCTAGAAAAATGAAAAGACTTAAGCTGGCAAAAGCACAGCAAAGAACTGTGCATTCTTCTAAATCACAAATACCCAAGAAGAGTCCAATTGTGTCGGTTGCGATGCCTGACCTTCCCAACACTGGACGGGAAGAGCTTGCGCCTTCCACCATTTGCACGCCCCCTGCAAGTGCTGGAAGGAGCACCCGCAGTCTAGTTCCTGATAATCAAATTGAAGATGTCACTGTTGAAGTACACCAGGATGAGGATATGGGTGTTGCTGGCGCTGGGGAGGAAATTGACAAGAAGGATTCTGATGGTGAGGTGGTTTGTTTAAGTCAGGCACCCGGGGAGACACCAGTTGTCCGTGGGACGAATATGGCCATTGGCATGCCTGGTCAAAATACAAAAACAATAAGCTCTTCGGTGTGGAATTATTTCAACACAAATGCGGACAACAGGTGTCAAGCCGTGTGTTGCCTTTGTCAAGCTGTAATAAGTAGGGGTAAGGACGTTAACCACCTCGGAACATCCTCCCTTATACGTCACCTGCAGCGCATTCATCATAAGTCAGTGACAAGTTCAAAAACTTTGGGTGACAGCGGAAGCAGTCCACTGACAACTAAATCCCTTCCTCTTGTAACCAAGCTCCTGCAAACCACACCACCAACTCCCTCATTTCCTCCTTACCCAGGAAAGCCAATAGTCCTGCAGGCCATGTCACTGGCAAGTCTGACGAGTCGTCTCCTGCCTGGGATTCCTCCGATGCATCCTTGAGTGTAAGGCCTACTGCTGCTGGCGCTGCTGTTGTAGCTGCTGGGAGTCGATCGTCATCCCAGAGGGGAAGTCGGAAGACCACTTGTACTACTTCCAGTAAGCAATTGACTGTTCAACAGTCCTTTGCGAGGAAGATGAAATATCACAGCAGTCATCCTGCTGCATAGCCGATAACTCAAGCCTTGGCAGCCTGGGCGGTGAGAAACGTGGTTCCAGTATCCACCGTTAATTCAGAGGCAACTAGAGACTTGATTGAAGTACTGTGTCCCTGGTACCAAATACCATCTAGGTTCCATTTCTCTAGGCAGGCGATACCGAAAATGTACACAGACCTCAGAAAAAGACTCACCAGTGTCCTAAAAAATGCAGTTGTACCCAGTGTCCACTTAACCACGGACATGTGGACAAGTGGAGCAGGGCAGACTCAGGACTATATGACTGTGACAGCCCACTGGGTAGATGTATTGCCTCCCGCAGCAAGCACAGCACCAGTAGCAGCATCTTGCAAACGCCAACTCGTTCCTAGGCAGGCTACGCTTTGTATCACCGCTTTCCAGAAGAGGCACACAGCTGACAACCTCTTACGGAAACTGAGGAAGATCATCCCAGAATGGCTTACCCCAATTGGACTCTCCTTGGGATTTGTGACATCGGACAACGCCAGCAATATTGTGCGTGCATTACATCTGGGCAAATTCCAGCACGTCCCATGTTTTGCACATACATTGAATTTGGTGGTGCAGAATTATTTAAAAAACGACAGGGGCGTGCAAGAGATGCTGTCGGTGGCCCGAAGAATTGCGGGCCACTTTCAGCATTCAGCCACCGCGTACAGAAGACTGGAGCACCACCAAACATTCCTGAACCTGCCCTGCCATCATCTGAAGCAAGAGGTGGTAACGAGGTGGAATTCAACCCTCTATGCTTCAGAGGATGGAGGAGCAGCAAAAGGCCATTCAAGCCTATACATCTGGCCATGATATAGGCAAAGGAGGGGGAATGCACCTGACTCAAGCGCAGTGGAGAATGATTTCAACGTTGTGCAAGGTTCTGCAACTCTTTGAACTTGCCACACGTGAAGTCAGTTCAGACACTGCCAGCCTGAGTCAGGTCATTCCCCTCATCAGGCTTTTGCAGAAGAAGCTGGAGACATTGAAGGAGGAGCTAAAACAGAGCGATTCCGCTAGGCATGTGGGACTTGTGGATGGAGCCCTAATTCGCTTAACCAGGATTCACGGGTGGTCAATCTGTTGAAATCAGAGCACTACATTTTGGCCACCGTGCTCGATCCTATATTTAAAACCTACGTTGTATCTCTCTTTCCGGCAGACACAAGTCTACAGAGGTTCAAAGACCTGCTGGTGAGAAAATTGTCAAGTCAAGCGGAACGTGACCCGTCAACATCTCCTCCTTCACATTCTCCCGCAACTGGGGGTGCGAGGAAAAGGCTAAGAATTCCGAGCCCACCCGCTGGCGGTGATGCAGGGCAGTCTGGAGCGAGTGCTGACATCTGGTCCGGACTGAAGGACCTGCCAACGATTACTGATATGTCGTCTACTGTCACTTCATATGATTCTCTCACCATTGAAAGAATGGTGGAGGATTATATGAGTGACCGCATCCAAGTAGGCACGTCAGACAGTCCGTACATATACTGGCAGGAAAAAGAGGCAATTTGGAGGCCCTTGCACAAACTGGCTTTATTCTACCTAAGTTGCCCTCCCTCCAGTGTGTACTCCGAAAGAGTGTTTAGTGCAGCCGCTCACCTTGTCAGCAATCGGCGAACGAGGTTACTTCCAGAAAATGTGGAGAAGATGATGTTCATCAAAATGAATTATAATCAATTCCTCCGTGGAGACATTCACCAGCAGCAATTGCCTTCACAAAGTACACAGGGACCTGAGATGGTGGATTCCAGTGGGGACGAATTAATAATCTGTGAGGAGGGGGATGTACACAGTGAAAGGGGTGAGGAATCGGAGGATGATGATGAGGTGGACATCTTGCCTCTGTAGAGCCAGTTTGTGCAAGGAGAGATTGATTGCTTCTTTTTTTGGTGGGGGCCCAAACCAACCAGTCATTTCAGTCACAGTCGTGTGGCAGACCCTGTCGCTGAAATGATGGGTTCGTTTAAGTGTGCATGTCCTGTTTATACAACAAAAGGGTGGGTGGGAGGGCCCAAGGACAATTCCATCTTGCACCTCTTTTTTCTTTAATTTTTCTTTGCATCATGTCACGTGCTGTTTGGGGACAATTTTTTTGAAGTGCCATCCTGTCTGACACTGCAGTGCCACTCCTAGATGGGCCAGGTGTTTGTGTCGGCCACTTGTGTCGCTTAGCTTAGTCACACAGCGACCTTGGTGCGCCTCTTTTTTTCTTTGCATCATGTCCTGTTTGGGGACAATTTTTTTGAAGTGCCATCCTGCCTGACACTGCAGTGCCACTCCTAGATGGGCCAGGTGTTTGTGTCGGCCACTTGTGTCGCTTAGCTTAGTCACACAGCGACCTTGGTGCGCCTCTTTTTTTCTTTGCATCGTGTGCTGTTTGGGGACAAGTTTTTTGAAGTGCCATCCTGCCTGACACTGCAGTGCCACTCCTAGATGGGCCAGGTGTTTGTGTCGGCCACTTGTGTCACTTAGCTTAGCCATCCAGCGACCTCGGTGCAAATTTTAGGACTAAAAATAATATTGTGAGGTGTGAGGTGTTCAGAATAGACTGGAAATGAGTGGAAATTATGGTTATTGAGGTTAATAATACTATGGGATCAAAATGACCCCCAAATTCTATGATTTAAGCTGTTTTTTAGGGTTTTTTGAAAAAAACACCCGAATCCAAAACACACCCAAATCCGACAAAAAATTTTTGGTGAGGTTTTGCCAAAACGCGTCCGAATCCAAAACACGGCCGCGGAACCGAATCCAAAACCAAAACACAAAACCCGAAAAATGTCCGGTGCACATCACTAGTTTTGGAAGCACGAGAATGTCTTGGGTATGCCTGACCTTTTGCTTTCCCTTGAGCTAGAAAGTAACGAAAAGTGGTACCTTTTGACTTCTGTGCAGAAAGATTAGTATTTGGGAGAAAGGCAGCAGCCAATCCAAACACAATTGTGTTTACTTCTTCCCCAAACAAGATGTCTCCTCCCTTTTTTAAAAGGGAGTATCTCCAAGGAGTCCAGGTCCACCTTCCATGACCTCAACCACGGAATACGGCGAACCAGGACAAACGTGGTCGTTGCCCTGGACGCCAACACACCCGCCTCAGGGTACACCTCTTGAATATAATTGGTGGTGATGTGAGACAGGTATTGTCTGGCATTGTCAGATATATCTTCGGGCAGCTCTTCCTCTAATGCCTCAACCCATGGATGCAATACCTTTAGCAGCCCAGGAGGCAGCAATAGTGGGTCTATGTACAGCAGCTGTCAGGGAGTAAATAGATTTCAGGCATCCCACCACACGCATATCTGTCAGGTCTTTCAGTGAAGTGACAGTGGTGACAGGCAGAGTTGATGACACCACTAGGCGGGTGACATGAGAATCCACCGGTGGTGAATTTTCCCACTTGTTACATAACTCTGCAGGGAGAGGTATCGAGCTAAGGCCCGTTTAGAGTGGGAATTTCTTCCCTGGATTAGACGAGGGTTCCTGCCTGATGTCAACCAAATGGTCAGAATGGGGTAATAGATTTTTAGCCACTTTCTGCCATTTAAACATGTCAGTTTTCTTGGTGACAGTAGTGGTTTCCTCATCAGTAATTTGTAGGATTTGCTTAATAGCAACCACTAGAGCAGGGACGTCAATTTGCAGTGTAGAATCCTCATCAGAAACTACTGATTCAGTGTCTGACAGGACAGTATGCTCCCCCTCTTCAGATGAAACTGGGAAAATTGTGGATTGTGAGGAAGAAGCAGTATGCTTATATAACCCAGCGATACGAGAGTGACAAGAGGTAGATTATTGTCTGACTCAAGGAATGAGTCAACTGCTGCAACTAGTTAGACAAATTTTCCACCCAGGGCGGATTAACAAAAGGGACTATTAGAGACTGTAATGGTACAGGTGGTCCCACAGGGGGTGTTAGGCTTTCCACTAGAGTACCCAGTGGGCTTAAGAATGCGGCCCAGGGTGGCTCCTGATTGGGTACAGGAGTTGCGGACTGACTGGAGGGTGTATAACACATGGTACACACCAGAGTATGCGCCAAAGATTTACCCCCTGTGGTAAATCTTTTATGCATACTCTGCATCATGCAGGAACGTCCACAGATTTAATGCCCTTCCTGTTAGATATTGTACACAAATGCAACATAGAGCAGTTTAGTACGATGAAGCCAGACTGAGTATAATACCTGCAAATAAATCTGATAGTATGTGACTGAGTCCCCAGTACACAACACCTGCAAATAAATCCGGTATTATGTGACGGAATACACAGTAAAATAAACTGAATAGGTAAATACTGTGACGCACTATATAAATGACCCTGACGCACCTAGTCCCTTAGGGTACAGAATGTAGTGATAGATCTCTGGGAAGCACTGAAAGTAAAACCTCACAGCAGATACAGGCGCGCACACACAGTCACATTAGCAATGCAGATAATTATTAACATGACCATAAAACTGCAATAAACAATATATATATATATATATATATATATATTTTATTAATTATAAACACAGCGCGGTCCTAGACCGGAGGTAAATATCAGAATACTCATACAATATGTTCTGTATTTGGTACACTTTTTCTTAACTAACACTGTCTGTATAGAGACCTGTAGAATACTCGTATTTGTAAAGTCACACCGCTGTATACAGGCGGCTTTACAAGGGAGACCTTGCTCTGCAGTCCCAAAGACTACAGTAGGCACAGCTATAACTAAGATGGCACTCAGCGCCTCAGTCAGGGAGTGCGAGAGAGTGTGAGGCAGCTCAAGGGTAGGAAAATCTGCAGTAGATGTCGCCCTGGGCCGAAAAGGGGCTACAGGTCAAGCGCCAACTCCCCTATGCTGGGCCTCACTGACTGTACTACGGAGCCTTATCAATAGGACACCTGACCTGTGCTCATCTGCGCTGGTGGATATAGTGGGGTCCCTGCTCGGTGACGGTGTCCACACCAGCGTCGCAGTCTGTCTCCCTAGAATTCGATCAGGAATGCAATTTAGTAGCAGGTCTCGCCTGGGGGACCGCCTTACCTCCTTCCCGCATCAGCCACGTGAACCAGGAGAGGGTCTGCGTCCATGTGCCTAAATCTGCAGCGTCTCCGCCACAAGTACCCGGGATCTGAGCCACGGGAGTATGCGATGCAGCATGGGAGGTGTTGGAGCTGTAGGACTGAAGTGTCACCATGACATACAGCGCTGAGAGCCCAGTTTTGAAGAAATTTTCTGTCAGAAAAAAGCTTTTTCAGGGCTACCCAGTGCAGCCCTCCTGTTAAGTGACCTGCTACAGACACCTACTCGAAACTGAGCTCACAGTGCCTGGAGGCGGGGTTACCGAGGAGGCCCCAATGTATCCTAGGACAGCCTAAAGCTTTAGCCCAGGCCTGTCCAACCTGCGGCCCTCCAGCAGTTGTGAAACTACACAACCCAGCGTGCCCTGCCACAGTTTTAGCATTTCCTGATGGCAAAACTGTGGCAGGGCATGCTGGGAATTGTAGTTTCACAACAGCTGGAGAGACGCAGGTTGGACAAGCCTGATTTAGCCTGTTCGTGCCTCTGAATCAAGATCCACTCTACACCCCAATGTTTTCCTGTGGAACAGTGTACCCCGCTGCAGAAATAAATGTGCACTGGCCCTGTCTTGTATACTGTAAAAATTCTGGGGTGCTGTTAAAATAAAAGTACACTGGTTCTGTATGCTTGAAATACAGGGGTGCTGTTAAAATAAAACTAGACTGGTCCTGTATGCAGTAATTATTCTAGGGTGCAGTGAAAATAAATGTACACTTGTATGCTGTAAAATTACAGGGGTGTTTTTTTTTCTTTTTTTCTCTTGTTGGGGATTAGTAGTGATTTATAATGTCTTGTTAGTAGGCGATTTTCGGTTAACTACACACGCGCTGCAGCTGGAATGGGCATGTGTGACCCTTTACTATGCGATCACTTCCCATAAGGATGTGATTTCATAGTGATTGACAAAGATGGACATCAGTGGCTGGAGACACACTGTGGGGGAGTGATGCGGGAAACACAGGTGTGTCATGGCTGTTTTTGCGGCCAGCCAATAACATCTGCAGTTCCTGTGATTGGGAACATGACAGCGATGCCACTGTCTATGCAGCCATGCTGCGTAGGCAGGAGTCAACCTCTATTTGGGGTTTACGCAATGTAATCACCATTGAATTGCAATTGCATCACAGGGCGGAGCCACACATGCTGGGCAGCCTAGCCCTGTGCTGGGCGGCCCCAGCATGTGATTTTAGTTGTTGCAGATTTTGCTAAAATAGCTAAATCTGCCACCAACTCCGAATAACCCCCTAGGTCCCTTCACTATCATCCATTTGTTCATCCTGACTTTTTAGAAATACCCTCCTGGAGATCCTAGAGTGTGAGGATCAAGTTGCAAGTGTAGGGTGCATGGCGATGTGGTGATTAATGTCATGGTGGATCTATAATAATGACATGATGGACTGCTAATGACACCATAAAACCCCTGCTTTAACCACTTCAATAGGTAAGTGGCCAGGATCTAGTTGGGTGCACTGCTCTCCCAGGAGTACAGGAGAACTCTTCTAAATTCAGTGATCTCCTATACATTCTAGGATTGTAAGTTATGTATGCTTTCATCCAGTGAAGATCCAATGAATTCAGTTAGTTTCAGCCCATTAAGAGGGGTATTCAATTACCCACTGTCATTGACCATGGGTTATTGCTTTCCTTGGGGCTATCCGATTAGCCCCGATAAACTGACGTGAGCCACTGCTTATAAGGGATTTTGTTTCACTTGCTTCAGGCAGACAGAACCAAATCCATGAAAGCAGCCATGTTTCCATGCAAAACAGGGCTGCACCCGGCAAAAGCATACAGGTGCCACTGAACCTGTGTTTTTCGTAAGAAAATGTGTTTGTTTTTTACTGGTGATATAATTGGAAAGCCTGTAAATTATTGGAAAAAATGCACGTTTTTCGCACTTAATGTTTTATCGTGGGTAATTGTCATGAATTGGGCAAAAATAAGCCCACTTACCACAGCCAAGTCACCAGGTGGGCCCATACTCTTGGCCAGAAAGTATGCTGAGAACCTCAGTTTTACTCCATGCTAAATTGCAGAGTTTATTATAATTGTTCTTAATGCTTAGTGTGTACCTACATTTTCCCTTTCTTCTATATGGCACTACAGGTCTCAGCATTGTAGCACCTCTCATTATGTTTAGAGTTAGGGTGTGCAGTCCAGCTCCCCACCCCAATATTCTGTCTTTTTTACTTTACCACTGACAAAGGCTAAAGGTGGGTACACACCAGTAGATATATCTGCAGATCAATTGATCTGCAGATATATCTATGTACAGATCGGGCAGTGTGCTGTGCATACACACTGACCGATCCGTCGGGGGACTGGCGTCATGAACTGGGTGGGCGGGCGTCCGCCCAGTTCACCTGTCACTCACCGCCGGCCGCCGCAGCATGTGTACAGGCAGTCGGACGACCGCCCCGTACACACACAGCGACGCGCCAATATATCGTTAGATATATTGGCCGTCGGCTGTGCTGCGCAGCCGACGCGATACGTCTGTGAACGACGGAGTTCACAGACGTATCGCCGGTACACACTGGCCGACGATCCCGCGATATATCGGCCGTTCAAGAGAACTGCCGATATATTGACCAGTTTGTACGGGCCTTAAGGGGTATATTTAAATAGCAGCGATAACGGACTTTTCGCGTGAAAATGAAAAGTCCGGTTTTCGCGCAAAAAAACGGACTTTTCCCGTGAAACGCAATTACAGCCTATTCAATTTTCCTGGAAAATTTATCGGTGATCATTTTTTCACTAATTTCACTTCACCTACTCTGAAGCAGGTGAAAAGTTGGGAAAAGTCACTATTTTAACGTAAATTTTTTTGGATATGGTACAGAACTCCTGGGACACCCCCCTTAATGACTAATTAGGCACGTTGAGGTTTTTAATTATTTTTAATTGGCCAATAATGACGTCATTTTTGGGGTGAAAAAGTACAAAGTGATGGAAATTGGGGTTCAAGGTATGGGACAGGTATATTGGGGTGCTTTATGAGTGGGACAGGTGTTTTTAGGCTTGCAGATAGGGGTAATCGGTCTGTTTCCACTTTTTTTTAAAGTACCCTAAAATGACCCAAATATATACTTATACCCATTTTCATGTGCCCCAAATTTAATGAGAGCATTTATTTTGCTCAAAAAAACTTGCTTTCTATCATTTTTTTGCATTTTTTTAAAAAAATGCATATAACAGCCATTTCACACAATTTAAGTCCCCAAAAACGCTCTAATGTGATCTCTAACACACTTCTCTTCGGTTTTCCTATGTTAGTTTAGCATTTTTTGGGGTACAGGCTGATTTCCCCATTTTCACCTGCACTTTTCACTGCAAGAATTTTCACGTGAAACCTGTTTGGAATTAAATAGGTCGAAAAACGGAGCATTTTCGCGGCAATTTTCGCCCGATTGCCGTGAAAACTTTTCGGGTGAAAAATTGCCGCGAATTTGCGGATAATTGAATACCCTAGTAAGAGTATGTATGATTTATAAAGACTTTCTGGGTAACTCCATTGAGATAAATTCTAATACACTGTTTCTGAAAGTAAATATCAATGAATGAAGAAAAAAAAATTATATATATGCATATATATATAGCCAATTCAGGTTCTCTGGGGCGGACCATGCATGTCCACTATGCATGTAATACCTTGAATCAATTTGAATACATTTTTACTGGTATAAAAATCCGTGGAGTGCCGCCTGGTTCTTTTTGCATGGAGGAGTGGAGCAGCAATCCGCCCCAGAGAACCTGAATTGGCTATACCTTGGAAGGAGGGCACCCCGGTGGTCGCTAAATGGACAGTGAGTGCCACTATCACGTGTATGCATATATATATATATATATATATATATATAAACAGCGGACAAATGGCGGCACTCCACAGACTTACGAAGATAGAAACAGCTTTTTCTTTATTTGGTCCTACACCGTTCATTCCCGCCATCTATGATGTGGGAGCATTGGCTGGGTGTGAGCAGCGCCGCAGGACAGGTGAGCTGAGTTTATGTAATGATTGTTTGTCTGAGGGGTATATATTGTGTTTCAATGTTTTATGTCATTAAAAGCTTGTCCCTGACGACTGGTTGATACCCGAAGCATCGTAGGACCAAATAAAGAAAAAGCTGTTTTTATCTTCGTAAGTCTGTGGAGTGCCGCCATTTGTCTGCTGTTTGTATTTAGGTCACTTGTGTGGCCTATGGAGGGCACCACAGATATATATCAGACTTCCCCACAGTGAGTGCTTGGTCCGTTGGGATAGATATATATATATATATATATATATAATTTCTCATATGACAATACATTATCATGCATCAAAAAAGTGCTTTCATGTGGTCAGCAGGTCTGTGCCTTTCCAGCTTAGTTGTGGTGACAAATTAACAATGCACTAAGTTTTGTGCTGATAGAGACTTGTTCAGGCAGACAAGCTAAATGCTGTAATCTGTCCAGGCTCCTAAATACTGTCATTACTCTCCATCTGCTGATAACAAAGGAAGCTATTGGATAATTATAATTAGTGTCTGGATGTCCTGACATCTCCAACAGACCCTCCCTGCAATGCTAAAATGTTTCTTTTGTTGGTAAAAGAAAATGGAAAGATTAGTTTGGTAGAGCAAGTGTTACAGATGTATATGGTACAAACATCCTGACAAGTCTGTTCACCAGCAGTAGTATGGGCTTGTACTGTGTAGTTCCTGCTCTGACTGTCCCAGAGAACACATTATCAATTTAGCCACCCCTTAAGTAATGTATTATTAAGATTAATAGATGTTATAAAAATATTTAATGTATGTATGTATTGAGAGAGAGAGAGAGAGAGAGAGAGAGAGAGACTGTATATTTTGAGCACCCTCATTTCTTTATATATACTTACATCTGCATCACTGCGGAACAATACTACAAGTTTGATACCATTGACACTTACTCTGCTTAGGGGACATTTGGTGTGTCAGTAGAATTTTAACACATTGTGCACTTTATACCATGGTCCATGACTGACCCTACAAGCTCCATCTCTGATATGGGAGCCTGCAATAGAATTATGTTCCTGATGGGTGAATGCCTGCATTTCTCGGAAAGTGAAACAGAAACAATTTATCTTCAAGGAATGCTTGGTTGAAACAGTCCAAGCATCCAGGAAAGACCTCTATAATCAACTCTATAAATTAAAAAGAAAGGAAACCAATTTTCTGATGCATGGCATCACCCTCTCCGAATACTACAGGGAATTCTGAGAGACTTCCGGGTCAGAAACAGTCCCAACATTGGTCACTTCAATCATGAAGTTTGCCATAGATGGGTGGATGTTTTAAATAACTGTTCTTTTGATTTAATGAATTTAGTTATTGAAGAATCTGTCTGTGAGTTGGCAGTAATGAAATTGCAAATACAACAATTTGAGAATCTGCATAATGAATCTCTGACTACAAACTCAACCATTGGATGAAGAAATTTGAACTGAATACGGTCAACTATAAAAATGACCTACAGTAGTGCATTCAAAAAGAAGAAATTGGAACAAGTAAACAAATTACATGGAACAACGTTTTACCTGTGGCTATCTGGATATAAATCAATATTAATACAAGAATCCAGAGAGGACGTGATACGGATTATGATTCTACCAGCAATTCCTTCTCTTCTGCCAATGAGTCTAAAGATACAACCAATCAGACAGGTGCGCACACTTCCAAGCCCCTTTTAGGGGTTTGTACCCAAGTTGGACACAGCAGCGAAAGCAACCCGCAAGAAAAGTAGGCTATTGCCGGCATGGCCCCAAAACGAGGATGCAAGAAGGAAACTTCGTTTTTAATTTATATATGACAAAAACCTCACACCCAATGAAATTAATATCCTTAATAAAGGACTTTCTTTTGTTCCCACCACTGGCTTTAAAGAGGTAGGATGACAGGTTGACATTACCTGACTTAATCGGCAACTCCATCTTTGGGATTTTTTTTAAGGAGAACTTTGCATGCAAAACCTCAGATTCCAAGTATGCTAAATTTAAACAAAAATCAAACTTCAACCCTGCTTCAAGCAATACATTTATCTTGAGCTATAGAAAAGCCCTTGAAATACAAGTGAAGAACTCTGAAGCAAATAAATTGAAACCTTTCTCTAATCTCTTCAAAAATGAGTGGGTGGATCTCAAACAATTTTATACCAGGATACTGTTTTTCTACCTGCGGACATAGGCGGGGGAATCAGTGGCGTAAGTTTGTCCCAGTTGGCCGGAGGCAAGAAAAATATTGGTGCCCCCCCACCCCCCATATATCATCCTTAAACCAATAAAATGCCATTTTGAGATCCGAGTAAAACCATCTCTAATTCTAACTAATCTAATTCGCTCATCTCTAATTCTAACTATATGAAGGTACTACAAAACCCGTTGCAACCATGCAGATCTATGTAGTGGTCCAACCACACACTACATAGATCTGCTCAGTCACTCACAATGCTGATTATTTCTCCGACAATTAATTTGCAAGTGTCATATCCAGGATTAGAACCCACAACCTTTTACACTGGTAGCATGCACCTTACTGATGGAGATATCTGCTCTTGCATAGGAAGCATGAGAATTCTAACTATATGAAGTTACTTGTAATTGTCAGAGAAATAACTTCATATAGTTAGAATTCTCCTGTTTCCTTTTTAGGAGCAAATAGCTTCATCAGTAAGGTGTCTGCTTCCAGTGTATCTAT
This sequence comes from Pseudophryne corroboree, assembly GCF_028390025.1. NCBI lineage: Eukaryota > Metazoa > Chordata > Amphibia > Anura > Myobatrachidae > Pseudophryne > Pseudophryne corroboree. The sequence goes on along the minus strand of NC_086452.1, from coordinate 223,101,361 downwards.
AATAAAGAGGGTGTGATTTGTATGGTGTAAGGCTGCTGTCAATTAACTTAATTGATTAATGTCGCTGAACACACGGAACAGGAGGAGAGGTGCCCCCCTTCAAAGCAGGAGCCCGGCGGCAGGTGACTCCATTGCCTCCCAGAGTTCTGCCTCTGGGGGGAATCCTGATTCTTAATCTGGAAGACTACAAATTAGAAGTCTATTCCCAACTTTCACATAGGTGTATACTAATCTCCCGAGACACTAGAGATGTGCACCGGACACTTTTTCGGGTTTTGTGTTTTGGTTTTGGATTCGGACGCGTTTTGGCAAATCCACCATTTCAAATTTTTGTTGGATTCGGATGCGTTTTGGATTCGGGTGTTTTGTAATGCATATGGTTTGGAGTGAGGACCAACTCTTATTTTCTACTGATGCAGCCATATGTTCTTTTTTACACACAGTATATTGACAATATATTTTTATTATGGACAGGCTCTGAAGACTTCTTTAAACACGTTGATTATATTAATGCTATTAATGCTCTAGATAAGTGCTGGCCAAACCAGTCCTCGAGATCTACCAACATTTCTGATTTTCCAGACCACCTAGCTGTTGCACAGGTGTAGTCATTACTAATTAAGATGTGCTGCATTCATTCCTAACTGACAATTCTACAGATCTCCAGGAGGCCTGGAAAACATGAACTATTGGTAGATCTCGAGGACCAGTTTGGCCAACCCTGCTCTAGATTGCCCTATAAAATTTTACATTTAATGAGTTACACTTTTTGTATGTTACCATCTCTGAACAGGATAATCATCTGAACCCCTCTGATAATAGCAAGGAAACTGTTTGGAATACCTTATTGTTAGCACAAAGTCATTATCTCTCATCCATGGTCTTCCGTATTCTCAATACTTAGAGTTGAACAGATCACTAGTTGTGCATTGGAAGCTTAAGTTCATCTTGACTTTATGGGCGGTATTCAATTCTTTTCACCCCCTTCCACATCTGTTCATCTGTTCTGTTTCTTCCTTTGGGGGAGTGGTATAATCATTTCAGCTTGATACCCCTGGGGTAGCAAGGTACCCAACCCTTTACATAGGTAAACCTGATTATTATGGGAGTGATATGCGTGATAACGGGGATCATTTTAGAAAGGAGATTGGGCGTGATATATCAATTGAATACCGCCCTATGATCCATAAATTCAAACAGAGAGGCTATAGCGCAGATGTTCTATCTGCTGTGAGAAGATAAGTAGATTACATTCCATGCAGCTCAACCTTAAAGAAGATAGATACACACCCTACGAACATAAAATGGATCCCTTGGGTCCATCAATATAACACTGCACATGCTACCACCTTGAAGTCCATTAAATCCTCATGGCCCATCATCCAACATGATAAGGAACTCAAAAATCATAAATGTACTAACATCATGCCATGTTATATATAGTGCAAAAATATCAGGGACTGGATCATCAAGACTGATATCTCCTGACTGATTCCTCCGACTACTCAAAGCAAACCAGGAGGTTGCTATAAGTGCCTTGGATGCACCACCTGCCACTCCATGATACAAGTTAAATATTTATATCACCCACACTTGGGACATTTGTTATGGTATACTCTATCCCCTTACCTGTTTCACCGCCTACGTTGTTTACATAATTAAATGCCCTTGCAGCCTTTATTATATAGGAAAGGCATTCAGACGCTTTAAAGACAGGATGGTGTTACATCAGTCTGCCATTAAAGGGGCTCTAGCAAACAAAGATATTGACCAGCCAGTAGCCAGGCATTTTGTCTTGGCCAGACAGAACCTTTCATCACTACGACACATCATCATCGACAAAGTTCCTGATGATGGGCGAGGAGGTGACCAAGGGGAAAATATGCTACAACTGCAAACCTCATGGATTTTCAGACTTGACATGGACCACACCCATGCAAAATTAACTTTAATGTTTTCCTGTAACCATATTCTTGCTGTTTGGATGTATATCCAATATCTGCTTTCATGGCACATTCTCTAAGGTTTAGTGATGTTCATTTTACACCATGAGTAAAGAAGAAAACCAACTGTTGCTGTCATTTCTATCTGACTGTATGGATTTTATTTCAATTAATTATCTCTGCTACTGAAACGTGAGTGCTGGTCTTTTTTTACTTTTTGGTAAAAGTAAGTGGGATATATTATTCAGTATGGACCCTGCACTGCTCTCTCTCTATGACATTGAGTGCTGTGTCTCTCTAATTTGTTCATAATAATATATATATATATATATATATATATATATGTGTGTGTGTTGTCTTGGGTCTGGCACTCCCCGCAAGTGCGTTCACAGCAATAGATAGTAAGTGTATAATGGTGCTGACTCAGGCTTATCCTATGATCACAATGAGGCAGAGCTGCGGTCAACGTTTCAATGTCTTTACTTTAACATTGTCATCAGGATACAAACACTTACAAACACATACCTTATTTATAAGTAAACACCCCTTAGTAAATGTCGGCGTCCGGTCCAGGACTGAACACCTGTCCTCTAGCCACACTGCCAGCTGACGTAATCAATCCAAGGTTAACAGCTGATTCATAAAGCTAAAACACCTAAATTGTACAAAAATACTTTAATTGTGAACTGTTTCACGTTAAAAACATTTCTGCAAGAACCTAAATTAATGTGGCTCAGTCACTCGGTGTATAAAACTAACAGCGGCACTACTGTAGTGCAGTTAGATCTCACTTCTACTGTACAAAATATCAATGTCTTGGATATACTGTCAAATTGTTATAAACTCTGGTAAAAACATTTCACATGAATATATAATAGGTGAGGCTTGTCAATCCTATCAAGGTGTTTAACGAAAATTGCATAAGATATACCCTCATTTAGACCATTAGGCTGCAGTGTGTTAAGACTATGAATCACTGGGCTTCCCACCTTAATGAATCAACTGAGCGATCCCACACCTTATTTTGGGTAATATTGTATCTATCATCCTATACCTCAGACTAGTGAGGGGATGTTTATAGCCAAGTGGCTGCTCGTATGGATACCCGATGGTTGGTTCTTTAAATATACTTTTAGTTTTCCCTATGTAACATTTGTCACAAGGGCAAAGTATCTGATATATGACAAAAGACGAGTTACATGTTAGATAATGTCTAATTTTAAATGGTTTACACATATTCGGATGAAAAAATGTGTCACTAGTTAACAAAAACTGACAAGTCACACAGGTACGTTTAAAACGACCCACTTTAGTGTGACTCAATAAAGTGGTGGCAGTTTTATTTGGATTAGATACTGTTTTGACAAGCATGTCGTTCAGATTACGTTCATGAGAGTAACAAGGCATTAACTCATGATCTTCCAGATTTAGACTAGTTTCACTCTTGATAATGAGCCAAAGTATTTTTAGCCGACTGATTAACTATTGGCGAGAATATATTAAATTTGTTAACCCACAGGAGTTTTTTTGGTTATACTGTCAATGCATTTAGATCCCTGTAAAATGGAGGGCCTATCCATAGTTAATACCTTCCTCTTACATATATCCAACATTTTTCTGTTGTAACCACACTGCAAAAAAATGTCTCTATTACCAAATCTATCTGCGTTATCGCTGTTAGTCATCACTTTTGATAAGGTAATTCTTAACATCTAGGAATAAAGGAGGTCATTTTTTAAAGATTTGGGATGGCAAGTCTGATTTTGTAGCAGGGTGTTTCGATCTGTCGGTTTAGTGTACACACGTTTGGATAGATTGGTTCTTAATTGGAATCATCAGATCATCAGATCTAGCAAACTTGTAGGATTCTTATTAAATGTATAAATAAACTTTATCGGATTATCTGAGTTATTATGAGATTAAATCAATTTAGATAGAAGATTTGTCACCCTGCCAAATCACAAATAAGTTGTCTATGAACCACAAAACACTGTGAATATGAGAAGTGATGGAAGTATCTGAGAAAAATAATGCTTGTTCTACCATGAACATCACAATGTTGGTATACGCTGGAGCCATGTATACCAGATTGTTGGTTGGCATGTATTAACATAGTTAACTTTTACACATCCATTCGACATAATTGGAGGTTGTTGGTTTTTCAACAATTTCTGGTAATCAAGAGCGATTTTTCAGTTGCTTAAATTGTTATTTATTTTGTATTTATTTGAGCTGATTTTGGAAAACATTTTTTTTTTCATACTGAATATGACAGTACCTGTGCCATGGGCAGTTCCCATGGGGTTCCATGCCACAGGAGCAGCAATTACTGCAGCATCAGGTTATGCCAGGCTGGCCACACAATAATGAGGAAACCAGGAGTGCGGGTCTCTCCTATGTGCTAGCCTGTCCCCTCCCTCACAAATAGTCAACCAAATCCCATTTTATTTCACTCCTAAATTCAGAGGATTTGTTTTGTCCTGTAGTAATCCAAAAGTATTTCAGTAAGGCATGGTGTTACTCATTCAGTACTGAATATTTGCATATGGATCCAATTTGCTCTATGCATTAACTGTTTTGGCCACCTTGCTTCGCTGCTTCTTTGCATACTTTCGCCTCCAACCTCCTTGAGCGTTTTTTCTACAACCGCTTTACTTCCTTTCTTTCCTCACTCACTGCTTGACCCATTCCAGTCTGGCCTCCGTCCTCTCCACTCCACTGAAACTGCCCTCACAAAAGTATGCAATGACCTCCATGCTGTCAAATCTAAGACCCACTACTCTCTGCTTATTCTTCTTGACCTCTCTGCTGCTTTTGACTCTGTGGACCACCCTCTCCTTCTGCAAATCCTTCACTCCATTGTTCTGAGTGATACTGCCCTCTCTTGGTTGTCTTCCTACCTCTCTGACTGTTCCTTCTGCCTTCAGAACCCCAAGGTTCTGTTCTTGGTCCTCTCCTTTTCAATCTCTATATGTCCTCTTTAGGTGAACTCATTGGTTCTTTTGACTTCCAATATCATCTCTATGCTGATGATACGCAAATCTACCTTTCCTCCCCGGACCTGTCTCCTGCTCTCCTCACTTGTACCTCCAACTGTCTCTCTCTGCTGTCACTTCTTGGATGTCCCAGTGCTTTTTTAAACTTAACCTGTCGAAGACTGAGCTGATCATCTTCCCACCCTCTCACACAACATCACCTCCCACATTTTAATTATCCAAGTGTCTTTGACTTATGTAATACAATTTTGAATGTTTACCACTGGATATAATTTTGACTTCTCAATGCTAGTCAATACAGTATTTTCAGTTTGAAATGGAGTGAGTTATTTACTCTCTCACCTAATACGCTTGTAACCCCTCTCTCACCACCCAGGGGTAATTAATACATACGTGCCTCCACCCAAGCTATATTATATTTGGCTTGCTTGGGTAAGCCTGATAGGTAGGCAATCTGTGTCCTACGTGTAGGCGTGTGAGATTGCAATTGTACTATTTTAAACAATACCATGACATTTACACCTGCAATTTTTGCTATATACGGTAAGAATACCTGTCTTCTTTCTCTGCTTTCACAAAGAGGATTACACTGGAATGTTATTCAACAAGCAAGTACATAGGTTTTAATGTAAGCACATAGTTATTATAATTTGCCAACATTAACATTTATCTAATAGTTGCATCATATGTAGTTCTAGAACACACAGATATGCCCTACTAAATACAAATATCCAATGCATGCAATACACAAATGTGGGGAATACAAAACAAAAATCATAAATAGAAATCCGCATTCAAATTTGTCTCACTGTGTACTGCAGTAACGTCAGTGCACTTACGTTGGGGCCCTTTAAGGAAGATTCTAAGTTTAGTAAGCTGTGACAAATCTTTAAGTATTCTATTAGTTCCAGTGAAGGATTAGCACTATGTATCGTTGTGTCTCCTTGTAATAGGCCCACAGACCGCCACAGTCAAGGGGCCCATAAACGTCGGCATTACAATGACTCACACTGACTCATTATATGCCGCCACAAGCACAGCGCCTGCAGCCACACAGTGCCCCTGTATGTACAAGTGTACATTCAAGTCCCGGACTTGCGACGGAAGCGTGAGGAGGAGCTGCTCTCCCTTCTCCTCTCGAGCGCCTCCTTCCCCCCCAGCCTATTAGTGATGCTGCTGTGTTGAGTGACGTGAGGGGGGTGGAGCTGTTCTTCCCTCTACTCTCAGCTCCTCCCCCCAGACTTGGGGGGATATTTAAACGTGTGGGTAGTAGGGTGCAGCGGGGATGGAGGGGGAGAGAGTACTGATGACAGCTGCATGAGGGAGTGCTGACAGCTGGCCGCGGGTATGTGTGCATGTGCTGCCTGAGCAGCACTGCTGATTTCCCTTCTCGGCTGGCTAGTGGGGAGGTGATGGCCACCGGCACCAGCTGCTCGCCGGCTGTTCATGTGTAATACTGGCCACTGCTGGGTGGGATGAAGAGAGGGCGGGAGCGATGGTGGGTGTCTGTCCGCTGCGCTGCTCTGGAGGTGGGAAGAAGATGGCTGCTGCTCCGTGAGAGGGGGTACTGATTGCTGAGTGTGCAGTGTTTGCTGCAAGGTGGGAGAGTGATGGGGATGCCGTGTGCAGTGTACACGAGGGTACTACTGTGTGTGCAGGGAGGTGGTGTGCTGTGTTCTGTGTAGCACAGACATGGGTGAAGGGTAAATGATAGAGAAATGCCATTGTGTCTGATATGGGGAATGGGGAGAGATGCTGCATGCCACTGTGATGAAAGGGGGGTGAGGGAGTGCTATGCCCTCCCATAAAATAAAACTATATATATATATACATACAGTGTGTGTGTATGTATATATATATATTTATATATATATATATATATATATATAAATGTATATATATATGTGTGTGTGTGTGTGTGTGTGTGTGTGTGTGTGTGTGTGTGTGTGTGTAAATATATATATATATATATATATATATAGAAACAATGTAAAGGGCGGCACTCCAATGGATTTTGAAAAATAAACAGCTCACCAAGCCAGCTTCATTTCTTTCAACGTTTCAGGTGTCTTTATTTACACCTTTCGTCAGGATACAAAAATACAAAAGCACATACCTTATATAGCACCAGCGTGTACAGCACGCCACGCTCCCCCTGCTTCCGGCACCCGGCGCCGACGTCACAAACGCCGTCCCCTACTGTGACGTAGGGTATGGGCGGGATGGTAATCATGGCAACGGACCGGAGTTTAGACGCGTCGCGTCATGTTCCCGCAGGCCGTGCTGACCACGCCTAATAGGCGCGGCTGTTACCATAGCGACTTGCTAAACAACCCGCCAGTGCGCCGGGCTATCAGAATAGGGAGCCCGTGGCAACCCCTTGTGAAAATACCGCTACATACAGCGGATCTCTCCCCGTACAGAGCAAGAAGGGCTGAGAGACATTACACTCAGTCCAAAAAGCTCTAATGAGGATATCAATGTGATAAACATAAACCCCCACCTAATGCCAGCACCAGAAGGGACAAACAAATATAAAGATAGCCTGTTTAGAGCAGAATTTTGTGTGGCTGTGTAGATAGTAATAAGACCATACCACATCATACAGATTATAGCATACATAGATGATTGCCTTAAGGATATAAATATAAAGATAGAAACTATAAAACTAAAATCAATACCATAAGAATAGAGCCAAAATATTATAGACTAATTAATGGCCCACAACAGGTCGTGTGTACATAGTCTCTAAAGACCATGGACCTGATCATGCAGGAAAAGGTACAACGACAATGAATACTTCAAATATCTAATCCAGAAGGCAAACTCCAGTAGCGGAAGGGTACACTGAGACAAAAAGATTGTAAAGAGACAAACGATGCAGGTCAGAATAAGCAAAAATGTCATAAGAAGCAAAGGAGGGAAAGATTTTCATTTAGTCCCAAAGGGGCAACAGTGTTGAGCTCGAAGATCCAGCGTGCCTCCAACTGTAATAATTTCCTGTTCCGATCACCTCCTCTAGACATCGGAGGGACATGATCGATGAGCTTGCATCGGAGTGCAGCCATCGTATGTCGTGCCTCCCTAAAATGTCTAGCGACAGGCTGCTCCATCTCCTTCCCTTCCAAAGCCTGCCTTATGGCTGATCTATGTTGCGCTGCCCGTTCTCTGAAAGTACAGGTGGTTTTGCCAATATAAGCAAGGCCGCAGGGACATTTGATGATGTAGATCACGAATTTGGACGTGCAGGTCAAAACATGCTTAATGGGAATTTTCTTCCCTGAGTGTGGGTGTAGTACTACTGGACCCACTTCTAAGTACCTGCAAGTAGTACAACCTAAACACCTGTATGAGCCAGGTTTCTTCGTTAAAAAGTGAGAGCGTAACTCCATTTTCTCAGCCGTAGTGTCATTGTGAACCAACCAGTCTTTCAAATTACGTCCCCTCCGATGACAGTTCAGCACCCTGTATTGATTAAGGGATGGTAAAGATTTATCAGTCTTAATGATTGGCCACAATTCTCTGACCTTTCTCCTCACTACTGTGCTTGCAGTATTGTAGGTGGTAATTAACGGTATTACCTTTTCTGGGGTTTTTTCTCTCCGCTGTAGACATTGTGTACGTGGAAGTGCCAAAGCTTTTCTTTTGGCACCCTCAAGGTCCTTCAACGGGTACCCTCTCTCTAGGTATTTCCCAATCATTCCATCCAATTCTAACTCACAATCATCCTGATTACTGATGATACGTCTGGCACGAAGAAATTGTGAGAAGGGTAAACCCTTTTTCATAGCCATGGGATGGAAACTTTTGGCATGTAATAACGTATTTTTGTCAGTAGGTTTATGATACATTGATGTCTGTAGATGGTTCTCATGCCTCGTAATCTGCACATCCAGATAATGAATAACGTCAGTGCTACATTCGAACGTGAATTTAATGTTGGCATCCAGATGGTTAATTGTCTGCATCCGGTCCTTGAATTCTTCTGGAGTGCCTGCCCAAATGAGTAGCAGATCATCAATGTAGCGTGTAAAGAGGATAAGTCTCTCAGCTAAGGATGGATTTTGTAGAAATAAACGCTTCTCTACATTCAGCATGTAGGCATTTGCAAAAACCGGAGCTACATTGCTCCCCATGGCGCAACCGAGCCGCTGTAGGTAAAAATGTCCATCAAAGTAAAAAAAGTTACGTGTGAGTGTCTTCTCCAGTAAAGCAAGAAAAAATTCCACGTCTGGCCCTTTATAGATGGAATTGCCCGACAATAGAGTTCTCACAGCCTCAATACCCTCCTGATGAGGGATGTTCGTATTAGTGATGAGCGAGGTTCGGTTTTACTCGGTTTTACTCGGTTCTCAAAACGGCATCTTATTGGCTATCCAAAACACGTGACATCCGTGAGCCAATAAGATGCCGTTTTGAGAACCGAGTAAAACCGAGTAAAACCGAGTAAAACCGAACCCGCTCATCACTAGTTCGTATATAAACTCACTACGTCAACGCTTGCAAGTGTACATATTTCCGGAAGCTGCGCGAGATTCTGTAATAGTAGAAGTAGCTGGGTGGTGTCCAAAAGAACCGTCGGTTCTGCTTGAATAACAGGCTGAAGAAAACTATCCAAATACTTAGAGATGTTGCTGTAAAGGGATCCCCGGGCCGAGATTATAGGGCGTCCTGGGGGGGCGTCCCGATTTTTATGGACTTTTGGCAGCGTGTACAAGAGTGGTGTTACAGGATAGTCAACCGTCAAAGCCTTCAATGTTTGCTTGTCTATGATGGCATTTTGATGGGCTTGCATCAGGATCATATTGATCTCTTGTTTGAACCTGACCGTTGGAATTGCGCCCAACTTGCAATATACAGCCTGATCGTTTAATTGACGGTAAATCTCTGCATTGTATGCTGGTAGATCTTGTAACACTATTGCTCCACCCTTGTCGGCAGCCCTTATGACTACACATCTATTTTTGCTTAGATCTTGCAATGCTTGAAACTCCCCTTTTGATAAGTTAGAAGAAACTCCGGATAGTTTGCCTGCTTCATGATCAACACCGTCTTCCAACATGCGAGCGTAGCTCTTGATGGCTGCGTTGTGAGTCTGCGGCTCAAAGATGGATTTAGGCCGTATAGGGTGTTTGCTGGATACAACCTCTTCCACGGCAGTATTTTTCCCATAAAATTCTTTTAATTTAATATTCCTCTGGTGCTTCCAGGAATCCACTTTCCAATCAAATCGGTTGAACCTGGTTACTGTGACAAAGGTTAACCCCTTGTTGAGTAATGAAGATTCATCTGCAGTTAAGACATGGGATGAAAGGTTAATAATGAGGTCACTTTCAGGCCTTAGCGTTTTTCTCTGCCTCTCCCCCTGCCTGCTCCGCCTTGTTTTGCCGCGGCATCTTTTCTTGGGGCAACCTTTGCCCGTGTCGTAGCCCCTAAAGGGGGTTTACCTGGGTTGGAGGTTGGCGCCTGATCAGAGTCGGTAGCCGAGCTGTCCACAGCTGACCCCTCAGTGTCCGTCAAGAACCTTCTGGTATTGCGTCTAGGGAAAAATTTCTTATTTCTTGCTGGAAATTTCCCTGTGGCCCATGGGTATACAGTCTGTTCCTCATAATCTTTGTTGACAGCTGCCAACTTGGTTTTCTTGTATTTAATTAACTCCTGCCTATGGGAGTCAAGTTTGGCCTGTAATTTTTGCAACCAATCTTCCCTGGTATCATTTACTAGAAGATGTCTAGAGGTACGTTCTATCTTATTAATTTTTGATGTGGTTTCATTCAGAATTCTAGTGGATTCCTCCACGACCAAGATCATCAGGTCCAGCGAGCACTTATTCAACACCGCTGCCCACCGTCTGCAGAATTCAGGGTTCGTCCTTCCAATTGTGGGAATATTTTTTATTCTAAATCCCCTAGGGATTTTACGTTCCCTGTAATAATCAGAGATGGTGACACCATGTAAATGGTAGTCAATCTCCCTTTTACGTAACTTCAGTAAAGCAAAATAAATATCTTCTGCAGAATCGCCTCCTGCTGTAGATTGGAAGGTATCCTTTACCAACAGTGCCTCGGCCTCTGACTCTGAAAAACTTAACAAATCCCCTGTGGGTAAATTCCCAGCATGAAAACCCAGGGTTTTAGATATGCCAGCTCCTGCTTCCATATTAAATAAACCTATGCACAACTGTGCATTCAATAGGTCCCAACTGGTGAACAAACACCTATTTAAAAGTGAAACACACTCACACAAATCCCAGCACTGACGTTATTCATATACAATGTAGCGTGGTTGCCATGTCAGAAAGATACTTGCATGTCCAAGTCCTCTTCAAACAACATCAGATGCGACCGGCACTCCTACAGCAGATAATGAATACCAGGGTGCCTTCCCGTGGCACTACAAGGCCCAGTAAACAGAAACAATGTAAAGGGCGGCACTCCAATGGATTTTGAAAAATAAACAGCTCACCAAGCCAGCTTCATTTCTTTCAACGTTTCAGGTGTCTTTATTTACACCTTTCGTCAGGATACAAAAATACAAAAGCACATACCTTATATAGCACCAGCGTGTACAGCACGCCACGCTCCCCCTGCTTCCGGCACCCGGCGCCGACGTCACAAACGCCGTCCCCTACTGTGACGTAGGGTATGGGCGGGATGGTAATCATGGCAACGGACCGGAGTTTAGACGCGGCGCGTCATGTTCCCGCAGGCCGTGCTGACCACGCCTAATAGGCGTGGCTGTTACCATAGCGACTTGCTAAACAACCCGCCAGTGCGCCGGGCTATCAGAATAGGGAGCCCGTGGCAACCCCGTGTGAAAATACCGCTACATACAGCGGATCTCTCCCTGTACAGAGCAAGAAGGGCTGAGAGACACACTCTTTACACGCTACATTGATGATCTGCTACTCATTTGGGCAGGCACTCCAGAAGAATTCAAGGACCGGATGCAGACAATTAACCATCTGGATGCCAACATTAAATTCACGTTCGAATGTAGCACTGACGTTATTCATTATCTGGATGTGCAGATTACGAGGCATGAGAACCATCTACAGACATCAGTGTATCATAAGCCTACTGACAAAAATACGTTATTACATGCCAAAAGTTTCCATCCCATGGCTATGAAAAAGGGTTTACCCTTCTCACAATTTCTTCGTGCCAGACGTATCATCAGTAATCAGGATGATTGTGAGTTAGAATTGGATGGAATGATTGGGAAATACCTAGAGAGAGGGTACCCGTTGAAGGACCTTGAGGGTGCCAAAAGAAAAGCTTTGGCACTTCCACGTACACAATGTCTACAGCGGAGAGAAAAAACCCCAGAAAAGGTAATACCGTTAATTACCACCTACAATACTGCAAGCACAGTAGTGAGGAGAAAGGTCAGAGAATTGTGGCCAATCATTAAGACTGATAAATCTTTACCATCCCTTAATCAATACAGGGTGCTGAACTGTCATCGGAGGGGACGTAATTTGAAAGACTGGTTGGTTCACAATGACACTACGGCTGAGAAAATGGAGTTACGCTCTCACTTTTTAACGAAGAAACCTGGCTCATACAGGTGTTTAGGTTGTACTACTTGCAGGTACTTAGAAGTGGGTCCAGTAGTACTACACCCACACTCAGGGAAGAAAATTCCCATTAAGCATGTTTTGACCTGCACGTCCAAATTCGTGATCTACATCATCAAATGTCCCTGCGGCCTTGCTTATATTGGCAAAACCACCTGTACTTTCAGAGAACGGGCAGCGCAACATAGATCAGCCATAAGGCAGGCTTTGGAAGGGAAGGAGATGGAGCAGCCTGTCGCTAGACATTTTAGGGAGGCACGACATACGATGGCTGCACTCCGATACAAGCTCATCGATCATGTCCCTCCGATGTCTAGAGGAGGTGATCGGAACAGGAAATTATTACAGTTGGAGGCACGCTGGATCTTCGAGCTCAACACTGTTGCCCCTTTGGGACTAAATGAAAATCTTTCCCTCCTTTGCTTCTTATGACATTTTTGCTTATTCTGACCTGCATCGTTTGTCTCTTTACAATCTTTTTGTCTCAGTGTACCCTTCCGCTACTGGAGTTTGCCTTCTGGATTAGATATTTGAAGTATTCATTGTCGTTGTACCTTTTCCTGCATGATCAGGTCCATGGTCTTTAGAGACTATGTACACACGACCTGTTGTGGGCCATTAATTAGTCTATAATATTTTGGCTCTATTCTTATGGTATTGATTTTAGTTTTATAGTTTCTATCTTTATATTTATATCCTTAAGGCAATCATCTATGTATGCTATAATCTGTATGATGTGGTATGGTCTTATTACTATCTACACAGCCACACAAAATTCTGCTCTAAACAGGCTATCTTTATATTTGTTTGTCCCTTCTGGTGCTGGCATTAGGTGGGGGTTTATGTTTGTCACGTTGATATCCTCATTAGAGCTTTTTGGACTGAGTGTAATGTCTCTCAGCCCTTCTTGCTCTGTACGGGGAGAGATCCGCTGTATGTAGCGGTATTTTCACACGGGGTTGCCACGGGCTCCCTATTCTGATAGCCCGGCGCACTGGCGGGTTGTTTAGCAAGTCGCTATGGTAACAGCCGCGCCTATTAGGCGTGGTCAGCATGGCCTACGGGAACATGACGCGACGCGTCTAAACTCCGGTCCGTTGCCATGATTACCATCCCGCCCATACCCTACGTCACAGTAACGGACGGCGTTTGTGACGTCGGCACCGGGTGCCGGAAGCAGGGGGAGCGTGGCGTGCTGTACACGCTGGTGCTATATAAGGTATGTGCTTTTGTATTTTTGTATCCTGACGAAAGGTGTAAATAAAGACACCTGAAACGTTGAAAGAAACGAAGCTGGCTTGGTGAGCTGTTTATTTTTCAAAATCCATTGGAGTGCCGCCCTTTACATTGTTTCTGTTTACTGGGCCTTGTAGTGCCACGGGAAGGCACCCTGGTATTCATTATCTGCTGTAGGAGTGCCGGTCGCATCTGGTGTTTTATATATATATATATATATATATCCCAAAATAGTATCTGGCACTCAGGGACAGATAACACAATACAAATAGCAGCAAGTAGCTTCAACGCTTTGGGGGATTTAGCCCCTTTATCAAGACCTATATATATGGGTGGTATTCATGTGACCGCCTGTCTGCTGACCGACAGTCACATGGCCTCCTCCACCATCCCGCCGGCTCAGTATCCCGATGGTTGGTGTAAGAGTAATATTGATTAAAATGCTTTTGCTGTATTAATGTTTCACTATATTCTAAAGACTGTATATATGTCCCTTTACATATATTATAAGGTCATCGTTGCTTGTATTGTATGTGTGAGACAACAGGTGGTTTCCTTAAAATACTTTACAAGATAAGAATGCAAAGCCAGGAGATAGAGAATGACAGAAATAGAGATCTTCAGCAATCGCCTCATTCTTTGACAAGACAGACTCCAGGAATAGTTTGGGACTGTGCCTTCTGAATATTACCTTCTATGTCACTGAAACTTGTAATATATATATGATTAGCTAACTTTATACTTCACTGTGATTGGAGGGCATGTATAAGCCCACTTCTCTTTTGGTATAAATAAAAGCTCTCTCTATCACAGGACAGAGCAGTGTTATACATACAACTGTGTAGTGTGACTTCTTGCTCTCCAGCCGGCTGTATCCAGTACTTTGAATCTCCAAGACAGAAGGGCTACTGAGGCGTTGACAGTAGAGGTGTAAGCTTATTACCCTAACATTTCCTGGGGGTCTTGTCCAGGATTCCCCTACATTCCTGCCGTCACTGACCAGACCAACCGCTGATGCCCAGGAACCAGCTGAAATAAATCTGTACAGTGGGGTAAGCAAAGACAAGTGCTTTGGCACCTTCTTACTCTCTTTCAGCTCTTCCTGAGGTATGGTGGGGCTCAGTGGGGACGGGTTAGCGGGATCCAAGAATCCAGTAACCTTCTGTCTTTAAAGTATAAGTTGTCTCGTTATCAGTGTATGACTGCATGATATGAGTGTGTTGTATGAGTGATACATGAGATGTATATAAAAGGCTGGCGAAATTGATCAGAGGACCAAAGACTACCCCTTCCTGAATGCAACCTAAAGGCTTGTCCTGTCATTCTTGGGAATAGGTGCCCCTGGGTCCAAAGATCTTTTCTGCATATAGACCTTGGCTCTCATGAGAAAGAAGTGATACGTGGACATTCTTATGTAAGGTGTCCGGATACGTACCCGCGATTCCAGGTCAGGGTCCTTCACGTTTGGAGGGTGTCTTGTATGACATTTGTGTTATATGTCTAGATTGCCAGATTTATGTTAGAACTGCATTTGTTTGTTTTTGCTTAAATGTTCAGTCTTTGCAGCATCAAAAATTGTAGGAATTGCAGATAGGTCTGTTGGTTGTATTTGGGTGGAAAACAGGGTGATGGGGGAAACAGTGGTCATTGTAGGAACACATCTCAGTAGAAAATATCTGTCACAAGTTGTAGGATAAGATTGGTGTAAGGTGATCACATACTATCCAGTAAGTTTTATTTCTGTATAGATACATAGTATGTGTCCTATGGTCCAGCCCTATATACCTGTTACATCAGATATACATACATCTGTATGTAGGAATCATTATTTTTTAAGAGGATACCCTGAAGTTCAGAGTATCAGAAATAGTAGACGCACAGACTCTTTGAACATGAAAGACTTATGTGTATGAATTCAGTAGAGAACTTATAAGGCTGCACTATTGAAAGGTTTCCTCACTATATTAATGAGGGAAGATGTCGAATACCTTATAATAAAACTATCAGACATATTATGAGATCTACTGGGGTATTATATACTGAAGTTATGGGAATTTATTACAATTCATAAACAGCTTAGTGAATATATTGTAATATAGCTGTAGTGAATACACTCAGATGTCTCTTCCAACATCACATTTATATCCATAGGTTATAACCACTACTGAATGGATGACACATTAAGGAGCATATAAAGGTTCAACCACCAGTGACAATTTAATTTTCTTTTGCATTATATAAGTTTGGATAATGAATACAAAACTCAATTTATAAGTAACTTAGCGAGCTTATGAAAATGTAACTGGAGGGAGTACTCAGTGATTCTGATAAATAGTCGTATTTGTATCAATCTGTAACAACTTCAGCTATTACTGAACAGATGGCATAATTACACTTGTATTAATTTGTGACAACTGTAAACACTATTGAATAGATGGTACTTTAAGAAGTCTATAAAGATATAACTGTCATAGCAGGCTCTCACTTAGAGATAACATGAATGTGATCTATATAGTATGAACAATCTATATATATGTATGAGCTCAGTATAATGGAGGTAAATAATCACCAGGCAGACTACAATATATATTGACACATTATATGTGAACATTGAATAATTTTTCTTGGTGTGATTATGGAACACTTAGGTGATGGTTGTTAATACCCTCTTTCTCCACACATAACGGTTCAATCAGAGATTGATATTTGGACTCTGATCTACAGTAATATATTCAAACTATTTGATGAATAAATACATGATATAGGTAGCGAGCCTTGATTTTTTAAAATTTCACTTTATTAAGCACTTTATTCACTGAAAAGTATGTATGATAAATATATTCTTGTTATATTATTTTTTATTTCGTTATCGGACATTTTTTAATGAATTTATTAAAAGTTAATTTTTAATTATTATACGTGCACCAACAAAGAGACATTATTTTCTCTTCTACTGTTCAACTAATTTTGTCTTTGTATGCACCCCCGAATATCCAGTAGTAGATTCATAACTTATTGATGGATATTAGTCAAGGGTCTTTTCATAGATATGATAAAAG
Organism: Pseudophryne corroboree; assembly: GCF_028390025.1. Lineage (NCBI taxonomy): Eukaryota > Metazoa > Chordata > Amphibia > Anura > Myobatrachidae > Pseudophryne > Pseudophryne corroboree. The sequence goes on along the minus strand of NC_086452.1, from coordinate 223,084,548 downwards.
GAATTGTTAGCTGGTGCAGAGTGTTTCCAATTTCCCCATTTTTTTTTAATGATTCTAGATGGATGAGGGTACAGAAATTGGGATAATTACTTTAGTGTGTCTCTAAGCGCTGTTAGTCATATTATACTGTCTTTGATAACTTAGGCAGGGGGTACAAGGTGTTAGGAAAATACTGAATGGTGGAATAAGGGTCTAGTGATCTTAGTTGTGTGTATTGTACAGGAGTTTTAGTATTCCAAACAGAGGGAGATCCCATACCCACACTTACGGGGGATCCTGCTTCTAGGAACAACTCCAGGGGTGTACATTAGAGAACCACATAAAAAAGTCACAACATGCACTGACCATATTAGTCAGAGAACACACGCATCAGACCACAATTATCTAAAGAAATAATAAGGCATTATTTGGGTATCACTGGTGTTAAATTTGCCCATGAATAAAAGAGGTACAGGACCAAAAGCAGGGCAAATATTTTTGTCTTTACAAAATAATACAGAAGGTAATAGGAGTTGCAATATATATAAGATAATTGAATCTAGAGAGAGGGGAATATAAGGACCTTGAAAGGGTCAGACTATACATAAAGTATCTGTGACCGGGAACTCATACTGGGGCACTACGGTAACTGTGACCAGTAACCCATATGGGGGCACAGGGGAGCAAGGGTATGGCGGACCTAGCGCCCAAGACTCCCATTGAGATAGACAAAAGGAAGGTCCTGAAGCCATTAAGGGAATACAAAAAGTATTCAAAAGGGCAGGATTTCCCCCTCAGGGAACTCTAGATTTCAAGAGATGGGAAATATTTTTAAGGGAACAGAATGTTTGGATAGAAAAGAAAGAAAAGAAACATCAAGTAGAAATGTGGAAGAAAGTAGCTACAGAATATCTGCCCAAAGAGGAACCTGAATTTTTAGAAGATATAGCATGGGACATACAGATACCAGTACCAACACCAGTAGTAAACCCACCACCACCACCACCACCACCACAAGTGACACCATTGATTCAGGTACCACCACCATTAGTACCTAACACAGCACCAACCCTGACTACACCTGCAGCACCCTTACACTCACGAGAAGAGAACCTAATGTGGTACTAAAGAAAAGAGATGGCAAGTGGTATACAGTTTCTTCAGAACCATACAATCCAATATATCCAGATCTGCAAAAGGAATTGAGACAGAGAAAGTGTCCACAATGTCACCAATGTATACCTGAAGGATATGAACATTGCCCATTTTGTGACAATTGGGTACCCCCAATGAACCACACTGTGACAATAGCCAGAACACACCCATAATCTCTAAAAACAACCCGTTTCTGGCAAATAGTCCCAAGACTATTGGGACAAGGATAATACATAGAAAAGAACAGTGTAAGAAAATGCAATCAGGGGACTTTAGTACACCATGTCCATGTAATACCTGTGCACCACATGTCCAGATGTTTTATCAGATGCAGCCACCACCATATCCTGAAGAAACTATCACGGCATACCCAGTATCTGTACAAATCACTAGAGACCTTAATGCCGCGGGACTAGCAGGAAATTTTGTTAGACAACAGGAACACCACAGACCATGGGCTGCATCAGACATGAGACATAATTTCTAGAGCTCCAGACCCACGCAAGTGTCCAATTGCATATTTGAATTATATGAAGAGAATAAATCTTGTTTGGACAGGATCTTGGATAGATCTTCAAGAACTAAACTCAGTGTTATTGGGTTCATCAGCTGAAGCTGAAGTAAGAGGATATCCAGCAGGAGCAGCTGCAAACATAGTAGCTCCACTAGCAGAAGATGCACAGAGGACAAAGATAAGCGGGGAACAGTACATGCACAGATTAGAACACTGGTGTAACCAGCAAAGAGACAGAGTACCTGCATTTCCAGATGTTAAACAGAAGAGTGGTCAGACTGTCAGACAGTACCATGATTAGAGATGTGCACCGGAAATTTTTCGGGTTTTGTGTTTTGGTTTTGGGTTCGGTTCCGCGGCCGTGTTTTGGGTTCGAACGCGTTTTGGCAAAACCTCACCGAATTTTTTTTGTCGGATTCGGGTGTGTTTTGGATTCAGGTGTTTTTTTTCAAAAAACCCTGAAAAACAGCTTAAATCATAGAATTTGGGGGTCATTTTGATCCCAAAGTATTATTAACCTTAATAACCATAATTTCCACTCATTTTCAGTCTATTCTGAACACCTCACAATATTATTTTTAGTCCTAAAATTTGCACCGAGGTCGCTGGATGACTAAGCTCAGCGACCCAAGTGGCCGACACAAACACCTGGCCCATCTAGGAGTGGCACTGCAGTGTCACGCAGGATGGCCCTTCCAAAAAACACTCCCCAAACAGCACATGACGCAAAGAAAAAAAGAGGCGCAATGAGGTAGCTGTGTGACTAAGCTCAGCGACCCAAGTGGCCGACACAAACACCTGGCCCATCTAGGAGTGGCACTGCAGTGTCACGCAGGATGGCCCTTCCAAAAAACACTCCCCAAACAGCACATGACGCAAAGAAATAAAGAGGCGCAATGAGGTAGCTGTGTGACTAAGCTCAGCGACCCAAGTGGCCGACACAAACACCTGGCCCATCTAGGAGTGGCACTGCAGTGTCAGGCAGGATGGCCCTTCCAAAAAATACTCCCCAAACAGCACATGACGCAAAGAAAAAAAGAGGCGCAATGAGGTAGCTGTGTGACTAAGCTCAGCAACCCAAGTGGCCAACACAAACACCTGGCCCATCTAGGAGTGGCACTGCAGTGTCAGGCAGGATGGCCCTTCCAAAAAACACTCCCCAAACAGCACATGACGCAAAGAAAAAAAGAGGCGCAATGAGGTAGCTGTGTGACTAAGCTCAGCGACCCTAGTGGCCGACACAAACACCTGGCCCATCTAGGAGTGGCACTGCAGTGTCAGGCAGGATGGCCCTTCCAAAAAACACTCCCCAAACAGCACATGACGCAAAGAAAAAAAGAGGCGCAATGAGGTAGCTGTGTGAGTAAGCTCAGCGACCCTAGTGGCCAACACAAACACCTGGCCCATCTAGGAGTGGCACTGCAGTGTCAGGCAGGCTGGCCCTTCCAAAAAACACTCCCCAAACAGCACATGACGCAAAGAAAAATGAAAGAAAAAAGAGGTGCAAGATGGAATTGTCCTTGGGCCCTCCCACCCACCCTTATGTTGTATAAACAGGACATGCACACTTTAACCAACCCATTATTTCAGTGACAGGGTCTGCCACACGACTGTGACTGAAATGACGGGTTGGTTTGGACCCCCACCAAAAAAGAAGCAATTAATCTCTCCTTGCACAAACTGGCTCTACAGAGGCAAGATGTCCACCTCATCATCATCTTCCGATTCATCACCGTGTACATCCCCCTCCTCACAGATTATCAATTCGTCCCCACTAGAATCCACCATCACAGCTCCCTGTGTACTTTGTGGAGGCAATTGCTGCTGGTGAATGTCTCCATGGAGGAATTGATTATAATTAATTTTAATGAACATCATCTTCTCCACATTTTCTGGAAGTAACCTCGTACGCCGATTGCTGACAAGGTGAGCGGCGGCACTAAACACTCTTTCGGAGTACACACTTGTTGGGAGGGCACCTTAGGTAGAATAAAGCCAGTTTGTGCAAGGGCCTCCAAATTGCCTCTTTTTCCTGCCAGTATAAGTACGGACTGTCTGACGTGCCTACTTGGATGCGGTCACTCATATAATCCTCCACCATTCTTTCAATGGGGAGAGAATCATATGCAGTGACAGTAGACGACATGTCCGTAATCGTTGGCAGGTCCTTCAGTCCGGACCAGATGTCAGCATCAGCAGTCGCTCCAGACTGCCCTGCATCGCCGCCAGTGGGTGGGCTCGGAATTCTGAGCCTTTTCCTCGCACCCCCAGTTGCGGGAGAATGTGAAGGAGATGTTGACAGGTCGCGTTCCGCTTGACTTGACAATTTTCTCACCAGCAGTTCTTTGAACCCCTGCAGACTTGTGTCTGCCGGAAAGAGAGATCCAAGGTAGGTTTTAAATCTAGGATCGAGCACGGTGGCCAAAATGTAGTGCTCTGATTTCAACAGATTGACCACCCGTGAATCCTTGTTAAGCGAATTAAGGGCTCCATCCACAAGTCCCACATGCCTAGCGGAATCGCTCTGTTTTAGCTCCTCCTTCAATGTCTCCAGCTTCTTCTGCAAAAGCCTGATGAGGGAATGACCTGACTCAGGCTGGCAGTGTCTGAACTGACTTCACGTGTGGCAAGTTCAAAAGGTTGCAGAACCTTGCACAACGTTGAAATCATTTTCCACTGCGCTTGAGACAGGTGCATTCCACCTCCTATATCGTGCTCAGTTTTATAGGCTTGAATGGCCCGCAATTCTTCTGGCCACCGACAGCATCTCTTGCACGCCCCTCTCGTTTTTTAAATAATTCTGCACCACCAAATTCAAGGTATGTGCAAAACATGGGACGTGCTGGAATTTGCCCATATTTAATGCACACACAATATTGCTGGCGTTGTCCGATGCCACAAATCTACAGGAGAGTCCAATTGGGGTAAGCCATTCTGCGATGATCTTCCTCAGTTGCCGTAAGAGGTTTTTAGCTGTGTGCGTATTCTGGAAAGCGGTGATACAAAGCGTAGCCTGCCTAGGAAAGAGTTGGCGTTTGCGAGATGCTGCTACTGGTGCCGCCGCTGCTGTTCTTGCGGCGGGAGTCCATACATCTACCCAGTGGGCTGTCACAGTCATATAGTCCTGAGTCTGCCCTGCTCCACTTGTCCACATGTCCGTGGTTAAGTGGACATTGGGTACAACTGCATTTTTTAGGACACTGGTGAGTCTTTTTCTGAGGTCTGTGTACATTTTCGGTATCGCCTGCCTAGAGAAATGGAACCTAGATGGTATTTGGTACCGGGGACACAGTACCTCCAACAAGTCTCTAGTTGGCTCTGCAGTAATGATGGATACCGGAACCACTTTTCTCACCGCCCAGGATGCCAAGGCCTCAGTTATCCACTTTGCAGCAGGATGACTGCTGTGATATTTCATCTTCCTCGCAAAGGACTGTTGGACAGTCAATTGCTTGGTGGAAGTAGTAAAAGTGGTCTTACGACTTCCCCTCTGGGATGACCATCGACTCCCAGCAGCAACAACAGCAGCGCCAGCAGCAGTAGGCGTTACACGCAAGGATGCATCGGAGCAATCCCAGGCAGGAGAGGACTCGTCAGAATTGCCAGTGACATGGCCTGCAGGACTATTGGCATTCCTGGGGAAGGAGGAAATTGACACTGAGGGAGTTGGTGGGGTGGTTTGCGTGAGCTTGGTTACAAAAGGAAGGGATTTACTGGTCAGTGGACTGCTTCCGCTGTCGCCCAAAGTTTTTGAACTTGTCACTGACTTATGATGAATGCGCTGCAGGTGACGTATAAGGGAGGATGTTCCGAGGTGGTTAACGTCCTTACCCCTACTTATTACAGCTTGACAAAGGCAACACACGGCTTGACAAATGTTGTCCGCATTTCTGTTGAAATACTTCCACACTGAAGAGCTGATTTTTTTGGTATTTTCACCAGGCATGTCAATGGCCATATTCCTCCCACGGACAACAGGTGTCTCCCCGGGTGCCTGACTTAAACAAACCACCTCACCATCAGAATCCTCCTGGTCAATTTCCTCCCCAGCGCCAGCAACACCCATATCCTCCTCATCCTGGTGTACTTCAACACTGACATCTTCAATCTGACTATCAGGAACTGGACTGCGGGTGCTCCTTCCAGCACTTGCAGGGGGCGTGCAAATGGTGGAAGGCGCATGCTCTTCACGTCCAGTGTTGGGAAGGTCAGGCATCGCAACCGACACAATTGGACTCTCCTTGTGGATTTGTGATTTCGAAGAACGCACAGTTCTTTGCTGTGCTTTTGCCAGCTTAAGTCTTTTCATTTTTCTAGCGAGAGGCTGAGTGCTTCCATCCTCATGTGAAGCTGAACCACTAGCCATGAACATAGGCCAGGGCCTCAGCCGTTCCTTGCCACTCCGTGTGGTAAATGGCATATTGGCAAGTTTACGCTTCTCCTCCGACGATTTTATTTTAGATTTTTTTGAGTCCTTTTTTTACTGATATTTGGTGTTTTGGATTTTACATGCTCTGTACTATGACATTGGGCATAGGCCTTGGCAGACGACGTTGATGGCATTTCATCGTCTCGGCCATGACTAGTGGCAGCAGCTTCAGCACGAGGTGGAAGTGGATCTTGATCTTTCCCTATTTTTGGAACCTCAACATTTTTGTTCTCCATATTTTAATAGGCACAACTAAAAGGCACCTCAGGTAAACAATGGAGATGGATGGATACTAGTATACTTATGGATGACGAGCGACTGCCGACACAGAGGTAGCTACAGCCGTGGACTACTGTACTGCGTCTGCTAGTATAGACTGGATGATAATGATATAAAAAATATATATATATATCACTACTGCAGGACGGGTATATATTGTATAATGACGGACCTGCTGGACACTGTCAGCACTGCAGACTCCTAAACTATTAGTATGAAGAAGATAGAAAAAAAAAACCCACCACAGGTAGGTATACAATTATGGAAGAGCGACTGCCGACACAGAGGTAGCTACAGCCGTGGACTACCGTACTGCGTCTGCTAGTATAGACTGGATGATAATGATATAAAAAATATATATATATCACTACTGCATGACAGGTATATATTGTATAATGACGGACCTGCTGGACACTGTCAGCACTGCAGACTCCTAAACTACTAGTATGAAGAAGATAGAAAAAAAAAACCCACCACAGGTAGGTATACAATTATGGACGAGCGACTGCCGACACAGAGGTAGCTACAGCCGTGGACTACCGTACTGCGTCTGCTAGTATAGACTGGATGATAATGATATAAAAAATATATATATATCACTACTGCAGGACAGGTATATATTATATAATGACGGACCTGCTGGACACTGTCAGCACTGCAGACTCCTAAACTACTAGTATGAAGAAGATAGAAAAAAAAAAACCCACCACAGGTAGGTATACAATTATGGACGAGCGACTGCCGACACAGAGGTAGCTACAGCCGTGGACTACTGTACTGCGTCTGCTAGTATAGACTGGATGATAATGATATAAAAAATATATATATATCACTACTGCAGGACAGGTATATATTGTATAATGACGGACCTGCTGGACACTGTCAGCACTGCAGACTCCTAAACAACTAGTATGAAGAAGATAGAAAAAAAAAACCACCACAGGTAGGTATACAATTATGGATGAGCGACTGCCGACACAGAGGTAGCTACAGCCGTGGACTACCGTACTGCGTCTGCTAGTATAGACTGGATGATAATGATATAAAAAATATATATATATCACTACTGCAGGACAGGTATATATTATATAATGACGGACCTGCTGGACACTGTCAGCACTGCAGACTCCTAAACTACTAGTATGAAGAAGATAGAAAAAAAAAAAACCACCACAGGTAGGTATACAATTATGGACGAGCGACTGCCGACACAGAGGTAGCTACAGCCGTGGACTACCGTACTGCGTCTGCTAGTATAGACTGGATGATAATGATATAAAAAATATATATATATCACTACTGCAGGACAGGTATATATTATATAATGACGGACCTGCTGGACACTGTCAGCACTGCAGACTCCTAAACTACTAGTATGAAGAAGATAGAAAAAAAAAAAACCACCACAGGTAGGTATACAATTATGGACGAGCGACTGCCGACACAGAGGTAGCTACAGCCGTGGACTACTGTACTGCGTCTGCTAGTATAGACTGGATGATAATGATATAAAAAATATATATATATCACTACTGCAGGACAGGTATATATTGTATAATGACGGACCTGCTGGACACTGTCAGCACTGCAGACTCCTAAACAACTAGTATGAAGAAGATAGAAAAAAAAACCCACCACAGGTAGGTATACAATTATGGATGAGCGACTGCCGACACAGAGGTAGCTACAGCCGTGGACTACCGTACTGCGTCTGCTAGTATAGACTGGATGATAATGATATAAAAAATATATATATATCACTACTGAAGGCAGGGCCGGAAACAGACATCTTGGGGTCCGGTACAGTGATATCTCTGGGGCCCCCTCAGAGCAACGGAATTTGCTGCGCTATATAATAAACTGTTATTAAATAAATATATCTATTTTTATTTATCTACAGCATACAGAGATATAAATATGTATATCTCTCCTTCCTCCCCCACACACACCACGGTCTGTCTCTCCCCAATAACTCCATGATGATTCCCTGCTGGACACTAAGTGGCATGTACTTGGGGCCCCTCTAATCCTTGGGGCCGGTACAGGTGTCCCCTTTGACCCCCCCTGTCGCCGGCCCTGACTGCAGGACAGGTATATATTGTATAATGATGGACCTGCTGGACACTGTCAGCACTGCAGACTCCTAAACTACTAGTATGAAGAAGATAGAAAAAAAAAACCACCACAGGTAGGTATACAATTATGGACGAGCGACTGCCGACACAGAGGTAGCTACAGCCGTGGACTACCGTACTGCGTCTGCTAGTATAGACTGGATGATAATGATATACAAAATATATATATATCACTACTGCAGGACAGGTATATATTGTATAATGACGGACCTGCTGGACACTGTCAGCACTGCAGACTCCTAAACTACTAGTATGAAGAAGATAGAAATATAATGAATGACGGACCTGCTGGACACTATCAGCAGAATGCATTTATAGAATAAAAAAAAAAAACACCACACGAGTGTTTAACTTTTTCAGGCAGACAATATACTGGTGGTCACTGCTGGTCAGTCACACTGGCACTCTGGCAGCAAAAGTGTGCACTGTTAAATATGTACTCCTGCTATAACTGCTCCCCAGTCTCCCCCACAATTAAGCTGTGTGAGCAGTGAGCACTACTCAGCACAGTCAGATATACATAGATGATATTATTATGCAGCACACTGAGGCTGAGCACAGATATGGTATGTGACTGTGTATCGGTTTTTTTCAGGCAGAGAACGGATTATATTAAATAATAAATAAAACTGTTGGTCACCACTAGTATAACTATCAGCAAAACTCTGCACTCTCTGAGTACTCCTAATGCTCCAGTAAATCAAGTGTCTCACTCTCTATCTAAACGGAGAGGACGCCAGCCACGTCCTCTCCCTATCAATCTCAATGCACGTGTGAAAATGGCGGCGACGCGTTGCTCCTTATATAGAATCCGAGTCTCGCGATAGAATACGAGCCTCGCGAGAATCCGACAGCGGGATGATGACGTTCGGGCGCGCTCGGGTTAGCCGAGCAAGGCGGGAAGATACGAGTCTGCCTCGGACCCGTGTAAAAAGCGTGAAGTTCGGGGGGGTTCGGATTCCGAGGAACCGAACCCGCTCATCTCTAACCATGATATGGTGCATAAAGGACATATAGATGGAGGATTTGATGTGGCCAATGCCCAACATGAAAGGCTTTTGAAAACACATTTCTTAAATGATCTCACAGAAGCCCTGAGAGGAGAATTGTTCCAGGTTAGACCAGAAGCCTCTACCTTAAACATGGAATCACTCCTACAAGTTTTAGAGGCCATAGAAGAAAGACAAGAAGAGAAGAAAAGAAAACAGAAAGAAAAGAGCTCTGTACCCAGAATAACTGTCCATGTAATGCAAGAAACAGGAACAAGATCCAAGTAACAGATGTCCAGAAACACAGGAAAGAAGCCCCAAAGGAAAGTCTCTTTAGAAGAAGCTAAGATGAAGGGTTTGTGTTTCTTCAGCAATGAACAAGGACTTATGAGGAAGGAATGTTCCAAATACAAGACATGGGCTCAGAACAGGGCGGCCTCTGAAGCCAGCCCATAGGAAACAGGCGCTCCAGAACTGTACCTTTCGGTCCAAGTAATTGACTCTCCTGGACCCAAAGTAACAACCACACTTACCCTACCGGGAGGGGAACAATTGGACTGTATTATAGATACCAGAGCAAGATGAACTATATTAAGATAACAGGAGGTATCAACAAAACTGCAAGCAAAATAAACTATATTGGGAACAGGAATGGCAAGTACAACAGTCCCTCTAAAGAAAAGCAATCCTGCAAAATCAGTGTGGGACAAGAAGTCATTTCAGTACCTGTGCAGTTCCTCATCTCTGAAGACTGTCAAGTCAATTTATTTGGAACCAATGTGTTATCAGCCATTCAAGCCACAGTACAGCATACAAATGAAGAAATAACATTATCCACAAGAACAAGCGACAAGCTTCAACAAGCTGAACTAGCTGCTATAATGTTGATGGAAGAACAGAAGCCACAAGGTGATCAATTTCCAGAATGGCTAGACCAGGTACCATAAACTCTGGTCCAAAGGAAAGACACATGTTGGATTATTGACAGTACAACCTGTCCACCTGAAACTTAAAGACAAGACTTCAGACATTGTGCTTAACCACCCTTAACAATACAGGTACCGCATGCAGTTACAGAAATTCTGAATCAAGCAAGAACCAAGCATCTGTCTGCAGCTAGATTAACCAAATACGAAGTAGTGCTGTTGAGTCCTACGAATGTCACCATTCACGTTGTACGGTATTGAATCCTGCTACATTGTTACCAGTAGAGGATTCAAAAGAGGGGAGAAAGTACACATTATCTGATTAACTATATGATGACAGAAGAAGATACAGCAAACTCTGGAAATACACAAAAAAAAAAACATTTTCATCATGTTTGTTTTGAACTTATGAGATCAGAGATGTCTCCTCTTGATAATGTTATCGAACTGGTATTGGACAATGGCAGATCTTCCCCTGTTTATGGATGAATCCAGGTATTATCATGAATGGTCACCATGTACAGTTTATGCAGTAACAACAATGGATGAAGTCCTGGTCCAAGAACTCCAACCACACTTTTCTGCGCAAGAAGCTGAACTAAATGCACTTTAAACAGCATGTATAATAGTGGAAAACCAAACAGCTAAGAAACTAATGGAAGATGTGGTCTGCAGATATGGGGTTCCAGAAACAATTGATCAGACAGAGGAACTCATTTTGTAGGAGAAATAATGCAACACATAATGTAGGCCTTGGGTATCAGTTAGGCATTTCACACACCTCCTCCACAGGTCAGAAGCGAGTGGCAGGGTAGAACACCTGAATAGCAGCCCCAGTGAAACCACCAATTAAAAAAGATACAGGAAATAATGGCAGAAACAAAGAAAACATGGTTAGAGTGTCCACCTATAGCCCTATACCCAGAACACACCCAATAAGAAACACAAACTGACACCATATGAAGTGTTATGCAAGAAAGCACCTACGACAGGATGTTGTTTTCCCCCAGCAGATGTGCTGTAATCATGGAGATATGACTACTTATGTTACCTCATTAAGCAAACAAATGACTAATGTACACAATACAGTGTTTCCATCTCTTCCAGATCTTGTCTCCATTGTAGGAGGATGTTCATTACAACCAGGAGATTGGGTCTATACTAAGCGGCATGTCAAGAAAGCACTAGAACCATGCTTTGATGGTCCATTCCAGGGTCTGCTAACTACTCCTACAGCAGTCAAGCTTGAGCTAAAAGAGACCTGAATACACCTCGTAAAGCTGGCTGTGAAGATCGACTCACCATGAATCCTTTTTACATGTTAATAACAATACTTAGTTTAGAGATATTACAGAACAGGTGACACCAGGGGGTAAATGATGTTCTCAAAAGAGGTTCAAGGTATTATCAATGCCATTAACAAGACAATAATATGTGTACTACATCTAGAGAGAGTAAACTGTTCAGCTTGTTACGTTCAGATGTAAACAATTATAGAACCAGAAAAATTAGCAGAAATAGCAGCAAAATTAAAGGGAAACGTACAGCATCATTGGTGGGATATATTTACAGGTAAATTTCCATCATTCTCTAAAGCATATAACATTCTGATACATCCAGTGATATGGATAATAGTAGTATTGATTCTGCTTAATCCTTTGGAACTGTTATCTATCCTATAGTTTCAGAAAAATGATTACTAGAAGTATGACCCCAGTAAAAAGCGCTTGTTGTGAGCACAAAGGAAGAAACATTTAGCAAATGCAAAAGACCTAACATGGGAAATAGAAGTACATGTATGTATTGCTCACATCCCCTAATGGTTTAAGAAGGAATAGTATTGTCATAGTTTAATCGGAGTATGGGTTCCGAATGATCGGTTGACATCCATCCATATGTGGTTCTTATGATAACATATGAGGTGATATAAGGTATCATAAGTGCTCAGGTTATTACGATTACAATATGTGTAAGGCAGGATCAGAGTAAGATTTTAATCAAAAGAGGGGTTTGTAAGAGTAATATTGATTAATATGCTTTTGCTGTATTAATGTTTCACTATATTCTAAAGACTGTATATATGTCCCTTTACATATATTATAAGGTCATTGTTGCTTGTATTGTATGTGTGAGACAACAGGTGGTTTCCTTAAAATACTTTACAAGATAAGAATGCAAAGCCAGGAGATAGAGAATGACAGAAATAGAGATCTTCAGCAATAGCCTCATTCTTTGACAAGACAGACTCCAGGAATAGTTTGGGACTGTGCCTTCTGAATATTACCTTCTATGTCACTGAAACTTGTAATATATATATGATTAGCTAACTTTATACTTCACTGTGATTGGAGGGCATGTAAAAGCCCACTTCTCTTTTGGTATAAATAAAAGCTCTCTCTGTCACAGGACAGAGCAGTGTTATATATACAACTGTGTAGTGTGACTTCTTGCTCTCCGGCCGGCTGTATCCAGTACTTTGAATCTCCAAGACAGAAGGGCTACTAAGGCGTTGATAGTAGAGGTGTAAGCTTATTACCCTAACATTGGCATGCCGACCAACAGGGACTATTTCCACTCGTGGATGTCCACGACACCCATAGAGTGGGAATAGAACCCGTGGCAACCGCAGGTCGCCACCGAGCCCGCAGCGTGGCGAGCTGCACTCGCCCCTCCCCGCCGGGATCCCGGCGTCGGCCATACTACACCCATATATATATATATATAATTATACACATGCATACACTTGGATCAGGGCACCAGGGACACAAAGAATCTGCTGCAGGAGCGCCGGGCATACAGTGGAGCTTATAAATACTAATAAAACTTCATTCAAAAGTCTTCGAGTACTGCCAAATTTGTTTTATATATATATATATATCCAGAAAAAGTACAGGCACTCACCACTTCCTTGAAAATAGAGAAATTTATTGCCACTCACAGGTATGTCTCACATAGAGACGGTCAGCATGTCAGCTGACCGTCTCTATGTGAGACATACCTGTGAGTGGCAATAAATTTCTCTATTTTCAAGGAAGTGGTGAGTGCCTGTACTTTTTCTGGATATATTTTGGACTTCTTGGGAACCCTTTATGGAGCACCGCCTATGTTGTGGACTGCAGCAGTGAGTGTGGACTTAATGGATATATATATATATATATATATATATATATATTTATACAGACCGCAAAGTGGCCCAGTGTGCACCGGTATGGCATACCAGCACTTCAAGCACTGGAGACCCCTGCCGCCGCCTTTCAAATTCCTCGCTGTTCAAGCGCCCATTGCTGCTCTGGAACCGGCAGCCAGTCAGGAACGGCCACACGGCGGTTATAGGGACCTCATCAGAGCCGCATCGAAGGACTCCTCTCCACAGCGCCGCCACGCATGGTCTTCGCAACGTTGCCACCCGGGCCTTTTCCTCCGCACCGCTGGTGCTCATGGTGTTGAAGTTAAAAATATTATACCCACATGCATCACGTGCAAACACCACACAGAGTGGCCTCCGTGCATGTGCTTGTTCTGCCGTGCGTGCGCATACCCGCATGTTGCGTATATTGGCTCACGAAGTTCTGCGTATTAACGCGTGGTATGAGTAATTACGGTAGCATATGCATTCGCATGGAAAAGCCACAAAGACATAGCTGATATTTAATCCACATAGTGCATAATTTACACATAGCCTACACGCACCACACCAGCAAGTTACATTTACTTTGGAAGTATAGCAACAGAGGGATTTAACTTTACAGGATGTGATGGGACAGAATTAGGTTAGGAGGTGGTGTTTGGTATCCAGCTGTATGGTATTTCAAGGACAATATTCCGATGGCAGTTTGCAGAATGTAGCACGCTCCTGCGCATAGATATGCGCAGGAATACAATATTAATATCACACTGTATTTGCTGTACTCCTGATATTCGGCGGGAACCCAGTGGAGGACACCTGCAAGTGCACCTGGACCAGGCATCGCCCACCTATTCAAACCGACCTATGACCCCTCATGTACTGTAAATGTCCAGCCCTTTGACCTATGAAAGAAGAGATTACAGTTTCCTTTGTTTCATGCTTTGGACTATTGTATAAATACCAAGCCTCCTGGCCGACCTCAGTCTATTCTCTGCAGGTCCCCTTTCCAGATTGACTGAGGAACGGATCCGGGTGGCGCAGGTGAACAAACGTATGTATCCATTGGATGTAGCTTTTCTCTTGTATTGTTGTATTACTGTTGTACCCCCTTTTAAGTAAATATTTGTTGCTGCGTTGGACCCCAACATAACATATACAACTGGTGTCGCATTCCTTTCCTGTTAGGGGTTTTAAAGTGTATTCCACCGCACGTGTAGCTACTTTGTGCTTACAGCGTGATGGCGTGCTTACGCAACGTGTATGCATTTCATAGAGGTTTATCATACTCACGCTTAGCGGTCGCAGCGGCCTGAACACTTGTGTATTAAGTTATTGCTTTTTCTTCCTGTAAGTTAAACAAACTTAACAATTGGGGACTCGCCTGGTTCACCACTTACTTACGGACTTGCAGGCCATAACAGACTTTAGTCTATCAACAAAGGGTGGAAACGCGTCTTAAGTAATTTTGTATTGTGTTTAAAACCATCTTGTGTTGTTAGACTACGTCTGTTCTGTATAGTCTTAGAGGTGCTGGTGTAACCCGAGGGACAAACAGAAAAAAGCTGTTTATTTGTGTATAACTTTTGGCGCGAAAGCGTACACAAAGCTTACCAATACTTTGCATACATTCTCACATATTGTTGTCATATGTTATAATAGTCATTATAGATCTGTGTAAAATTGGATACATTTATTTGCTATATATATGAGTTAGTGTGTTAAGGGAGTAATTATAAAAACATGAAACGCAGTTCCGGCCTAAACGTTTAGGTATACTCAAAAGAGGATCACCTTTGTGGGTGACTTCCGGCGAGTGTAAGGAACAATTGTGTGTTGTGTTAGTGAGCAGTAGTATTTTGTTGCTCACATTTATCGTGATATAGTGTGGTATATTTAAGTGTGAATGCACAGTGAACACGTGACATGCTGTGTGCGGTTAGCGTACGGGAACGCGCACATGGTGCGTGACCGCACGTTGCGTGCATACGCAGTTATGTGAAGCAGTGAGCACACATTTTTACCACACGATAGTAGCTCAAGTTTATGGCGGGGTAAAGGATTTGTAGTCATACAATAGCAAATAACTATCCGATTTTATAAGCAGATTATTATAATACTTTGTCTAAACTGTACTACCTCTAGGATAGGCTATCAATCAAAGGGAGTGATATTTTTCTGTACAGAAAAACATTGTGTATTTGTGTGAGCTGAAAGTAGGAGTGGACGTATTGAACACCGGGAAAATCGGGATCCCGTGAGAGATGCTGAGTCAGCAGAGGCTCGCGACGTGAAAGGTTCGCAACCTTACGTATTGATTAGGTGGTCTAAGTGGTCTAGGTGTCTTAAGTGGATTAAAACAAAGGAGCGTGATCAGTAAGATTAAGGTTTTTGTGTTACGCTCCGGCTGAGGAGCGCAGCTTGAATTCGACTCCAGTGATCGTAGGGCTTATAGTTAACAAGTATCTATAGGCTGTGCGATTGGACCGGACGTCCGTGTGTTATACGCGGCACGTTATTTTGCGCAGGTGTGTCATATGCGCTTTGTAGAGCATACGCAGACGTGATTGTGTAAACAAAGGGGTTTTTTGCTCTTCAGGAAATCTCCTTGGTGGACATTCACTGGAAAGGGTGATCAATCTCATCATACAAAAATTCCAGTGGAAAGATACCGAAAAGGAATTTTTCGCTGACTCTCCCAGGAAAATATTCCAACAGAACCTCCACTGAAAGAAATTACGGTGCTGAAGGGTCTGATAGGATATGGGATTTATTTAAACAACATATCTTTTTGGAGGTGACGTAATGGCTAAAAATGCATGGTAATTACCCACTTATTTCTAACAAGTGTGTGCACACATTTTCTATAAGAACAGTAATAAGTCTGGACTTCTGAACATAATGAATGTTTGAAAAGTGGTCTTATGCCATTCCACATCCAGTCCAGTGGACACTGTGAACAACAGTCCAAATAAAGATCAGCCTCTGAAGTCTTAGTAGGGTTTTTAGATAGTCTCATATGGACTTTTAGAATAATGGTATGAATTGTATTATGTTTATCATGTATTAATTGAGTGTAATTTATGCTGCAGCACATGTGATAATAAATCTTTTATAGTATATTTTGAAAAATTCAATTAATTGTCTCCTTTAATTGGTGCGGGCAGCGCTTCTTTTTTATTACAAGGGAGTTCTCCTCCCTGTAATTAGTGGTTTTTGGGTCTGATAGGAGTTCAAGGTTGGGTACATCGCGATCCCACTATTTACAGTGGGTCGTAGTACAGGCCAGCGGGGGCAGGAGTGAGTGAAAGCACTCGTTAAGAACTTTCACCATTTTTCTTTGTGCATTTGGGGATTGTGTATAAAAAAGCACACAATGGGAGCCAAGTGCACAAGCAAGAGGCGTTCGGCAGCCAGGGTACAGGCTGGAGAGGAAGGGCCAAGAGGGTCTGCAAGGTAAGTAATGTGTGGTAAGTATGGTCCACACGCACAGGCTTTTTGTGATGAATGGGTATGTATGACTGCTGGGGACAAGGCATCATTTCCTAGGATGGGTAGTTTTAAACCAGAGTTACTGCAGAATGTAAGGAATAGAATATGTCTGATCAAGTCTAGGAAACAAAGTATCAGACATAACTACTGTTTAAATATGTGGCAACAAGAGGGAGATGTGCAAAGGGAGCTGGCTCGCACAGCAAGTTCCAAACCTGACAGGAATGTGGTTGCGAGCGCACCACCACCGCCATATGTCAATGGAGAGAAACCGGCTACAACCAATGGTACATCGGGAAATTATAGCAAAATGCATAATCAGTGTATTAACCCTAATCCCTGCAAATTGTAGCCCCAAGGTTGTGAGGAAGACAACGAGCCTAGCATGATATCAGCACTCTAGCAGCTACCATGCAGGACACTCAGGTGGGCACGGCCCAACCGGTGAGAACAGTGGCGATGCCCCCCAGTAGAGTGGCGAGTGAGGTCATGTCCACTGGTAAGTATGGAACCGTCCATTATGCAGAGACAATAGCTCCCCGTATTATAGAGACAAACAGAAATTAAGTGGTTGAGTTATACCCAGTCAGGGTGATCGCAGTCCTCAATGGGAAGACTGATAATCAGGGAGTAACCCCTATCAGGAACATTGCAATGATTTGTCCTTGGTCCCGAACAGAAATGAGGTCAATTATGTCAGAATTCCCCGAACCCAGAAAAGATCTATTTGGATGCCAGAAATTCATTAAAGAATTGGGCAATGCCCATGAGCCCACAAACAAATATTGGCGGATAGTGTTAAGAGCGAGTCTACCCTCTAATATTGACATCACAAAATTCATAGCTGACTGCAAACTACAGTAGATGTAGAAGTGCCTCTCACTGATGAGTACAGCCAGGAGAATGTAAGGTAAATTAATATACAATTAGGATTGTATTTCCCTACTGTTGTTAAGTGGAACAAAATTTTCTCCATAAGAGAGAAGGAAAGTGAAACGGCATCCGAATATTTCCATAGAGCACTACAGGAAATGGCTAGATACACTGGGATAGAGGATATAAAGGAAAGTGCAAACAACAGGGAGGTAGCTGTCTCTGTACTAATGGACGGAGTAAAGGAGGCACTGAGGACCAGAGTGTAGAGCTCTCTGCCAAATTGGAGAGGTATCACGGTAGCTGCACTGAGAGAGTCCGCAATAGAGCATGACCGAAGTATCACTAAGCACAGGGAGTCGCAAGGGGATAGGTTGATGCTGGTAAGTATACAGGCGCTGGAACGGATGTCCAACCAACCTAAACACCAGACCCCTGATGTTTAGTAAGACCAAAACTGTGTTACATTTGTAGAAAGGAAGGACACTTTGCTCAGGATTGTAGGAGTAATGGGACACATACTAAATATAGACCCCCTAGACCAGAATACGAACCACGGTACCAAACACATAGATGGGATCAGGGAACACATAGGAGAGATTATGAGCCGCATAGAGGGGAAGCAAGGAGGTACCCACTGAGAAGGGACTGGCAGACCCCAAAAACCCACAGCTATCCCCAGCACATATTGTAGCTGCCAATGCTCTGCGGGAGGGTCCCACAGCACAATAGAGGTCAGGTCATACCTGTAGTCTGCAGCCAGTGAAATTGATTGCTGGCCTTGGAAGTGAACCTGAGGTCGTGGTCAATGTAGCTGGCATACCACAACCTTTTCTTGTAGATACAGGGGCGGCCATATCAGTGCTAAACTCCACCACAGGTGTAATGACCACGGGTAAAATGATTTTGGCAATGGGAGTAACGGAAAGGTGCAGCAGTACCCTTTGAGTAGACCTGCAGAGATTACGATAGGGCCCTTGCATACCAAACATTCTTTCCTGTTGGCTGCATCGGCTCCGACTAATCTGCTTGGCAGAGATCTGTTGTGTAAAATGCGGTGTGTCATATACTGTACCCCTGAGGGTGTGTTCTTAGATATCCCTGAGAACCATGCAGAGGAAGTACAAGATATATTAGACACCCCTCAAAGGCTAATGTTACACTCAACCATAATAGACACATGTCTATCGCAGGTAGAGGAAGTGATCTCGCAAATACCGGGTTCCCTTTGGACCAAAGATGGACAGGACATTGGATTGATGGCGAATGTAGCCCCAGTAGTAGTTCAAATAAAAGATGGCAGGATAGCTCCAAAAATCCCCCAGTACCCTCTGAAACCAGAGGTGGAATTAGGAGTATACCCCATCATAGAACGGCTGCTACAACAGGGCATCCTAGTCAGGATGTTCAGCACAGCCAACAGTCCCATCTTCCCTGTGAAAAAGAGTGGGGAGAGGGGTTACAGGCTAGTGCAGGATCTAAGGGGGATAAACAAGATAGTTGAGAGTCAATTCCCCGTAGTGCCCAATCCAGCGGTCATCCTCATGCAGATTCCCTCCACCTCCAAGTACTTCACTGTCATCGACCTCTGTTCTGCATTATTTTCTGTCCCTTTTCACCCTGACAGCCAATACCTCTTTGCTTTCACCTACAGGGGAGTACAGTACACCTGGACCTGTCTCCCCCAAGGTTTCATTGACAGCCCAAGTATTTTCTCCCAGGCCCTACATGAATGTTTGCAATCTTTTCTTTTGAGAGTGGGTCGGTGCTAATACAATATGTTGATGACTTGTTGTTGGGCTCTGACTCATTCGAGTCATCCCTGGCAGACACTAAACAGCTCCTGTTTCATCTCTCCCAGACAGGACACAAGGTTTCAAAGGATTAGTTGCAGTTGTGCCGGACTAAGGTTAAATACTTGGGACACTGCTTGACACAAGGACTCAGACACCTGACCACTGACAGAATACAGGCCATCCACGACATGACTCTTCCGCAAACTCAGCAACAGATCTGCACTTTCCTAGGAATGTGTGGGTACTGTCGGAATTGGAATTCCGGGGTTCTCTATTCTGGCACTACCTTTGCAAGAAATGGTCTCTTCAAACAAACCAGAATGGGTCTCTCATACAGAAGAGTCCGAACTGGTGTTCGAGAGACTAAAACAGTGTTAGTCACCAGCACCAGCATTGGGGATGCCAGATTACGAGAGGTCCTTTGAATTGTACGGTACCGAAAGTGCTGGGTGCGTGGCAGGGGTCTTAACACAAAAACATAATGATGCCAGCAGACTGGTAGCCTACTACAGTGCACAGTTGGACACTGTAGCACGGTCTCTCCCCACTTGCCTACGAAGTGTTGCATCCATAGCTTTGTTGGTAAGTAAAAGCGAAGACGTAGTGTTAGGACACGACCTGACCATTCATACACCACATGCCGTATCAGCATTGCTAAACTCCGCCCAAACCAGACATGTCTCATCCACTCGGTTTACAAAGAGGGAACTATCACTGATGGCCCTTGTAAACATCACCATAAAGAGGTGCAGCACACTTAATCCTGCAACTTACTTGCCAAGTGTGCCTGGTCATGCACAAAGGGTGGAGGATGAGAATGATGGTGAACGAGGATTTAGTGCAGGCACTGATATGCATGATTGTATGGAATACCTGAACCAGACTTTCACTGCGAGACCTGACATCAGTGACAATCCACTGGAAGGTGTAGACTTTACGTTCTGCACTGACGGTAGTTGCCACAGACAGACAGACTCGGGAGACCTGTGCACCGGATACACAGTTGTAGATGACGAAGGTATTATAGAAGCTGAACCCCTCGGCCCACCTCACTCAGCACAAGTCGCTGAGCTGGTAGCACTGACCAGAGCATGTGAGTTGGCAAAGGGTAAGTCAGCTAATATATACACGGACTCTAGGTACGCCTTTGGAGTAGTGCATGATTTTGGGGCCCTGTGGCGCCTCAGAAATTTTATGACGGCAGTTGGCACACCTGTAGCGCATGCGTCATACATCAAGAGGCTTCTAACGCCATACAGGAACCGGACAGAGTGGCTGTTATCAAGTGTAAAGCACACACTTACAACCAAGACCCAATTTCACTTGGTAACAGCCGGGCGGACGAAGCTGCAAAATCAGCAGCAAACACCATCATACAAGCTAACATAACACAACTGATGACATTCAACACAGTAAACATGCAACAATTAATCGAAATGCAGAATTTGTGTTCCCTATAGGAGAAGGCAGTATGGAAGGCGAAGGGATATGGTCAGGAGTCCTCAGGACTTTGGAGAGATGGACACGGTAAGCCAGTGGCCCCAGGGCATATCTCCCAAGCCTAGCTGAGGCAGCACACGGTCTGACTCATCTGGGCAAGGAAGGTATGTGCAAGTTGGTAAGAGCCTACTGGAGTGCACCTGGATTCTCTTCTCATGCAGGTAAGAAAGCAATGACATGTCTTACTTGCTTGAGGAAGAATATTGGTAAGACAATACCAATGGAGCCATCCCATATCCCTCCTACAGACGGACCTTTCCAGGTAATACAAATCGACTTCATATAGTTACCACCCTGTAGAAATGTAAAGTATGTTTTAGTATGTACTGATGTCTTTTCGAACTGGGTAGAAGCATTCCCCGCTGCCACAAATACTGCCGTGTTCACTGTAAAGAAAATTGTGCAGGAATTTGCGTGTAGATATGGTATCCCTAAAATGATTGAAAGTGATAGGGGTACCCATTTTACAGGTGAAGTCTTTCAAGTCATGTGCAATCTGATGGGTATTAATAGTAAGCTGCATACTCCATACAGGCCACAGGCCAGTGCAAAGGTGTAGAGAATGAATAGCACTATTAAGAACAAGCTGAGCAAAGTGATGGCTGAAACTGGACTGTTGTGGCCAGAAGCACTGCCACTAGTGTTGTACAGCATCAGAACCACTCCCAGGTCGCCGCTTAACTTATCACCCTTCGAAGTTCTTTTTGGACGACAACCCTATGTAATGATAGACCCCCAGGATGATTTGAAGTGCAATAATGAGATGACTGTGCAATATTTGGTTAGGGTGAGCCATCAACTGAGAAACCAGCAAGGAATCTGAAACTGGTGATTCCTGACCTACCAAACAGTAATTGTCATGACATTGAACCTGTGGATTATGTGATGTTTCGAAATTTTCTACGCTCAGGTTGCCTCATTGACAGGTGGGAAGGACCGTATCAAGTTTTGTTGACCAGCACGACAGCACTAAAGGTTGCTGAGAGAGAGACTTGGGTCCACTTGTCCCACTGCAAGAAGGTCGCTGACCCGGAGAAAACTTGTGACAAAGAGAAAGGTGAAGAGAACCTCGTATCACTAGAGAATCTATTCCGGGAAAGCTGAGAGGCAGGACTGTTGGACGGCACATGAGCGTGGAGAACAACAAAATCAAGGATGGTTGTCGTAACATTTTTCTCTTTCACCCCCCACTGCATTTTTCTTTTTTTCCCCTTCCTATTTTTCTCCTTAATGAAATGGATCCACACCAAGAGACTGTGTTCTGGCTTTTTCTTGTGACTCTGTTTTTGATCAGGACAGTTTGTTTTTGTGAGGGCCCCCGAGACGTCAAGCAAGGATCTGGTATGGGTTCTGATGGAGAGTACGGATTCGTAGGACCCCAGGATCAGCGCATCACTTTGGTCAAAGCTGGTATCAGTAAGAGATCTGGTAGTCACGGAGCTCGGAGGCAATGTTTACGGGTTATTGGCCCTCATTCCGAGTTGATTGCTTGCTAGCTGCTTTTAGCAGCAGATCAAACGCTAGGCCACCACCCTCTGGAAGTGTATCTTAGCTTAGCAGAAGTGCGAACGAAAGATTAGCAGAACTGCTCGAAAAAATTTTCATGCCGTTTCTGGGTAGCTCCAAACCTACTCCTACCTTGCGATCACTGCAGACAGTTTAGTTCTTGTTTTGACGTCACATACATGCCTTGCATTCGGCCAGCCACTCCCCCATTTCCCCAGGCACGCCTACGTTTTTACCTGACACACCTGCGTTTTTTAGCACACTCCCGGAAAACGGTCAGTTACCTCCCTGAAACGCCCCTTTCCTGTCAATCACTCCCCGATCAGCCGTGCGACTGAAATGAGTCGCTCGACCATGTGTAAAACTGCATAGTTTTGTGTGAAAGTACACAGTGGCCCATACGCATGCGCAGAAATGCCGCATTTTTAGCTTGATCGCTGTGCTGTGAACAAAAGCAGCTAGCGATCAACTCGGAATGACCCCCATTGTCTGATGAATACTGCATATGCAGGTATTGCGAAAACCTAGCTGAAGATGGGTGCATCCAGAGATGTCAGTCAAATGATAATATCGAGTGGGCATCCTTTGAGTGATTACCACTCATTAGTGGGTATGATCTTAAACCAAACAGAATACTGGGTGTGCTCACAAGTACCTCAAGGACAGAGTAAGTCGGGATTAGTGCCATACCCTTTAACAATAAATGAGATAAATGAGGTACTCGAATTACGGGGGGGGGGGGAGACCGGTGGACAAGAAATTCAATATATCTAGGCCCCATAGCTTGAAGCTCCACCAGTACCACGTAGATAGGTCACTGTTGTGCTTTAACGTGTCCAATTTCCGGAAACCAGGAAATTGGGAAGTGACATGGAATAACCAGACAATGACCTTCTCACATAGAGCTGATAAAGTACCCATCAACTCCGAACTTGTACGTAAGACAGCCACAAGTGGGAGGTATTTTTGATATAGGTATACATGTTGGATCAAAACCATGTGGGCTGGAAAAGTATCACAGGGGTATTGTGCCCACATCATCCAGCCCGATACTTGTACTGAGCAAATGGGAGTACTGGGGACCGGTATCTTTATAAGAAAAATCTGTGATATGGTTTTGTTGCATTTTGTCCCCTATGTTCTTCCAGATGATGCCTACTTCATATGTGGAAGGTAAATGTACAAGTGGCTTACTCCGAGTTCTGAAGGGTTGTGTTATATTGTCAGAGTATTACCAGAGGTTATGACCATTGCACACGACAGAATGAAAGATATTCACCGCAACGCTCAGACTCCTTATACTCATACACATTATGAACACATTGTCAAGATACACCTCATAGATAGGACAGAGCCCACAGCCTCTGATTTGATCCATGAATCTACCGGGATTCAAATTCTTCTCGCATTAGATATCACCCATACTGCCAGAGGAATTATAAATTATAGGTACATCCATGCGCTGGCAAACTTGATAGATAACATCACTGAGATGTATGATGACACCTTCAGGTATGCGGGTAGGGAGTTACAGGCCTACAAGAAGGAGCTGGTTCAGCATAGGATGATCTTGAATTACGTCACGGCTGTAACAAGTGGGTACTGTGTTACTCTGGCAACTCAATATGGTGTGAAGTGCTGTACGTATATTATGAACATTACCAAAGACCAACGGAGATCATCGAACAAAAGATGGACGAGATCTTGCAGTTGAAGTGGGAGTTCAGAAGGAAGTACAACCTTACGGCTGTGGGTAATGAATTGACTGGCTGGGCCTCATGGTTGAACCCACTCAAATGGTTCTCTGGGTTAGGAGAGTGGGCCCAAAATGTAATTGCAAGTGTGGGAAAGTTTCTCCTCTGATCCTGGGTGTCATCATAATTATTGGCCTGATATTCAGATGTGTTCGAATTTTAACGCGGCGCAAACATCGGACAAATTTGATTAGTCTAAGGAGCGAGGGCGTTGTAAGAGCGGCAGATTTGATTTATGACCCATCCGTAGAAACAGTGTTGTGATAAGGATTGTAAATGAATTTCATAGCCTGTTTCTTGCACCATTTATTTTCTGTTTTCCCCTCTACCCAGAGACATCCAACCGGAAAAGACTTCAGTATATCCAAATTTATTTAAATTTATTTTTTTCTAAATGTCTTACCCTCATCTCTGCAATCTTCAGTTAATAACACACACAGTCTTTAAATGTTATCCACACATAATAGCATACACATACATCTCCCCCACATGTATCATCAGATAAATGTGCTCCACATATGTTGGTATAAGAAGCCAGAAAGGTGAGGGCTAATGGCCCTTGCCTGAAAAGAGCTCGGTAGTGTCTGTTTGTCCATGTACAGACCCTTAATTCGGGATGAGGATTTAATGTATACTTCGCAGTACCTTGAAGCTTACTTAGAACATGTACGGCACGATGATACATGTCCCTCAGACATTAATTCATACATACATGCCTTTTCCTATCCCACTAGGCTATATATTTCCCACCTACAACTCTTCCCCTGTAACCCAAAAATTTTGCATATAATGTATATGTAATATTTTCAGTATTATTAGTTATGTGTGGCAGTTATTGTTTACTGCCAAAGGGTGGACTGTTGAAGTCGAAAATATTATACCTACATGCATCACGTGCAAACACCACACAGAGTGGCCTCCGTGCGTGTACTTGTTCTGCTGTGCATGCGCATACCCGCACGTTGCGTATATTGGCTCACGAAGTTCTGCGTATTAACGTGTGATATGAGTAAATACTGTAGCATACGCATTCGTATGGCAAAGCCACAAAGACATATCTGATATTTAATCCACATAGTGCATAATTTACACATAGCCTACACGCACCACACCAGCAAGTTACATTTACTTTGGAAGTATAGCAACAGAGGGATTCAACTTTACAGGATATGAGGGGACAGAATTAGGTTAGGAGGTGGTGTTTGGTATCCAGCTGTACGGTATTTCAAGGGCAATATTCCGATGGCAGTTTGCAGAATGTAGCAGGCTCCTGCGCAAATACAATATTAATATCACACTGTATTTACTGTACTCCTGATATTCGGCAGGAACCCCGTGGAGGACACCTGCAAGTGCACCTGGACCAGGCATTGCCCACCTATTCAAACCGACCTATGACCCCTCATGTACTGTAAATGACCAGCCCTTTGACCTATGAAAGAAGAGATTACAGTTTCCTTTGTTTCATGCTTTGGACTATTGTATAAAAACCAAGCCTCCTGGCCGGCCTCAATCTATTCTCTGAAGGTCATCTTTCAAGATTGACTGAGGACCGGATCCGGGTGGCGCAGGCGAACAAACGTATGTATCCATTGGTTGTAGCTTTTCTCTTGTATTGTTGTATTACTAGAACAGTAAAAACAAACCAAAACCATGCGCTAATCAATCACCACCATATTCTGGTGATCGTGTACAATAATCTATAACAAATTCAATATGCTGCAGGAGAGTGCTTGACTTGGGATTATCAGGTCAAAAAAAACAGCACTGTAAAAACCAGTGTCAGTAACCACAAAACTCTTACAGATAACCTCTTGCGCAATAAAAAAAAAAAAAAAAATATATATATATATATATATATATATATATATATGATATGGCTGAAAGTCCAATAAATCAAAACTTGTTTATAAGTTTTATTTGTTTTAATAATAAATAAATAAATTTCAAAATAAGAAACTTGACCGGTCAATAAATACTTAATAATCAATATTCGTATACACTATTATAAGATTCCTAAGTAGGTGGATCAAAGCGTATTCTGTGCACAGATAAGTATAATATCATAAACGGATAAAAATCAGTCCATATATTAAATTTAAAAAAAAATTGCAAATACCAGCTGTAGTACAAACCCACAAAGCAAATGTTTATCCTTGAAAGTTACTTTGTATTAGTTCCTCAATATGTTGCCACTCAGCAAGGGAACAAATTATTGTATGAAGGCCACTCCACACTGGAGCTTTACCTGCAGCTCCTACCAGCACTGATAGCACGGGGGAGTATCAGTACCAATTGAGGCAGTCTCTGGCTGCAGGAACCGGCACCTGCGTCGGCACCTGCTATGTTGAATATCACCCAACTTCCAGGCTCTGTGAGACCACACCTCTAAGTGCCGCTTGCAAACATCAAAGTAGCAGTTCTTTGATAAAGCCCCCGTGAGAGGAGCGAAACGCGTCAGAAGCAGCACTTTTGGACCCCTGTACAAGCTTCAAACCCTCATTGGTATTGCCGCCTACTGTTACTTTTTCCAGCCAGACCAATATCTGGAGGAGAGCGACCGCTACTTTGATGTTGACACGGAGTGGCAAGGAACGGCAGAGGCCCTGGCCTATGTTCATGAATAGTGGTTCAGCTTCACATGACGAAGGAAGTCCTCATCCTCCCGCTAGAAAAATTAAAAGAGTTAAGTTGGAAAGAGCACAGAAAAGAACTGTGCATTCTGAGATGGTATCACAAATCCCCAAGGAGAGTCCAAGTGTGTCGGCGGTTGCGATGCCTGACCTTCCCAACACTGGATGGGAAGAGGTGGCTCCTTCCAACATTTACACATCCCCTACAAGTGCTGGAAGGAGCACCCACAGTCCAGTTCCTGATATTGAAATTGAAGATGTCACTGTTGAAGTACACCAGGATGAGGATATGGGTGTTGCTGGTGCTGAGGAGGAAGTTGACGATGAGGATTCTGATGGTGATGTGGTAAGTTTAAATGAGGCACCTGGGGAGACACCTGTTGGCCGTGGAATGAAGAAGCCCACTGTAATGCCTGGACAAACTACCAAAAAAGCCACCTCTATGGTGTGGAATTATTTCTCCACATATCCGGACAACAGGTGTCAAGCCGTGTGTTGCATCTGTCAATCTGTAATAAGTAGGGGTAAGGACGTTAACCACCTAGAAACATCCTCCCTTATACGTCACCTGCAGCGCATTCATCCAAAGTCAGTGTCAAGTTGTGAAACTTTGGGTAAGAGCGTAAGCAGTCCACTGACGCCTAAATCCCTTCTTCCTCTTGTACCCAAGCTCCTGCAAGCCACACCACTAACTCCCTCAACGTCAACTTCCTCCTCAGTCAGGAACATCAGTAGTCCTGCAGGCCATGTCACTGGCAAGACTGAGGAGTCCTCTCCTAACCGGGATTCCTCCAAAGGATCCTTGAGTGGTATGCCTGCTGTTGCTGCCGCTGCTGTTGTTGCTGCTGGGAGTCGTTCGTCATCTCAGAGGGGAAGTCGGGAGACCACTTGTACTACTTCCAGCAAACAATTGACTGTTCAACAGACCTTTGTGAGGAAGATGAAATATGACAGCAGTCATCCTTTTGCAAAGCGGATAACTGAGGCCTTGACAGCTATGTTGGTGTTAGACGTGCGTCCGGTATCCGCCATTAGTTCAGTGGGACTTAGAGAATTGTTTGAGGTACTGTGTCCCCGGTATCAAATCCCATCTAGGTTCCACTTCGAATGTACACAGACGTCAGAAAAAGAGTCACCAGTGTCCTACAAAATGCGGTTGTATCCAGTGTCCACTTAAAAACGGACATGTGGACAAGTGGAACAGGGCAGACTAAGGACTATATGACTGTAACAGCCCACTGGGTAGCTGTATGGCCTCCCGCAGCAACAACCTCAGCCTCACCAGTAGCAGCATCTCGCAAACGCCTACTCATTCCTAGGCAGGCTACGTTATGTATCACCGCTTTCTGTAAGAGACACACAGCTGACAACCTCTTACGGAAACTGAGGAACATCATTGCAGAATGGCTTACCCCAATTAGACTCTCCTGGGGATTTGTGATATCTGACAACGCCACCAATATTGTGCGTGCATTACATCTGGGCATATTCCAGCATGTCCTATGTTTTGCACATACAATTAATTTGGTGGTGCAGAATTCTTTGAAAAATGACAGGGGTGTGCAGGAGATGCTGTCGGTGACCCGAAAAATTGCGGGCCACTTTCGACATTCAGCCACCGTGTGTCGAAGATTGGAGCGCCAGCAAACATGCCTGAACCTGCCCTGCCATCAACTGAAGCAAAAGGTGGTAACGAGGTGGAATTTAACGCTCTACGTGCTTCAGAGGATGGAGCAGCAGCAAAAGGCCATTCAAGCCTATACATCCACCTACGATATAGGCAAAGGAGGGGGATTACACCTGACTCAAGCACAGTGAAGAATGATTTCTGTCTTGTGCAAGGTTCTCCAATCCTTCGAACTTGCCACACATGAAGGCAGTTCAGAAACTGCCAGCTTGAGTCAGGTCATTCCCCTCATCAGGTTTTTGCAGAAGCAGCTGGAGAAATTAGAGGAGGTAAGATGGAGCGATTCCGCAAAGTATGTGAGACTTGTGGATGGAGCCCTTCATTCACTTTGCAAGGATTCAAGGGTGATCATTCTGTTGAACTCAGAGCACTACATTTTGGCCACCGTGCTCGATCCTAGGTTTAAAGCCTACGTTGTATCTCTATTTCCAGCAGACACAAATCTGCGAGGTTCAAAGACCTTCTGATGAGTAAATTGTCAACTCAAGCGGAACGTGACCCGTCAACAGCTCCTCCTTCAATCTCTCCTGCCATTGGGGCTGCAAGAAAAAGGATAAGATTTCCTAACCCACCGCTGGCGGTGATGCAGGGCAGTAAGCAGCGAAAGCTGACATCTGGTCCGGACTGAAGGACCTGCCAATTATTACTGACATGTCTACTATCACTGCATATGATTCTGTCACCATTGCAAATATGGTGGAGGATTATATGAGTGACAGCATCCAAGCAGGCATGTCAGCAGGTATGTATACTGGCAGGAAAAAGAGGCAATTTGGATGCCCTTGCACAAACTGGCTTTATTTTACCTAAGTTGCCCCCCCCTCCAATGCGCACTCCGAAAGAGTGTTTAGTGCATCCGGTAACCTTGTCAGCGATCGGCGTAGGAGGCTACTTCCACTAAATGTGGAGAAGATGATGTTCATCAAAATGAATGATAAATTTCTCTGGGAAGACCTTTACCAGCAATTGCCTCCAGAAAGTACACAGGGACCTGTGATGGTGGATTCCAATGGGGACGAATTAATACTCTGTGAGTAGGAGGATGTACACAATGAAAGGGGTGAGGAATCGGAGGATGAGGATGGGGTCGACATCTTGCCTCTGTAGAGCCAGTTTGTGCAAGGAGAGATTGATTGCTTCTTTTTTGATGGGGGCCCAAACAAACCAGTCATTTCAGCCACAGTCATGTGGCAGACCCTGTCGCTGAAATGATGGGTTTGTTAAAGTGTGCATGTCCTGTTTAAACAACATAAGGGTGGGTGGGAGGGCCCAAGGACAATTCTATCTTGCACCTCTTTTTCTTCTTTGCATCATGTGCTGTTTGGGGACTAGTTTTTTTTTAAGTGCCATCCTGTCTGTAGCCGCAGTGCCACTCCTAGATGGGCCCGGGTTTGTGCCTCACACTTGTGTTGCTTAGCTTAGTCATACAGCCACCTCGGTGCAATCTTTTGGCCTAAAAACAATATTGTGAAGTGTTCAGAATAGACTGGAAGTGAATGTTATTGAGGTTAATAATACCATAGCCCCTCCCCCCCTCCTCCCTGACAAACTCACTCTGTTGGCTCCGGGTGTCACCCTCGCAGATCCAGGCTGCTTCTCTTTGCTTCACACTGCTGTTCACTGGATGTCACTCCAGGAGGCATCTTTGCTGGTCATGTGTTTGCATGGGTCCGCTCGAATCTGCTCTTGCGCTCCATGGGAATGAGACAGACCGCATGATGTCAAGGCTCTCTGGTCCCGCAGTTGTGCTAAGTTGTGCTTCCTTGGGTCAGTTTGGCTCGCAAGAGTAGGCTGTCCTGAGTTCATAAGCTCAGAGTCCCTCATGCTGCAGGCTGCCTACATGCGGTGGAGGGCTGCCAGTGCCTGTCACTCAAGAATGGTGAGTGACTGGGGGCGGGGCCAAATGCGGCATGCGGCCTCAGACTGGACATCCTCCCAGGAAACGTCCTGCGGCTTAAGCCCCCAATCCATCCCTGATGCTGAGTCTCAATGCCGCTGTCACCACCTTTACAGTCAGGAAGCTCTGCTCTGGCTTCACACACTAAGCCCCTTCTGGCTGTCGCAATGTATAAAGCTCAGCTCTAATGCGGGCGACGGCCAGAGCAGCAAAGAGGTATGTGCTCTGACCAAGGGATATCCAGTCTCTGTCAGCTATACTAGGTTTGGCCATCGACCATCGATGATTCAAAATCATCGATGGTTTATGGCCAATGTAGAATACTTTTGCCATCAATGGGGGAGAACCAGATGGTTTCCCTCCATCGGTGGAAAGTTATAACCAAATACTTTTTTTAATTTTTTTATGTGGTGCCGGGACATGGAGCATAGCTCCACCCCCCAACAGTCACTAAGCCCGCCCCTGGTTTTTCATTTGTTCGCATACCAGCCAGCACCTTTCATTGGTGGCCATCGAGTGGTGCAAACCATCGATGATTCACCATAGATGGTTTGTGTACCATTGATGATTATTGTCAATGGCAACCATCGATGGACAACTAACCGATGGCTATCCCTAAGCTATACTGACCGTACCTCTCAACCTCTCTCTAGTAGTCACATGACCCACTCTGAGATGATGCCCTGCCCCACTGGCAATCAC
This sequence comes from Pseudophryne corroboree, assembly GCF_028390025.1. Classification (NCBI taxonomy): domain Eukaryota; kingdom Metazoa; phylum Chordata; class Amphibia; order Anura; family Myobatrachidae; genus Pseudophryne; species Pseudophryne corroboree. Next base: position 223,053,178 of record NC_086452.1, on the reverse strand, counting down.
CCCACTAGGTGATTGACAGGAGCACAAGGACATTAACCCTTTAGATGCACTGTGGAACCATAAAATAAGCCTTAATTGTATTTACCACTACATTGACATATGTAAACTATATTATTTACCTCAAAACATGATTATAAAAACATCCATTAATTTTTTATAAATATATATATATATATATATTTTTTTTTTATATATATATATATATATATATATATATATATATATATACACAGCATGTCAGGCGCCACACCACTTCATCGTATATATATAACTGCCGGTGCCCTCCAAGTGAAAAAAAGGAAGTTCCTGTCCCCATGTAAATATACTTATACTCCATTTTATTAACCTATTTTAACTACCTCAGTAGAAGTGTTGTTTAAACCCTTAATCAGGGTTACACGCTGCAATTGATTTGGTCGCATACAAAAATATAGAGGATCAGATTATTTACAGGACTTAAAAATCACAGGGATGGTTACTACCTATCAGTCTGGAAAGTCATTGAAAGTGACAACCTGCCCCCCATACTATACAACAGATGGGAGATACTAGTCAGTGAATCTATCATTCATATACTATTCCTCTGACTGGCTGACCCAAAAGGTCTACAGGACAAAACACATGCCAATCAATGGACCCTCCATTTCTATTGATCATTGTATGACATAAGATGTCCAGATCTCAAGCACTTCAGTGAATTCCTATGTGACCAAGATCAGGTAAAAAGTGCATCATGTGACTCATGTAGGCCTCTCATCCATGGCCAGACATGAATCAGCTGATTATCTACAGGTACATTCTCATCCTTCCACTAATAGTGCTCTCATTCGGGACACATACTTAAGGAGATATGTATCAAAGCTTGGAGAGAGATAAAGTAAAAATATATATGTATATAGTACCAACCAATCAATCAGCTCTTAAGTGAAATTTTTTAAACACATCCTGTAGCATGAGTTAAAAACTGATTGATTGGTTAGTACTTTATCTCTCTACACATTATCTCACAACAAGATTTGATCAATATAACCCGTATTAGTCTAAAGTCCTACTCTGTATTTAAAAATCAGATTTTTAATTAATTTCCTGAACAAAAAGCAGACACTCCTGTCAGCAGCCACAATTCATTTATCATGACCAAGTGTTATTTTGTATCCTAAACTCTCCACAGACACATTAGATTGGCTGATACATTATCTCAAGCTATACATGCTGCAAATCAGTTTAAAATACATAAGGCTGTTTTGTGATTTTTATTTTCCTTTAAACACATGCTCTGAAATTTTTTTGTTGAATTACAGTGGATAAGATTTATATAGTGTGGTTTCTTAGAAATACATATCTGACAGACCCTACTGTATTTTTCTGAGGACAAGAATCACAGTCTCATTGATTATATTTAGAGAGTTCTATTGAATTTGAAAGATTAAGAGGATGCTACCTCTGATTTATAAAATCTACCATTTATTTTACCTGGTTCATTTTATGTGTATATTCTGTATATGCTGCTCTATTAATTATGGACAAAGAATTATCTCCCCTATTGTGCAAGATTTACTAATGCAAGGTAGAACAGAGAAGGATACTGCAGATTTTAATACTGAAAACCAAAGGCTTAACTAAAGATGTGCAAAAGGGGGAACAACCAAAGAACAAGCTGAAGAGAGAAGAGCGGAAGGGGGTGGTACAATCAATATTGTAGGTTAGGTTAATTTTTATTAAAGATGAGACCAAGTGAGGTATCAGTCTTCTTTCTTGTCCTAGAGTTATGGTCCTGCTTTACACCCCACGCACTTGCAGTATCCTATACCTGTTGCCAGGGCCGTCTTAACAGTAGTGTAGGCCCCTGGGCACAGCAATGCGCTGGGCCCCCTACCCATCCTTCAGAGGTAGGTGTTGGGGGTGCTATCAGTGGCAGCTTTGATGTCCCACGGGAGGTAGGGGGTGCTCTATCTTCTGCTCAGCATGTAGGACCTGGATCAGTAATTTCTGCTAATATCGCCTTTACTGCACAGATGGGGCTAAACTGTAGAAGGGGGCATTGGGCTGAGTGAAGGGGCTCTGGTACATGACTTCCAGGATGGTATGGGGTGTTTAATATGTAGGGAAGGGGTGGATAGTGGAGTGGGCTTCATATTTATTATTTTTTGGTGGGAGGGCAGCTTGCTTGACTGCAGATATCTCAAGTTCCTGAAAATATATTTCTTAGCTTTAAATGGATTAAAAAACTAGAGAGTCCCACCTTTCAGATGGTTCTGGGGACTTGGGGTTCAGAGTTCAGGAGCCAGAGCAATTCACCAACGCAAATCTAAAACTGCATATTAGGCGTGTGGAGCTGCAGCAGGGACCAGCTGCTTGAAGGCTGATATCTCTAGTTATGGGCATAGTAGAGACAAGCTGCTAGAGTTCACTGAAAGGGGAGAGTCACAGCTTTTGGATTATACCCTCAGAAAAACTGTAAGTCAGACAAAACCTGAGATATCTGTCTGGGAAGAGCAATTAACAGGCTTGGATAGGGACCACTGGTTTCAAGTCTGATATCTCCGGTTCCCCAGGGCCGATTTTAAAAAATCTGGTACCCCTGGAAAGAGGGGACCCTCATCTATCAGCCTAGGGCCCTTAAACTCCTGGGGCCCTTGGGCAAGAGCCCATTGAGCCCATACGAAAAGACGGCCCTGCCTGTTGCCTAATATAAGCAAGAGTCTAGTTAGAGCGTTAGGGTTCTGGTGCAACACTCCAACTATTATTCTACTTTGGAGACTTTTATTGCCACAAATTGTAGTAGAATGCTTGAATGATTTTAGAAACCTGATACATTTACACATTGGACCAATAAAAATGTAATCCATCCATCCCCCATGTAGAAGAAAAGCTTTGTGAAAAAATGTTTTTTTTTTTGTTTTTTTTTGCTGTCATTTATCCAACACTCTCATTCATCTATTTTGTCTTTATTCTTGACTGCATAGAAGTTATACTGGGTAAGAGATTGAGCTATTTCAGATTTGATGATACCTTTTACCTTCAAGCACAAGAGATGAGAATGTGATTGACGGTGGCCTCATTGTCCAGAAATACATTTATGCTTTCACTAGACTGGGATTGCTTTGTTTCTTTTTTTACCAATATACAGTATACAATATACTATTCATAGGCACATTATTATTTTTTTACCTCATTGCTATTCTACAGTTGCTGTGTCATATTTACAGTTGTTTGATTGCATTTGTATTGTATGAAATGGTCCCAATGTGTTACTTTACTAATATAGTTAGACAGCCTAATCTACAGGACAACGTGGTTACCACAGCTCAAAGCAAAAATTGCAACCATTAAAAGCTTACACTTTTACCTGCTTAATATAGTAATAGTAAAATATCCTTATTGACCTTATGAGATACTGTAGCATATTCAGAATAAGAAATATTACCTAAATTACATGTTTTGCAGTTAACATCGGCGGGATGTAATGTCGTCGGAGTTTTCCAGAGGTGTGGGATGCCGGCCGAACAGGGATTTTTTTTTTAAAGGGGCAAACATTTACAAGGCGTGATGTTGCCTTGTAAATGATTGCCGCTATAAAAAGTCAATTTGGAATCTCCAGCTGGCAAGATCATGTAGATCTGACACCAGATTCTGACCACCTAAAACGTTTTTCAAATAGTACTATGTCAAACTGTCTTGGCTGATGAGTTGCATTACCTGCAGACTAGATTGGATATTTATTTTATTTTATTTCACAAAGACTTTCTATTTACATTAGTGTAACTACTAAAAATGTAGCAGTTTCCCAGCCAGCCTGTTACTAAGGTTTGTTTACCCCTGACTTCTGTTATTATTGGATAGCTTTGCAAACTGTTTCCAATTTCAGATTTCTTGTTAGTGTTAATTCATTGACTTTATTTCTCTATAACAAGTTAATGAACTGTTAGCAGCAGATAATTCAGAGCATTGTCCAGGCATGTTGAAGTTAAAAAATAAGCTTTTTTTCAAAATAAAAACTTGCAAACTGTTTCATTCACTGTCTGTAGCAAAACATATTTCTGGGTGTACTACGACATACCAGCGCTTGGGATCCCAGCGCCCAGCGTACTGGCACCGGGATCCTGACCGCCGGAATGCTAGCAGCGGGCCAAACGCTCAAGAGCCCCTTGAGGGCTCGATGCGCTCACCACGCTGCGGGCACAGTGGCACGCTACATGCGCCATGCTATTTATTCTCCCTCCAGGGGTGTCGTGGACACCCCAATAGGGAGAATAGTTGTCGGTATCCCGGTGCCGGAATGCAGAGCGCTGGGATCCCGACAGCTGGGACATAGAGTGCCTCCCCATATAATTGTCAGCTATTTTGTGTTCAGGTCTTATGCTGCTCTGTATTATTAATACTACAGACATTGTGGCAGAGTGGATGGCATTGCTGTTTTGCAGAAGTGGCACCACGAGTTCCATTCTGAGCCAGACAACAACAAATTGATTCTAGTCTGTTTGTGTGATAGGAAATCTAGGCTTTAAGATTTACTGGAGTAGGGACTGATACTCTGTAAATTGCTGCTAGCAGGATGTGGCCAGAATCCCGGCATTCCCAATGGTAAGTACAGGAGGTTGGAGTTAGGGTTTGGCACTAGGGGAGGGTTAGGCTGTGGGAAGGGCATTTAGGGTTAAGCTGTGGGAGACGATGGTTAAGGTTAAGCTGCAGGAGGGGTGGGTTAGGGATAAGGGTAGTGCTAAAATACTTACTGTGCTCCATCGGGATTATTGATTGTCAGAATGCCGCTGTGAGCATCATGACCACTGGGATTCTGAATGCCAGGATTTGATACCCAACCCTGCATAACATGTTGGCTACAGTTGGCACTGCATAATGAAGAATTATTGTTGTCTTTGATTTGTAAGATGCAATTCAGGCTTCCATCAGTGAGTACAAGACATAAGAAACCGTGGGGTGGGGGTGGAGTGTTTAAATTGCTCGGAATACCCCCTCCTCTTGGCCAGCGGCTCAAATTATGACCACAATAGCAATAATATATATTACTTGATGTTTAGATCATTAGCGTTTAACCTCTTACAAAAAGAGTCCAGACTATCCTGATTTCCCTTCCAAAGAAATATAATGTCGTCGATAAAGTGATACCAGCAGACCAGGTCCGCCCCCAGCTCACCATTTTGCCACACCTCAATATGGTGAGCTGGGGGCGGACCTGGTCTGCTGGTATCGCTTTATCGACGACATTATATTTCTTTGGAAGGGAAATCAGGATAGTCTGGACTCTTTTTGTAAGAGGTTAAACGCAAATGATCTAAACATCAAGTTAGTTTTTTCCATCAGTCAGGAAGAAATCAATTTCCTAGATCTATGTATATATAAGGAAAATGGGAAACTAGAAACAAAAACCTATCGAAAAAACACTGATTCAAATTCGTATATAGAGATACAAAGTGAGCATCACAAAATTGGCTTAACAACGTGCCTTTAGGACAATTTAAGCGATTAAAACGAAATTGCTCACAACCAGAAGTTTTAGAAACTCAAATATGCGAAATGAAAAAGAGGTTTAAAAGAAAGGGGTATAAGGAAATTCCTATTGATACAGCTATAGATAAGATTAAGAACACAGATAAGGAGGATCTTTTAAAAGAGAAATGGAGGAGGTCAAATCTGGACGACAGATATAAATGGGCCTTTATAACTCGGTATGGACATTTCCATGGTAAAATAGAAAAGGCATTTAAGAAAAATTGGCATCTTCTAAAAGAAGATAAATTCTTAGGGAAACATCTCCCCGATCGTCCATCCTTTATCTATAGAAAGGCACCCTCAATGAGGGACAAAGTAGTCAAAAGTGCCATATATGAAGACAAAATGGGCCGTTCCAGAAATATGGGTTTCCATAGATGTGGAAACTGTTTGCCCTGTAGAGTGACCTATAAAAATAAAAACAATAGAAAATTGACTGATTTTGAGCACAATGAAAAGAAATATAAAATAAAACAATTTCTGACGTGTGACTCAAAAAACGTCATTTATGTTATCAAATGTATCTGTGGTCTCTTATACGTAGGAAAGACCTCAAGACCTTTGAAAAAAACGTATATCAGAACATATTTACAATATAAGAAAGGGTCTTGCAACTCATTCTCTATCGAGTCACTTCAAGGAGAAACATGGATGTGATGAACAAAATATTCTATCATTCTGGGCAATAGAACAAATCACCCATAATTGGAGGTCCAGGGATTTAGAAAATGTTCTATCAAAAACAGAAATGAAGTGGGTATTCAATCTGGGAACTCTACTCCCAAAAGGATTGAATGCGGACTTTGAATTAAAATGCTTTTTGGAAGATTAGCATAATTCTTGTTTCTGAGTGAAATGACGGATATAATAATGTTCTATAGCTGTAAGTTAAGTACCCTATATAGTTTCCTTATATGTATATGTATTTGACATATCTTGTTCTCTTTGCGGGTTAAGATTATTTACTGTATTTCGAGCTAATTAGGAGGTACAGGGAATAGACGGCGCTGGCGAGCGTGTGGAGCGCGCGGTGCATTCCACGGACCATTGCAGATATGACGTAAGCGAGATCTTTCCGGAAATCCGTGGGGCGCAGTGTGCGTTCCACGGCCGCCTGCATTGGATCAGCTGGATTTCTTTCAATCATTGAGCCCTATAAAAGGACAGTCTTGAAATGGGACAGACACCGGAAGCCTGAAGAAGGGAGACCGAAACGCGTTGCTGACGGCAGGGATCATCTTTTGAGACTCAGGTGAACCTACCATCCGGTGAGCAGGACTGGATTTCCACAAGGAGTAACCGGGACTCTAAGAGGACTTTCAGTTTTTGCTTCCCTGCACTGTGTGTTTGCCATCTGGTAGGCGTTTTGACTCATTAGAGATCTCCTTTTTAAATGTAATTTTAATTGTCTGTCTTGTATGTGGATACTCCCAAAAAAACAGTATTATGCTATGTGAGTATCCTCTTTTTTTACAAGTTTATTTGGAGGAGTGAAATAAAAGAATCTGCTTTTAAGGAATTCCCGTGTTCCGTTTCTGCCGGGTGAAATATCCACACGCATAGACCTCATTGGTTTGAGGGGTATATAGAGGTAATTACATTACCATAAGGTGATCCACGCGGGTGTGACGGATTTGTTACTATCTATCCATTATTTCGGACAATTCCCATGTTCTGTTTTTGCTGGGTGAAATATCCACATGTATAGACCTCATTTGTTTGAGGGGTATATAGAGGTAATCACATTACCATAAGGTGACCAACACGGGTGTGACGGATTTGTTACCATCTATTTATCACTTTGGGCAATATTACACGAACCCCGTTTTAGGGATTTATTGGAGATTGGAAGGTGCCCTGATGTCAATTAGCTTGAGGAAAAGTTTTATATAAACCACGATATAAAATTTATTTTTCTGCCATAAAAGGTGGAATTGTCTATCTAGAATATACTACACTATGATGTATTTCTTTCTTTCTTTTTGAGGAACAAAACGAACAGAAAGGAGCGCCATTTTCAAATTGACATATTATGTCTTTGGAAGTTTGTATTTGAAAGAACGGTGGTATTCTTTTTATTGTCATTTGAAGGCTGTCACCATATTTTTGTTTGTAAAGAGCGCTAGGAATTGTCACTCCATTTTCTTCTAAACAGCATTAGAACGCCATTTGCGGGGAATGGTCCGGACAACGCAGGCATGTCCGGACTGTTGGGGGGTGAGCCGCGGCAGCTGCGTGACATCACATGCAGCCGCTGCGACCCAGGATGCGGCGAGAAGCTACTCATCAGGTACAAAAGCATCACCGCCGTGTGATGCTTTTGTACCTGTGCGGAGGGGCAGAGCCAGACATGCAAGGCGGACTAGCCCTGTGATGGGTGTCCACCCCGCATGTCTGTGAAAGTGACCATAGATGTGCTAAATTTAGCACATCTATGATCAACTCTGAATTACCCCCAAAGTTTGCAGTATGTGTGGATCTGAGTGCTCAATCAGTGTGCTAGACCAGAGAATAGCTGCGAAGAAGAAGAGACAGGAAACTTACTAGGAGGTGGGAGACTGACCGTTGTCAGGTTTCTGATTATGTCTGTCCCCGGAGGGGGCACTAGTGGGTCAGTGTTGGTACGATGTATAAAACGTGGAGGCTGAATAAAAGTCCTGCGCATAGGCACTGATGTTTATTATACACAGAGGTCACAGAGCAATGATATAGCAACAGATAGTTCTTAGCATCGGTAGTGGCAGAAAAGAAATAATAAACGATAACTGAATCCAAGGTAATAATCAAAAAGTCTCTGGCAACACAAATAAATATTGAAGATAACTTGATGGTTGAATGCAGATGGTCTAAAGCAAAATAAAGTCTCTGATAACACAAACGTGAAATAACTTGGTAACTGGATGCAAATGGATTTGTAAACAGAACTCCGGTATTACTTGAAAAGCACACAGTCTCTGTATACTGTAACTCAAGTTCTTATAACCACACAAGGCCCAGGCAGGAGACAGTCCCAATACAGCAAGCTTGCACAAGTTGGTATACTCTTAACGAGGTGCACAGGTTAAGCAATGAAACAAACACCTGAGGAGAGTCTTTTACTGTTGATGAGCTGCAGCAGGCTGTGGCTGGAGTCTGTAGCAAAATGGGAGAAATGCAAAGCGATGAATGAAACGATGAGAGGAATCACAGGGAACCACTGGAGACAGGAACACGGGAACCAGGAGAACTTGACATACCAATGTGACTCGTTGTCCGAGGCGATGTGACTGAGCCACGGACTGGAAATTATACCCCTTGCTCTGCGGAGATTGGTTACTGAACTCTGAGGGTAAGCACAGTGCTGGATTGGATGCCTGGGTCAGCTGAGTGCAGGTGTCATGGCGGCGCCCATGTAGGCCGGACGCCGGCATACAGCAAGGCACACACGGAACTTGACTCAGGGGTACTTAGCGACACTGAAGGTGGCGCTCGCGGTCAGCGCATCCATGCAGCCGCGACTGAGGACATGACCTCCGGAGGCCTGCACACCAGTGCGCTGGTAAGTGAGACGCTGCTGAACGACGATTCCTGACAACCGTAATGAAACGTGAGCCAAAGTGCCACCCCCCAAGATGTGCCGCCACTAGGCACATGCCTCATGTGCCTAATTGGAAATTTGCCACTGGGGCTTAAGTGTTATTTTTAGAAAGAGGCAACCTGATCAAGACAGGAAATTAGGTAAAAGTAGTTTTCTTCAGTTCCTGCTTTGATCTGGAGTGGTTGGGAAAGATCAAAAGAGGAGAAGGAAGTAAAAAAAGGCTTTTGGTAATATCTAGGTACCGAAATCATCAAGGATTTAAGGTACTGTACCTGAAAAAGGGCAATAAATGACAACATCATGAAGGGAGATCAGTTTGATATAATATGAGAGCATAGTATGGGAGTCTGATGTTATGGACTATAGAGTATTCAAGGTGTATGACTTGGGAGGTGCAGTGTACAAAAGTTAGGATGCTTACTCTACCACCCAGAATTTCTCCAGGAAAGCCAGAATCTTGTATTTGCGAAGAAGTTGAGGGATGTTAAAATGAACAGGTCCTGGATGGGTGTGAGTTTGTAACAAACAGAGCTCTCACTACATAGTGCAAATAAAAGGAGGAAGGATAATAGCAGTCATGTGGACATGGTTGGCAGTACTCAAACTACAGTATAAGGGGGATGAGGAATGTTTGAGTAGAAAAGGGAGTGTGAATGGTTTTGTTTGGGGGCTGGGGTTGGACAATCGTAACTATCAGTTTCTGGTTTCCTGAATGCTCTAACTTTTTAACTTTATTAACTATTTTTAAACTACATAAAAATAATATATTAATTACAATATGAATAAATATCATTATAAGACCCTATTCAAAAATGTAATATTTAATTGGGTGTACAGTAACTAGAAATTTTGGGATACAAATAGACAAATGCTTTTCAATGTTTCCAGGCAGGGCCACAAAGGGATTTGTCTAGTGTCCTTCATAATTCTTATTCATCTAAATCCTATATAATCATTAATCCCCCATTATCATTAATAATTCCCCCAAAAGATGTTTTCCATCAGTTACACATCATTTTGTCCCGCATTAATATTTCATATGCCCATGTCCCCTATAAATGTTCTATATATATCTACATAAACTCCCTATTTATCAAGGCTGTATCAATTTGCTATATAAAATGTTACCATAAGTATATTATCATGGTCTATTTTATCAACCCCCTATATCATCATGTCCTTATAAATCCTCATATCCTCTCTTCCTTTAATCTCTATATATCATGTCCCCATCGACCCACTATGGCTAGCATGAATCCTCCATATCACCATGCCCACATCAGTCTTTGATATCATTATATTTCCCCATCATCTCCTTCTCTCTTCGCACTTTTACTTACAGTAGTGGCAGACTGTCGGCTTTCTCCTACTTGCTGCTACTATGCTCTGCAATTCCTACTATGCAATTCCTGCTCAGAACAGGAGGGGTCATCAAACTTGATCTCTGAGCAGAATTAATTTTGGAGCCCTAAAATACAGGCTTGTGTGGCATTCTGGTGCTCCTAAGACTTTTCAGGGTTAGAAGCCATTCAACAGGGATCAAGCTCCCTGCTGGCCATGGACAACATACTAGTCACCACTGAGTTGCATAGTAGTGCTGAGAGGAGACTGAAGAGATCTTAACCAGTATGGGTGGCAGCTTCAGCAACTGGGTCCCAGTGACGATACTCACATGTACTTATGCGAGTTATAACTCATGAATAGGTTCATAGGTAAAAGAGCAGCATCGTGACTCATATATTAAGGCATTTTGCACTGTTACTACAGACTTGATCAATGCACACTGTAATTGCTAAAAGAAAAGACAACAAATCTCAAAACTCTAGGCCTGACTTGTATATAATGCAGATGCAATTGTGGACACTTACTGCGATCATCCTATGTGATGATCTGTCATATCACCTCCATTGCTCCAGTTACACTTAGTAAAGCACTTACACCTACCCCATACTAGGTGCAGAAGATACATTTGATAATGGTGTGTACACATGGGTGTTTCTATAATGGGTGCGGTGCACACAGGCCCCTGGGTCCAGGGGGGCCCACACCATACACACTGCACCCATACATTATACTTACCGATTCGGAGTCCCGCAACGGCAGCCCTGCTGTGCGGGCACAAATCATTCGGAAAATGGTTGTCAGGGCCATTTCTGTGTGATTTGCATATGTGCAATGAAGGTGGCCCTGGAAACAAGGTGCGGGCACCATGTTCCCGGAGACCTGCGCCTGTGCCAGAGTCAACTGCTGCCGGAGGGGAGGGGGCCCACGATGACTGTACACCCCTGTGTGCACAATCTATATGCAGGACCCATGACCTGGGACGCTTCTCATACTTGCAAATGTCCAGTTGCTGCCCAGCTGCCACCCAGTAATACCCATTCAGTCATCAATGAGAAGCGACTGGGATGCGTTCAATTCAGAATCACTTATAGCTGCTGTAAGATGTGCATGTTAGCTATTTGCATGCCCAGTTTGCAAAATACAGCTAGAGGCAGCCACATTTGGACATACATGTGACTAAGGGGGAGATGTACTAAGCAGTGATAAAAGTGGAGAAGTGAGCCAGTGGAGAAGTTGCCCATGGCAACCAATCAGCATTGACGTAACATTTATAATTTGCATACTATAAAACTATACAGAGCAGCTGATTGGTTGCTATGGGCAACTTCTCCACTGACTCACTTCTCCACTTTTATCACTGCTTATTACATGTCCCCCTTAGTATCAGACCCACTCTTTATAGCATTTCTTCTTTGCATTAAAACAGCACAGGTAGGGTGAACAATTGTTCTACCCAATGTGCTAGTCACTATATCCATTGAAGTGGACAAGTTGCCCATAGCAACCAATCAGCTTTTACCTATTATTTCATAGAATGTACTATATAATTGCTAGCCAAAAGTTAGTCAGTTGCTTTAGGCAACTTCCTAACATGGGTGCCCAAAGTGCCGACTTATTGAACATTCCAGCTTGCCACCTCAGAATGCTGCAAGCTGAAATGTGTCCCTCTGTGGCTATACAAGCCTGAATGGAGCAACAATTGAATTGCTCCTTTGGGTGCCATCTAGTGGCAGCCACGGGGAAACCCACTGACTTACACCCTTTGGGGTAAATTTACTAAAGCTTCTAAAATGGAAAAGTGGTGATGTTGCCCATAGCATAGATGCTATTATTTTCTAGCATGTAGTAGAGAAATTATAGACAGATTCTGATTGGTTGCTAGGGGCAACGTCACCACTTTCTAATTTTAGAAGCTTTAATAAATTTACCCCTTACTGTCTATCCGAAATGAATCACCCTCACATACTCATCTAATTGAAGTGTCACAAACATATGTACAGTATATACTGGTAAATTACTTCATGAAATACACTACTTTCACATTGTATTCATTTACAAACATCATTTTATGAAATAGTGCATGTCAGAGGTACTGTAGTGTTTAAATAGCAACGGGTTATAAATCTTATTTATCTACATTATTTCCAGAAACATTTGCAGGTAACTTTCCATTGCTGGCCTGGAAACATCTTTGGAATTAAATGCTTCAGCCACATACTTCTGGGCTTCCCCACATTTTGTGTCAGATGTAGGGCCAAACTCAAATTGAAATCACATTTCTAGCTCATATAGAAAAAGCTGGCGTTGATCTGGATGCTAAATGGGAGTTGAGACTCACAGCTCAAAGCAAAGTCATGTTAGGTCATTATTACAGAGTTGCACTCCACATGTGGAATGGAAAGGACTGCAGTGCAGAGTATCCTGCAAGTGTGCACAAGTGCATTGGTCTCTTTGTCCCACTGAAATATGTTATCATGTGCTATACATGATTTATAGCAACATATGTAACTCTTGTAGAACTGTACTGACTGTATTTTACTCTCTAGTGCTATGGATGTACAGTATTTAGTAGAGATGAGCGGGTTCGGTTTCTCTGAAACCGAACCCGCACGAACTTCATGGTTTTTTTTACGGGTCCGAGCAGACTCGGATCCTCCCGCCTTGCTCGGTTAACCCGAGCGCGCCCGAACGTCATCATGACGCTGTCGGATTCTCGCGAGACTCGGATTCTATATAAGGAGCCGCGCGTCGCCGCCATTTTCACACGTGCATTGAGATTGATAGGGAGAGGACGTGGCTGGCGTCCTCTCCATTAGAAATTAGATTAGAAGAGAGAGAGAGATTGTGCAGAGTCAGACAGAGTTTACCACAGTGACCAGTGCAGTTGTTGTTAGTTAACTTTTATTTATTTTAATATAATATATCCGTTCTCTGCTATATCCGTTCTCTGCCTGAAAAAAAACGATACACAGCAGCAGCCAGTCACACAGTGTGACTCAGTCTGTGTGCACTCAGCTCAGCCCAGTGTGCTGCACATCAATGTATAAAAGGCAAAGCTTATAATAATTGTGGGGGAGACTGGGGAGCACTGCAGGTTGTTATAGCAGGAGCCCCCAGGAGTACATAATATTATATTAATTTAAAATTAAACAGTGCACACTTTTGCTGCAGGAGTGCCACTGCCAGTGTGACTAGTGGTGACCAGTGCCTGACCACCAGTATAGTAGTATATTGTTGTATGTATTGTATACTATCTCTTTATCAACCAGTCTATATTAGCAGCAGACACAGTACAGTGCGGTAGTTCACGGCTGTGGCTACCTCTGTGTCGGCAGTCGGAACTCGGCAGGCAGTCCGTCCATCCATAATTGTATTACAATATATACCACCTAACCGTGGTATTTTTTTTTCTTTCTTTATACCGTCGTCATAGTGTCATACTAGTTGTTACGAGTATACTACTATCTCTTTATCAACCAGTGTACAGTGCGGTAGTTCACGGCTGTGGCTACCTCTGTGTCGGCAGTCGGCAGGCAGTCCGTCCATCCATAATTGTATTATTATTATAATATATACCACCTAACCGTGGTTTTTTTTTCATTCTTTATACCGTCATAGTGTCATACTAGTTGTTACGAGTATACTACTATCTCTTTATCAACCAGTGTACAGTGCGGTAGTTCACGGCTGTGGCTACCTCTGTGTCGGCAGTCGGCAGGCAGTCCGTCCATCCATAATTGTATTATTATTATAATATATACCACCTAACCGTGGTTTTTTTTTCATTCTTTATACCGTCGTCATAGTGTCATACTAGTTGTTACGAGTATACTACTATCTCTTTATCAACCAGTGTACAGTGCGGTAGTTCACGGCTGTGGCTACCTCTGTGTCGGCAGTCGGCAGGCAGTCCGTCCATCCATAATTGTATTATTATTATAATATATACCACCTAACCGTGGTTTTTTTTTCATTCTTTATACCGTCGTCATAGTGTCATACTAGTTGTTACGAGTATACTACTATCTCTTTATCAACCAGTGTACAGTGCGGTAGTTCACGGCTGTGGCTACCTCTGTGTCGGCAGTCGGCAGGCAGTCCGTCCATCCATAATTGTATTATTATTATAATATATACCACCTAACTGTGGTATTTTTTTTTCTTTCTTTATACCGTCGTCATAGTGTCATACTAGTTGTTACGAGTATACTACTATCTCTTTATCAACCAGTGTACAGTGCGGTAGTTCACGGCTGTGGCTACCTCTGTGTCGGCAGTCGGCAGGCAGTCCGTCCATCCATAATTGTATTATTATTATAATATATACCACCTAACCGTGGTTTTTTTTTCATTCTTTATACCGTCGTCATAGTGTCATACTAGTTGTTACGAGTATACTACTATCTCTTTATCAACCAGTGTACAGTGCGGTAGTTCACGGCTGTGGCTACCTCTGTGTCGGCAGTCGGCAGGCAGTCCGTCCATCCATAATTGTATTATTATTATAATATATACCACCTAACCGTGGTTTTTTTTTCATTCTTTATACCGTCATAGTGTCATACTAGTTGTTACGAGTATACTACTATCTCTTTATCAACCAGTGTACAGTGCGGTAGTTCACGGCTGTGGCTACCTCTGTGTCGGCAGTCGGCAGGCAGTCCGTCCATCCATAATTGTATTATTATTATAATATATACCACCTAACTGTGGTATTTTTTTTTCTTTCTTTATACCGTCGTCATAGTGTCATACTAGTTGTTACGAGTATACTACTATCTCTTTATCAACCAGTGTACAGTGCGGTAGTTCACGGCTGTGGCTACCTCTGTGTCGGCAGTCGGCAGGCAGTCCGTCCATCCATAATTGTATTATTATTATAATATATACCACCTAACCGTGGTTTTTTTTTCATTCTTTATACCGTCATAGTGTCATACTAGTTGTTACGAGTATACTACTATCTCTTTATCAACCAGTGTACAGTGCGGTAGTTCACGGCTGTGGCTACCTCTGTGTCGGCACTCGGCAGGCAGTCCGTCCATCCATAATTGTATTATTATTATAATATATACCACCTAACCGTGGTTTTTTTTTCATTCTTTATACCGTCGTCATAGTGTCATACTAGTTGTTACGAGTATACTACTATCTCTTTATCAACCAGTGTACAGTGCGGTAGTTCACGGCTGTGGCTACCTCTGTGTCGGCAGTCGGCAGGCAGTCCGTCCATCCATAATTGTATTATTATTATAATATATACCACCTAACCGTGGTTTTTTTATACCACCTAACCGTGGCAGTCCGTCCATAATTGTATACTAGTATCCAATCCATCCATCTCCATTGTTTACCTGAGGTGCCTTTTAGTTCTGCCTATAAAATATGGAGAACAAAAAAGTTGAGGTTCCAAAATTAGGGAAAGATCAAGATCCACTTCCACCTCGTGCTGAAGCTGCTGCCACTAGTCATGGCCGAGACGATGAAATGCCAGCAACGTCGTCTGCCAAGGCCGATGCCCAATGTCATAGTACAGAGCATGTCAAATCCAAAACACCAAATATCAGAAAAAAAAGGACTCCAAAACCTAAAATAAAATTGTCGGAGGAGAAGCGTAAACTTGCCAATATGCCATTTACCACACGGAGTGGCAAGGAACGGCTGAGGCCCTGGCCTATGTTCATGGCTAGTGGTTCAGCTTCACATGAGGATGGAAGCACTCAGCCTCTCGCTAGAAAACTGAAAAGACTCAAGCTGGCAAAAGCACCGCAAAGAACTGTGCGTTCTTTGAAATCCCAAATCCACAAGGAGAGTCCAATTGTGTCGTTTGCGATGCCTGACCTTCCCAACACTGGACGTGAAGAGCATGCGCCTTCCACTATTTTCATGCCCCCTGCAAGTGCTGGAAGGAGCACCCGCAGTCCAGTTCCTGATAGTCAGATTGAAGATGTCAGTGTTGAAGTACACCAGGATGAGGAGGATATGGGTGTTGCTGGCGCTGGGGAGGAAATTGACCAGGAGGATTCTGATGGTGAGGTGGTTTGTTTAAGTCAGGCACCCGGGGAGACACCTGTTGTCCGTGGGAGGAATATGGCCGTTGACATGCCAGGTGAAAATACCAAAAAAATCAGCTCTTCGGTGTGGAGGTATTTCACCAGAAATGCGGACAACAGGTGTCAAGCCGTGTGTTCCCTTTGTCAAGCTGTAATAAGTAGGGGTAAGGACGTTAACCACCTCGGAACATCCTCCCTTATACGTCACCTGCAGCGCATTCATAATAAGTCAGTGACAAGTTCAAAAACTTTGGGTGACAGCGGAAGCAGTCCACTGACCAGTAAATCCCTTCCTCTTGTAACCAAGCTCACGCAAACCACCCCACCAACTCCCTCAGTGTCAATTTCCTCCTTCCCCAGGAATGCTAATAGTCCTGCAGGCCATGTCACTGGCAAGTCTGACGAGTCCTCTCCTGCCTGTGATTCCTCCGATGCATCCTTGCGTGTAACGCCTACTGCTGCTGGCGCTGCTGTTGTTGCCGCTGGGAGTCGATGGTCATCCCAGAGGGGAAGTCGTAAGCCCACTTGTACTACTTCCAGTAAGCAATTGACTGTTCAACAGTCCTTTGCGAGGAAGATGAAATATCACAGCAGTCATCCTACTGCAAAGCGGATAACTGAGTCCTTGACAACTATGTTGGTGTTAGACGTGCGTCCGGTATCCGCCGTTAGTTCACAGGGAACTAGACAATTTATTGAGGCAGTGTGCCCCCGTTACCAAATACCATCTAGGTTCCACTTCTCTAGGCAGGCGATACCGAGAATGTACACGGACGTCAGAAAAAGACTCACCAGTGTCCTAAAAAATGCAGTTGTACCCAATGTCCACTTAACCACGGACATGTGGACAAGTGGAGCAGGGCAGGGTCAGGACTATATGACTGTGACAGCCCACTGGGTAGATGTATGGACTCCCGCCGCAAGAACAGCAGCGGCGGCACCAGTAGCAGCATCTCGCAAACGCCAACTCTTTCCTAGGCAGGCTACGCTTTGTATCACCGCTTTCCAGAATACGCACACAGCTGAAAACCTCTTACGGCAACTGAGGAAGATCATCGCGGAATGGCTTACCCCAATTGGACTCTCCTGTGGATTTGTGGCATCGGACAACGCCAGCAATATTGTGTGTGCATTAAATATGGGCAAATTCCAGCACGTCCCATGTTTTGCACATACCTTGAATTTGGTGGTGCAGAATTTTTTAAAAAACGACAGGGGCGTGCAAGAGATGCTGTCGGTGGCCAGAAAAATTGCGGGACACTTTCGGCGTACAGGCACCACGTACAGAAGACTGGAGCACCACCAAAAACTACTGAACCTGCCCTGCCATCATCTGAAGCAAGAAGTGGTAACGAGGTGGAATTCAACCCTCTATATGCTTCAGAGGTTGGAGGAGCAGCAAAAGGCCATTCAAGCCTATACAATTGAGCACGATATAGGAGATGGAATGCACCTGTCTCAAGTGCAGTGGAGAATGATTTCAACGTTGTGCAAGGTTCTGATGCCCTTTGAACTTGCCACACGTGAAGTCAGTTCAGACACTGCCAGCCTGAGTCAGGTCATTCCCCTCATCAGGCTTTTGCAGAAGAAGCTGGAGGCATTGAAGAAGGAGCTAACACGGAGCGATTCCGCTAGGCATGTGGGACTTGTGGATGCAGCCCTTAATTCGCTTAACAAGGATTCACGGGTGGTCAATCTGTTGAAATCAGAGCACTACATTTTGGCCACCGTGCTCGATCCTAGATTTAAAGCCTACCTTGGATCTCTCTTTCCGGCAGACACAGGTCTGCTGGGGTTGAAAGACCTGCTGGTGACAAAATTGTCAAGTCAAGCGGAACGCGACCTGTCAACATCTCCTCCTTCACATTCTCCCGCAACTGGGGGTGCGAGGAAAAGGCTCAGAATTCCGAGCCCACCCGCTGGCGGTGATGCAGGGCAGTCTGGAGCGACTGCTGATGCTGACATCTGGTCCGGACTGAAGGACCTGACAACGATTACGGACATGTCGTCTACTGTCACTGCATATGATTCTCTCAACATTGATAGAATGGTGGAGGATTATATGAGTGACCGCATCCAAGTAGGCACGTCACACAGTCCGTACTTATACTGGCAGGAAAAAGAGGCAATTTGGAGGCCCTTGCACAAACTGGCTTTATTCTACCTAAGTTGCCCTCCCACAAGTGTGTACTCCGAAAGAGTGTTTAGTGCCGCCGCTCACCTTGTCAGCAATCGGCGTACGAGGTTACATCCAGAAAATGTGGAGAAGATGATGTTCATTAAAATGAATTATAATCAATTCCTCCGCGGAGACATTGACCAGCAGCAATTGCCTCCACAAAGTACACAGGGAGCTGAGATGGTGGATTCCAGTGGGGACGAATTGATAATCTGTGAGGAGGGGGATGTACACGGTGATATATCGGAGGGTGAAGATGAGGTGGACATCTTGCCTCTGTAGAGCCAGTTTGTGCAAGGAGAGATTAATTGCTTCTTTTTTGGGGGGGGTCCAAACCAACCCGTCATATCAGTCACAGTCGTGTGGCAGACCCTGTCACTGAAATGATGGGTTGGTTAAAGTGTGCATGTCCTGTTTTGTTTATACAACATAAGGGTGGGTGGGAGGGCCCAAGGATAATTCCATCTTGCACCTCTTTTTTCTTTTCTTTTTCTTTGCATCATGTGCTGATTGGGGAGGGTTTTTTGGAAGGGACATCCTGCGTGACACTGCAGTGCCACTCCTAGATGGGCCCAGTGTTTGTGTCGGCCACTAGGGTCGCTTATCTTTCTCACACAGTCAGCTACCTCATTGCGCCTCTTTTTTTCTTTGCGTCATGTGCTGTTTGGGGAGGGTTTTTTGGAAGGGACATCCTGCGTGACACTGCAGTGCCACTCCTAGATGGGCCCGGTGTTTGTGTCGGCCACTAGGGTCGCTTATCTTACTCACACAGCGACCTCGGTGCAAATTTTAGGACTAAAAATAATATTGTGAGGTGTGATGTGTTCAGAATAGGCTGAAAATGAGTGTAAATTATGTTTTTTGAGGTTAATAATACTTTGGGATCAAAATTACCCCCAAATTCTATGATTTAAGCTGTTTTTTAGGGTTTTTTGAAAAAAACACCCGAATCCAAAACACACCCGAATCCGACAAAAAAAATTCGGTGAGGTTTTGCCAAAACGCGGTCGAACCCAAAACACGGCCGCGGAACCGAACCCAAAACCAAAACACAAAACCCGAAAAATTTCAGGCGCTCATCTCTAATTTAACTGTGTTTCTGAATTAGCGTACCCCACTCACTAGGTTAATAGAATGAGGAAAGCACATAAAGGTATCTTTGTCTTCAGATGCGTACCCTACTTGCAGGGTTTAAAGATGACCACAAGCGTATCAAGGTTTCTTTTCCCCTTTTGGTTTTCCACTGGTAGTAGCCTTATGCTTCTCCACAGTCTCTCTCGGTGTCAGGTATATGGGAGAAAAATTAAAAAGGACCAATGTGTAGACTGAACCAGTGAATTAGTGCAAAAAATATGTGCAAAAGGTTTTGATTAAAAGATACCTGTATATAAAGGTATCTATATATAAATATGTGTCTTAAAATATGATGATCCTTATACAAAAAGTCCTCATTCCAGTGTATTTAGTTTTTTTTTTTTTATTATAAAATACACCCTGGTGATATAAAGTGATGTAAATTTATAGTGAACGTACCCCACTTACACAAAGTGGGGGAAGTGATATATATATAACGGTTTCTTTGTATAGAAGAAGAAAAGAGGTTCTAGCGGGCGTACCCCACTCACAGTCTAGCTGATTCTTGTCATACACATCAGGGTTTCTTTTATATCCTCTCTCATACAGCTCTTCTGGAAATCTTCCAGCCAAATGCATGCAATTCCATAAATTTAAGAATCCACGTGAAGATAAAAAAAATTCTTATATTTTATTCCACACCACTCGCCACATGCGGGTAGGTAAAAACAACAATGTCCAGAACAATACAGTACATACAAAGGTATGGAGGCAGAAAAAAGGTGGAAATTTTCTTCTACATCGAAAACCATGAAAAAATTTAAAAATTAAAAACAATTCTTTACCTTACTGAGTCTTTAAAGGTAAAACTGGAAAAATGGCTGTCCACACTCCTCCTGTCGACGCGTTTCGGTCTGTGTTTGGACCTTTATCAAGACCTGCATGTGGCGAGTGGTGTGGAATAAAATATAAGAATTTTTTTTATCTTCACGTGGATTCTTAAATTTATGGAATTGCATGCATTTGGCTGGAAGATTTCCAGAAGAGCTGTATGAGAGAGGATATAAAAGAAACCCTGATGTGTATGACAAGAATCAGCTAGACTGTGAGTGGGGTACGCCCGCTAGAACCTCTTTTCTTCTTCTATACAAAGAAACCGTTATATATATATCACTTCCCCCACTTTGTGTAAGTGGGGTACGTTCACTATAAATTTACATCACTTTATATCACCAGGGTGTATTTTATAATAAAAAAAAAACTAAATACACTGCAATGAGTACTTTTTGTATAAGGATCATCATATTTTAAGACACATATATTTATATATAGATACCTTTATATACAGGTATCTGTTAATCAAAACCTTTTGCACATATTTTTTGCACTAATTCACTGGTTCAGTCTACACATTGGTCCTTTTTAATTTTTCTCCCATATACCTGACACCGAGAGAGACTGTGGAGAAGCATAAGGCTACTACCAGTGGAAAACCAAAAGGGGAAAAGAAACCTTGATACGCTTGTGGTCATCTTTAAACCCTGTAAGTAGGGTACGCATCTGAAGACAAAGATACCTTTATGTGCTTTCCTCATTCTATTAACCTAGTGAGTGGGGTACGCTAATTCAGAAACACAGTTAAATTGGTGATTTGGTGAAGGAATGAAAGATAAAGATACCTTTATATATACAATTTTACGCTGCATAGTGTGAGTTGGGGTACGCCTAGACTACGTCTTTGATCATCCATTTAAAGGACTTGTTATACAGTGTGGTGTATGGAAATATAGACTGTTCTACACATATACCATTTTTGTCTTTTATATATTATTCACATCACTGGAATACAATATCGGATGACTATAAGAAGAATAGAAAAGAAGAAAAATTTGGAGGATCTACTAAAAGGGACGTATTGTGCATTTGTTGATCTATGTACATTTAAAGTATTATAATATAGCGCTAAGGATTGCATCCCTTCTACTTTCTTGTACTTACCGTTTGTGTGGGAGTGTGGTGATACTCTAAGGGGGGACGCAGTTCAGGGCAGCTTGTAGGCGCCATTTGTGATAGGAGTCTCCACTCTTTATTTTTTACAGTGGTGGTTTCCTCTGCTGCCATATATCCAGTGTTACTGCCATATAATTCCCGTGATATTGGCGTATAATTCCCGTGATACTGCCATATAATTCCAGTGATACTGTCGTATAATTCCTGTGACATTGCCGTATAATTCTCTGAATACTGGCCTATAATTCCTGTGACATTGCCGTATAATTCTCGGAATACTGGTGTATAATTCCTATGATATTGCCGTATAATTCTCGGAATTCTGGCATATAATTCCTGTGACATTGCCATATAATTCTCGGATTACCTGCGTATAATTCCTATGATATTGCCGTATAATTACTGTGACATTGCCATATAATTTTCAGAATACTGGCGTATAATTCCTGTGACATTGCCGTATAATTCTCGGAATACTGCCGTATAATTCCTGTGACATTACCGTATAATTCTCGGAATACTGGCGTATAATTCCTATGACATTGCCGTATAATTCTCAGAATACTGGCGTATAATTCCTATGATAATGCCGTATAATTCCTGTGATATTGCCGTATAATTCTCGGAATACTGTCGTATAATTCCTGTGACATTGCCATATAATTCTCAGAATACTGGCGTATAATTCCTGTGACATTGCTGTATAAAACTCAGAATACTGGCATTTAATTCCTGTGATACTGCCATATAATTCCCGTGATACTGGTGTATAATTCCAGTTATCATGCCGTATAATTCCATATAAATCCATATAATTCCGTATAAATCCAGTCCAGTGGTGCTGCCATATAAATTCAGTGGTGCTGTATATTATTTACTCCAAATAAAGGGGTTATTAATATTTAATCCAAATAATTTTTACAGGGTTTGCCCTGTGAGGTGTAGGGGTACGCTCTCTTGTGCCGCATATTGTGTTATATAACTCCAGAAAAATAATGTAGAACAAACATTTGGAGGAGTTAATAGGGAATGATCAAGAACCACTTCCTCCTAGTGCTGAAGCTGCTGCCACTAGCCATGACATAGACGATTAAATGCCATCAACGTCGTCTGCCAAGGCCGATGCCCATTGTGATAGTAGAGGGCATGTAAAATCCAAAAAGCCAAAGTTCAGTAAAAAGGCCCCAAAAAATAAATTTAAATGGTCTGAGGAGAAACGTAAACTTGCCAATATGCCATTTATGACACGGAGTGGCAAGGAACGGCTGAGGCCCTGGCCTATGTTCATGACTAGTGGTTCAGCTTCACATGACGATGGAAGCCCTCCTAACTGAGGCCTTGACACTTATGTTGGTGTTAGACATGCGTCCGGTATCCGCCATTATTGCAGTGGGATTTAGACAATTGACGGAGGTATTGTATCCCCGGTAACAAATCCCTTCTAGATTCCACTTCACTAGGCAGGCAATACCGAGATTTTGCCATTTAATTCCAGTGATTTGGACGTATAATTATTCATTCCAGTGATTTTGCCAATTAATTCCAGTGATTTGGATGTTTAATTACAGTGATTTTGCCTATTAATTCCAGTGATTTGGACGTATAATTATTAGTTCCAGTGATTTGGATGTATAATTATTAATTACAGTGATCTTGCCAATTAATTCCAGTGATTTGGACGTGTAATTATTAATTACAGTGATCTTGCCATTTAATTCCAGTAATTTGGACGTATAATTACAGTGATTTTGCCAATTAATTCCAGTGATTTGGACGTATAATTATTAATTACAGTGATCTTGCCAAATAATTTAAGTGATTTGGACATACTGTATAATTATTAATTACAGTGATCTTGCCAATTAATTCCAGTGAATTGGATGTATAATTACAGTGATTTTGTCAATTAATTCCAGTGATTTGGACTTATAATTATTAATTACAGGTGATCTTGCCAATTAATTCCAGTGATTTGGATGTATAATTATTAATTACAATGATCTTGCCAATAAATTCCAGTGATATGAACGTATAATTACAGTGATCTTGCCAATTAATTCCAGTGATTTGGACGTATAATTCCAGTGATATTGCCATTTAATTCCAGTGATTTGGACATATAACTCCAGTGATTTGGACGTATAATTCCAGATGGAATTTGTTTGTGTCGCTTGGCTTAGTCACCTCTTCGACATCTTTGCATGAGGTGCTGTTTGGGGCCTAGTTTTTGAAACGTGCCATCCTGTGTGACACTGCCGTATGAGTCCAGGGGTACTGCTGTATTAGTCCTGGGGTACTGCCGTATAAGTCCACCAATTGCAGATTTTTTAAAAGTGACTGGAGCATGCTGGAGATGCTGTCAGTGGACCGAACAATTGCAGCCCACTTTCAAGATTCAGCCACTGCGTGACACTACTAGATGGGCCAGGTGTTTGTGTCACTTGGCTTAGTCATACAACTACCTCATTGCAATTCTTTTTCTTCTTTGCATGATGTGCTGTTTGGGGGCTTTTTTTTATATCTGCTCTCCTGTCTGCCACTGCAGTGCCATGCCTAGATGGGCCAATTGTTTGTGTCACTTGGCTTAGTCATACAACTACCTCATTGCAATTCTTTTTCTTCTTTGCATGATGTGCTGTTTGGGGCTTTTTTTTATATCTGCCCTCCTGTCTGACACTGCAGTGCCATGTCTAGATGGGCCAGGTGTTTGTGCTGTCCACTTGTGTCGCTTAGCTTAGTCATCCAGCAACCTTGGTGCAACTTTAAGTCCTAAAAACAATATTGTGAGGTGTGAGGTGTTCCGAATAGACTGGAAATGATTGGAAATGAAAGTTATTGAGGTTAATAATACCATAGGAGCAAAATTATGCCCAAATTCTGTGATTTTAGCTGTTTTTATGTTTTTTCAAAAATCGTCCAGATCCAAAACCAAAACACAAAAGGGTGGTTTTGGCAAGACCAAGCCAAAACCAAAACACGAAAGTGGAATTAGAACCAAAACACAAAAAATTGTCAGCCACACATCCCTAGTAAATACTGTCTGCTTTATTTTACACTGAAATTTAGATTTCAGTTTGATCACACCCCACCCAAATCTAACTCTCTCTGCACTTGTTATATCTGCTCCCCAGCAGTGCACATTGTTTTGCCCAACTGCTAACAAATTTGCTGCTGTGATCAATTCCCATTTACCCCCAAATTCTCTGCAAATTTAGGCAGAGACAGAGCTGCACCTTACAGTAATATGATAAAGGAGAAACAGCTGATCTAGTTATCATCTGAAGTGAAGCAAAGATTCTATATAGAGCTAAATAAGTTTCTCCAATATACCGTGACAGCACAGCAACTTGGTTAGATACATCTCATTTCCAAAGACAAACCCTTGGGAATACTGTACATCAGGAGAAATATGACTACAGTTCATCTAAGGCGGAACCTACTGTACTTCAGTCAGGAAAGGGAGTGGAGTGCTCATTAAATATTCAAATAATGTATATGCATATATATTATCTACTAAGTTCATATCTGAGAACCAAACTCATTCTGTATGATAATAACTAATCCAAACATAAGTAACTTACAAATTAAAAATGAGCTTGGCTCGTGGTAATTAATGTTACCACTGATGTATCCAGGCCTGATAGAAATTTAGGATAATTCCTCCTACAAAGGATATGATCTCTATTAACGGAAGATGTATCATGTTAATGTTATAAACTTGTAAGTGAAAAATGCTATATGTTGTAAAGTAGACATAGCAGTAAATGTATGTGATAGCTGTACGTAGATACAGATGTAGCCATGCTCATCGTGGCTACATCTGCAGAAAACGGGCACTCCCTACGTCGCTAGGCATGCCTGTCCGCACCAAGCTGCATCTGTTGCTGCCCCATTTATGCAAATGGGGTGAGTGTGCATCTAAGGCATTTGCGCGTATTAGACATGCACGTCTCCACACGCGGTTGCTAACAATGAGCATAGCTACATCTATATATACAGTACATACCTGATACTATAGACTACTTTAACCACACTGGATAGCACTGAGTAGAATGCATTCAATATACCGGCACCGGGATCCCGGCATTCAGTAGACTGATGCCAAGATCCCGACAGCCGGTGATATATCCCGACAAAGGCTCGGTTGTCCATGCCAACAACCAAGTGGGAATAGAACGTGTAGTGAGCGAAGCGTGCCACTGAGCTCGATGTGTGGTGAGCATGAGCACAGCAAGCCCATTAGGGGACTCGCTGACAGAATTCCGTCAGACGGGATGCCGTTGACGGTATAGTGACAGCCGGCATCCTGTCTGCCGGGATTTCATATGTATTCCCACTGAGATACTGAGGTGACCCCTAGATATAAAAATGTAGGTCGCTGTTGTATATCATAATAATTCTACTGCCTTAATGCCTCATTGCTAACCATTTTTAAAGGATTGTATCCACATTGTGTTGAAGGATTGCATATATATAAATATTCCATTCAGCGGCACTCAGGAAATAAAGCAGCAAAGACAGGTTTCTTCACCACATCAACGTTTCAATGCCTTCGCATTTTCATCAGGACTGAGGCATTGAAACGTTGATGTGGTGAAGAAACCTATATTTATACAGTTACAGCTATGCAGTTCTCAGTGGAGTGCAACGGGGCAAGCAATTGAATTTCTGCAATACTGAGTGCCGGATATTATTGTTGTATATATATACACCACACACCAAGTATTCTAAATCAGCATTACATTTGTAGTGCTGGTAATTTGGGAAAATTACTTACCTTTTCTTTGTGGGTGACCTACACTAATGAAGTGCCATCGTTACCTAACAGATCCAACCAAATACCAAATGTCTGACTATGACACGTTTGTACCCCTGCAGGATGAGCTTTGTTGTGTGTATTTTAATACAGAGAATGATGCACACTTGTATGTTCTAATATTAACTTATATTTGTAAGAAGTAGGAGGAGTTATGAATAGAAAGGGAGGAGTGTATGCCAGGAGCCAGATGCTGACTCAAGGCAGGCCTGTGTGCCTTATATGGTAGGGACTGTTTTTAGGGCCTAATTCAAGGTTGATTGCAAACAATATTTTCCTCTAATGGGCAAAACCATGTGCACTGCAGGTGTGGCAGATATAACATGTACAGAGAGAGTTTGATTTGGGTGGGTTATATTGTTTTTGTGCAGGGTAAATACTGGCTGCTTTATTTTTACACCTCAATTTAGATTTCAGTTTGAACACACCCCACACAAATCTTACTCTCTCTGCACATGTTATATCTGCCCCCCCCCTGCAGTGCACATGGTTTTGCCCATTAGAGGAAAATGTTTTGCAATCAACCTTGAATTAGGCGCTTAGTCCAAATCCAACCCTGCTTAGTAACATGTTGTATTGATAACTAGTGCACTGCCTCTTGGTTGCTTGGCAACTTCTAGTTACAGTATATTGGCCCTCATTCCGAGTTGTTCGCTTGCTAGCAGATTTTAGTAGCATTGCACATGCTAGGTCGCCGCCCTCTGAGAGTGTATCTTAGCATAGCAGAATTGCGAACGAAAGATTAGCAGAATTGTGAATAGAAATTTCTTAGCAGTTTCTGAGTAGCTCGAGACTTACTCCTACACTGTGATCAGCTCAGCCCGTTTCGTTCCTGGTTTGACGTCACAAACACACCCAGCGTTCGTCCAGCCACTCCCCCGTTTCTCCAGCCACTCCTGCGTTTTTTCCAGAAACGCCTGCGTTTTTCCGCACACTCCCATAAAACTGCAAGTATCCGCCCAGAAACACCCACTTCCTGTCAATCACACTCCGATCACCAGAACGATGAAAAATCTTCGTTAGGCCGTGAGTAAAATACCAAACTTTTGTGCTAATTTACTTGGCGCAGGCGTACTGCGAACATTGCGCATGCGCAGTTTGCGACAAATTGCTCCGTTGCGAAAAAAAACTAAAGAGCGAACAACTCGGAATGAGGGCCATTATGGATAGATTTTCTGTGTTCCAGTTTAGAATAAAGTCAGTCGGAAGACTGACAGTGAAAAATCCAATAGACAGAATCCTAATGGATCCCAGTAAGTATTTAAACCCTATCCCTTACCCTAACCCACCTGTCCCACAGCCTAACCCTAACCTCCACTTCCCGCAGACTAACCCTATCTTTGCCCTCCCGCAGCCTGACTCCTATTGTCCCCTAACACAGCCCAAACCTAACCCCCCCTACCGCAGCCTAACCCTAACTGACCCCTCTTGCAGTCTAACCCTAAACTACCCCTCCTGAAGCCTAACCCTAACTCCCCCCATCCGCAGCCTAACCCTATGCTCCCCATCCTACAGCCTAACCCTAAATGTCCTCTCTCACAGCCTAAACCTAACCTCCCCCTCACACAGTCTAACACTAACCGCCTCCCCCCCCACAGCCTAACTCTATCCACCACACCCCCCGCAGCCGAACCCTATACTCCCCCACTCATACAGAATAATCCTAACCCTCCTCCTAAATCGCAAAAACTGCTACTAAAAAATTCTCATGCTGGGGAATGCCCAGCACAGGGCAAGACTGCCCAGCATGAGAAGGTCCTCACAGTGCTACAATTGCAATCTAATTGCGGTCGCATCACAATTAGATTGTGATTGCAGCAATAAGGGTCGACTCCTGCCTGCGTAAAGACTGGCTGTGAAGGCAGGCGAACGGCCAAATTCTTTACCCTCGCAGCTCCTAAAATGGTCTGAATCAGGGCCTCTGTCTGCTTTGGTTCCGTTGTCAGCCATTCGACTTCCGAGATCCCGATTTTTCCGCTTTGTTTTCTAACTAATAAAAAATATATAATAAATATTACGATTAAACATTTTAATAAAAGAAGAGTAATTTACTAACAAATATATAAATTGCAAAACTCCACTAAATCCATAGCAATCAGACATTTGCCTTAATTGTTTTGCTTGTATTTGGCTTAACAGACAAAGGGGGTCATTCTCAGTTCATCGCAGTGATTAGGTCAGAAGTGTGCAGGCGCCGCAGTGCGCAGGCGTCGGTGCCGCAGTGCGCCGCCGATGGCTGTCATTGCCTAGCGATCGCCTCTGCCTGATTGACAGGCAGAGGTGGTCGCTGGGCGGGAGGGGGCGACACTGCAGCGTTTGGCTGGTGTTTTGTGGGCGTGGTCCGGTCCACGCAGGCGTAGCCGGACCATGAGGCGGGGGGGCACAGCGGCTGCATGACATCACACGCTGCCGTTGCGATCCGGGCATCGACGCGTAGCTCCCGGCCATCACGCAAAAGTTGCGCTGGTCGGGAGCTACTCCTGAAGTGCAAAAGCATTGCTGCTGTGCGATGCTTTGTACTTCCGCGGGAAGGGGGCGGGCCTGACATGCGGGGCTGACTAGCCCTGTGCTGTGCGTCACCCCGCATGTAAGTGGGCCTGATCGTAGCCCTGCAAAATTTTGCAGGGCTACGATCAGGTCTGAATTAGGCCCAAAGTTAATTGCTGTTGCTATAGTTATAGCACAGATATGCAATTGAGCATTGACCCTCATTCCGAGTTGTTCGCTCGCTAGCTGCTTTTAGCAGCATTGCAAACGCTAGGCCGCCGCCCTCTGGGAGTGTATCTTAGCTTAGCAGAATAGTGAACGATAGATTAGCAGAACTGCTACTAAATAATTCCTTGCAGTTTCTGAGTAGCTCCAGACCTACTCACAGATTGCGATCAGCTCGGTCCGTTTAGTTCCTGGTTTGACGTCACAAACACGCCCTGCGTTCGGCCAGCCACTCCCCCGTTTCTCCAGCCACTCCTGCGTTTTAGCCTGGCACGCCTGCGTTTTTTAGCACACTCCCGGAAAACGCTCAGTTACCACCCAGAAATACCCCTTTCCTGTCAATCACTCACCGATCAGCAGTGCGACTGAAAAGCGCCGCACGAACAACAGCAAAACTGCTAAGTTTTTAGTCAAATAACTAAGCGCATGCGCGATGCGTACCATGCGCATGCGCATTTAGCAGCAAAATGCAGCATAGCGAAAGTCGGCAACGAGCGAACAACTCGGAATGACCACCATTGGTCCTAAGGAAGCATTAGTGTCATTTTAAAGACTAATATTATAAAGTTAATAAAATGATACTGTGTTTTCAAAATAATTATCCCGTTTCATTAGTAATTGTCTGCTATTTAATTCAGAGGACAAATACACACAGTAATCCCTTGGTTCTATAATATTTAGTGTACTAAAATTTGCATGCCAAAGCACAGCTAATACTAACAGCACATATGCCCCTTACCCACATCTCTGATTACCCAGTCACCAATTTGCTAGTCACAGAGAGAACATAGTCTGTCTGAAGGGATAAAATAAATCTTCTATTTGGAATGTTTTTAATACTATAGGGCGGATTAATTTAGCCATAGTTAATTACCACGGGCTAATTGATCTGCCAGAGCTGTTTATTTACAGCTGCCCCACGGCAGCCCGCAGGCTGCAGCTAATGCAGATTTCTGTTCGAACCTGAGGAGGCTCAAACACAAATCCGCGTTAACTGCCATGAAGCTGTTGATCCATAGCTCTGTGAACTTGTGCTGGATTCCATGGGTTAACGCGTGAGGACAAGGAGCTGTAATTGAATAGCCACAGCTGTTAAAGCCCAAGGCTACTACCCTTTTCCCAACGTGGCAAATTACCACTGCTAATTGAATTTGGCTCTAGTGTATATGTTCTTCACTTACATTATGAGGGATTTCCTTTAATCATTAGAAATATAAATTGAGAAGATGGCTAGTTATCCAGATAGTGCCTGATAAATAAGTATACAAACAAAAAACTATTACCCTGTGAGAGTGCAATGCGTATTATCTACAAAATAAATATGTGTGAGGTGAGCAAAGTACCTGTGTAGATGTCAACAGCTGCAAGTGGGAGGCCAGAACCACATATGCATACCTCCTCTGGAGGTTTGACGTCGGGACGCTGAAAAGGGGGTGTGGGCTGTTTAAAAAGGTGTGTGTCTTTGCATGAAAGGGGCAACTGAAGAGTTAGATTTGGGTGGGGTGTGTTCAAACTGAAATCTAAATTGCAGTGTAAAAATCAAGGTGGTCATTCCGAGTTGTTCGCTCAGTAATTTTCTTCGCATCGCAGTGATTTTCCGCTAATTGCGCATGCGCAATGTTCGCACTGCGACTGCGCCAAGTAAATTTGCTATGAAGTTTGGTATTTTACTCACGGCATTACGAGGTTTTTTTCTTCGTTCTGGTGATTGTAATGTGATTGACAGGAAGTGGGTGTTTCTGGGCGGAAACTGGCCGCTTTATGGGGGTGTGTGAAAAAACGCTACCGTTTCTGGGGAAAACGCGGGAGTGGCTGGAGAAACGGGGAAGTGTCTGGGCGAACGCTGGGAGTGTTTGTGACGTCAAACCAGGAACGAAACTGACTGAACTGATCGCAGTGTAGGAGTAAGTCCCGAGCTACTCAGAAACTGCTAAGAAATTTCTATTCGCAATTTTGAGAATCTTTCATTCGCAATTTTGCTAAGCTAAGATTCACTCCCAGTAGGCGGCGGCTTAGCGCGTGCAATGCTGCTAAAAGCAGCTTGCGAGCGAACAACTCGGAATGAGGGCCCATGCTGTTCTGTATTTTTGGGGTGCATGCTAAAGCAGCCTGTATTTACCATGCACAGAAAATATATAACCCACCCAAGTCTAAATCTCTCTGCACAAAGTGCACATGTTATATCAGCCGCACCAGCAGTGCAACAGGGTTTTGCTCAGTTGTATCCTCTTTGGCTTTGCTTGCAACTCTGAATCAGACAATGGGCCTAATTCAGCCCTGATCGCTAGCAAGCGATTTTTGCAGCCCTGCGATCGGATAGTCGCCGCCTACAGAAAGAGGGTATTTTAGCTGTGCAAGTGTGCAAACACGTGTGGCAGAGCTGTACAAACAGATTTTGTGCAGTCTCTGCGCAGCCTAGGACTTAATCAGCCGCTGAGATCACATCAGCCTGTCCGGGACCGGAATTGACATCAGGAACCCTCCCTGCAAACGCATGGACATGCCTGCATTTTTCAGACACTCCCTGAAAACGGTCAGTTGACACCCACAAATGCCTTCTTCCTGTCAATCACCTTGTGATCGCGAGTGCGAACAGTTCCGTCGCACAAACCCATCGCTAAGCGGTGATCCGCTTTGTACCCGTGCAACGCGCATGCGCATTGCGGTGCATATGCATGCGCACTTTGGATCTGATCGCCCGCTGTGCAAAAACGCACAGCAGTGAACAGGTCTGAATGACCTCCAATAATCCCAATTACTTTAAACAGAGGTTTGCTGCAAAGCTACAGTACATTACTGATTTACTGACTCTTGCCTTCTGGAAACTTTGCATCTAATCTCATCATAGCTGATTTCTTGAACCAGTTACTTGGCCTTCTTTGACTTATCTGGACTCTAAGGGGTAAATTTACTAAGATGGGAATTCTTTTTAAGATGGGATGTTGCCCATAGCAACCAATCAGATTCCAGGTTTTATGTTCTAGAAGGTGCTAGGTAAATGAGAAGTAAAATCTGATTGGTTGCTATGGGCAACATTTACCCCAAAGTTCCAGGCAGGTTTAATGGACTCTTGTTATTATTACAGCATTGATACCTATTAGCAATATCTTTGCATACCAGTCTGCTTTCAATAAGTATTCCTCCTTACAACTACTGTATGCTTCAAAGTTATTATGTCTTCACATACTTATTATATTTGCATATCAGTCTGAATCAACCAAGTATTCGTTTGTACCTGTCTGCTAGACTTGTATGCCGCGGCGGGACCAGGTAACTCCTCTTCAGGGACCCTGGATCCCCCAGCTTCATCCGTTCCATAAGGACCACTCCTCCGCGTCTACGTCCACCCACTCACGCAGTGGAAGCAGGTTCAGCAGCAGGCTCGGAGGACACCACACGAGGAGAAACGCCAAGCGCTTTACCGACACCTAATGGGAAGACAGAAGGAGAGGGCGGGGGGGAACAAACCCAGTGGAAGCTGAGGGGGGCAGGAGGCGGGGGAGGAGAGTGCTCCGGCACTGTAAAAGCGGCGGACATGGCACTGCGACTGAAAACAATATGTAAGAACCCGGGCTGGTCAGATGGTGGCGCATTCACCACTGGAGACAAGCCTCCCAATTGAGGTAGCAGGATCTGGGAAACAGGGAGTGCACCCGGATGACTCCCAAATGACAGCCGGTCAGTGAGAAGTGGGGACCCAAAGGCAGCAGGGGCAGCCATCGATGTGCCATCACAGGGAAGCAGCACCCTGGACGCTCCACCAGTAGTAAGTGGCAGCCCAGCAACTGCGTCCCCCACTGCACCCTGAACCAGGGAGGGGTAGGAAAGGTCACTCACTGGCCAGGCACCCGCAGGAGAGTCCACCGCAAAGCCCCTCGCAGGGATCCCATCGTCCGGGGCAGGAAGGAGAATGAGGGCAGCGAACAGCAGTAGGGGAAAAGGCAGGGGAAGAGAGGCAAGTGCGCAGCAAACACAATTGCACAGAGAACACAATATATATAGTTGCTAGGCAACAAGAGAGCAGCAAAGTATACCACTGAACAAAGCACACAATGGGGGTCATTCCGACCCGATCGCCCGCTGCAGTTTATCGCAGCGCAGCGATCGGGTCAGAATTGCGTATGCGCTGGTGCCGCAGTGCACCGGGGCATGCCGGACGGCCGAAGGCCGTCGTTCAGTAGCGATCGCCTCTGCCTAATTGACAGGCAGAGACGGTCGCAGGGTGGGAGGGGGCTGGACGGCGGCGTTAAGCCGCCGTTTAGGGGGCTTGGTTCGGCCAACGCAGGCGTGACCGAACCGTTGGGGGCACAGGCCGCGGCGGCTGCGTGACTTCTCACGCAGCCGAAGCAGCCAGTGGCAGCGACGATCAACTCCCGGCAAGCCGCAGGAGCTGCGCTGGCCGGGAGTTATTACACAAATACAAAAGCATCGCCGCTGTGCGATGCTTTGTATTTGTGCGGGGTGGCCGGACTGTCTTGCGGGGCAGATTAGCCCTGTGCTGGGCGTCCCCCCGCATGTCAGGGAAGATGATCGTAGCTGTGCTAAATTTAGCACAGCTACGATCAACTCAGAATGACCCCCATTGATACTGAGCTGCTGGTAACAAGGGAACAGAAAAAACACAGAAGGCACAACACACAATGATACTTAGCTGCTTCCAAATGGCAAAGAGAAAAATGGCCCCCAGGACATGCCTATTCATACTGTATTATACACTCCTCCTACAATCTCTTTAATAGGCAGACAAAAACACCTGACCCAAAATGATATCACTAAGGTAGCACTGCCCTGTGTTTAACCCATTAGTCACAAAAACTAGGGTGCTTATTAGAGATGAGCGGGTTCGGTTTCTTTGAATCCGAACCCGCACGAACTTCACTTTTTTTTTCACGGATCTGAGCGACTCGGATCTTCCCGCCTTGCTCGGTTAACCCGAGCGCGCCCGAACGTCATCATGACGCTGTCGGATTCTCGCGAGACTCGGATTCTATATAAGGAGCCGCGCGTCGCCGCCATTTTCACACGTGCATTGAGATTGATAGGGAGAGGACGTGGCTGGCGTCCTCTCCATTTAGATTAGATTTAGAAGAGAGAGAGAGAGAGAGATTGCTGTGATACTGTAGATTAGAAGAGAGTGCAGACAGAGTTTAGTGACTGACGACCACAGTGACCAGTGACCACCAGAGACAGTGCAGTTGTTTGTTTTATTTAATATATCCGTTCTCTGCCTGAAAAAAACGATACACAGTCACACAGTGACTCAGTCTGTGTGCACTGCTCAGCCCAGTGTGCTGCACATCAATGTATTGTATATAAAGCTTATAATTGTGGGGGAGACTGGGGAGCACTGCAGGTTGTTATAGCAGGAGCCAGGAGTACATGATAAATAATATTATATTAAAATTAAACAGTGCACACTTTTGCTGCAGGAGTGCCACTGCCAGTGTGACTAGTGGTGACCAGTGCCTGACCACCAGTATATTAGTAGTATTGTATACTATCTCTTTATCAACCAGTCTATATTAGCAGCAGACACAGTACAGTGCGGTAGTTCACGGCTGTGGCTACCTCTGTGTCGGCACTCGGCAGGCAGTCCGTCCATCCATAATTGTATTATAATATATACCACCTAACCGTGGTTTTTTTTTCATTCTTTATACCGTCGTCATACTAGTTGTTACGAGTATACTACTATCTCTTTATCAACCAGTGTACAGTGCGGTAGTTCACGGCTGTGGCTACCTCTGTGTCGGCACTCGGCAGGCAGTCCGTCCATCCATAATTGTATTATTATTATAATATATACCACCTAACCGTGGTTTTTTTTTCATTCTTTATACCGTCGTCATACTAGTTGTTACGAGTATACTACTATCTCTTTATCAACCAGTGTACAGTGCGGTAGTTCACGGCTGTGGCTACCTCTGTGTCGGCACTCGGCAGGCAGTCCGTCCATCCATAATTGTATTATAATATATACCACCTAACCGTGGTTTTTTTTTCATTCTTTATACCGTCGTCATACTAGTTGTTACGAGTATACTACTATCTCTTTATCAACCAGTGTACAGTGCGGTAGTTCACGGCTGTGGCTACCTCTGTGTCGGCACTCGGCAGGCAGTCCGTCCAACCATAATTGTATTATAATATATACCACCTAACCGTGGTTTTTTTTTCATTCTTTATACCGTCGTCATACTAGTTGTTACGAGTATACTACTATCTCTTTATCAACCAGTGTACAGTGCGGTAGTTCACGGCTGTGGCTACCTCTGTGTCGGCACTCGGCAGGCAGTCCGTCCAACCATAATTGTATTATATACCACCTAACCGTGGTTTTTTTTTCATTCTTTATACCGTCGTCATACTAGTTGTTACGAGTATACTACTATCTCTTTATCAACCAGTGTACAGTGCGGTAGTTCACGGCTGTGGCTACCTCTGTGTCGGCACTCGGCAGGCAGTCCGTCCAACCATAATTGTATTATAATATATACCACCTAACCGTGGTTTTTTTTTCATTCTTTATACCGTCGTCATACTAGTTGTTACGAGTATACTACTATCTCTTTATCAACCAGTGTACAGTGCGGTAGTTCACGGCTGTGGCTACCTCTGTGTCGGCACTCGGCAGGCAGTCCGTCCATCCATAATTGTATTATAATATATACCACCTAACCGTGGTTTTTTTTTCATTCTTTATACCGTCGTCATACTAGTTGTTACGAGTATACTACTATCTCTTTATCAACCAGTGTACAGTGCGGTAGTTCACGGCTGTGGCTACCTCTGTGTCGGCACTCGGCAGGCAGTCCGTCCAACCATAATTGTATTATAATATATACCACCTAACCGTGGTTTTTTTTTCATTCTTTATACCGTCGTCATACTAGTTGTTACGAGTATACTACTATCTCTTTATCAACCAGTGTACAGTGCGGTAGTTCACGGCTGTGGCTACCTCTGTGTCGGCACTCGGCAGGCAGTCCGTCCAACCATAATTGTATTATAATATATACCACCTAACCTTGGTTTTTTTTTCATTCTTTATACCGTCGTCATACTAGTTGTTACGAGTATACTACTATCTCTTTATCAACCAGTGTACAGTGCGGTAGTTCACGGCTGTGGCTACCTCTGTGTCGGCACTCGGCAGGCAGTCCGTCCATCCATAATTGTATTATATACCACCTAACCGTGGTTTTTTTATACCACCTAACCGTGGCAGTCCGTCCATAATTGTATACTAGTATCCAATCCATCCATCTCCATTGTTTACCTGAGGTGCCTTTTAGGCCCGGTGTTTGTGTCGGCCACTAGGGTCGCTAATCTTACTCACACAGCTACCTCATTGCGCCTCTTTTTTTCTTTGCGTCATGTGCTGTTTGGGGAGGGTTTTTTGGAAGGGACATCCTGCGTGACACTGCAGTGCCACTCCTAGATGTGCCCGGTGTTTGTGTCGGCCACTAGGGTCGCTAATCTTACTCACACAGCTACCTCATTGCGCCTCTTTTTTTCTTTGCGTCATGTGCTGTTTGGGGAGGGTTTTTTGGAAGGGACATCCTGCGTGACACTGCAGTGCCACTCCTAGATGGGCCCGGTGTTTGTGTCGGCCACTAGGGTCGCTAATCTTACTCACACAGTCAGCTACCTCATTGCGCCTCTTTTTTTCTTTGCGTCATGTGCTGTTTGGGGAGGGTTTTTTGGAAGGGCCATCCTGCGTGACACTGCAGTGCCACTCCTAGATGGGCCCGGTGTTTGTGTCGGCCACTAGGGTCGCTAATCTTACTCACACAGCTACCTCATTGCGCCTCTTTTTTTCTTTGCGTCATGTGCTGTTTGGGGAGGGTTTTTTGGAAGGGACATCCTGCGTGACACTGCAGTGCCACTCCTAGATGGGCCCGGTGTTTGTGTCGGCCACTAGGGTCGCTTATCTTACTCACACAGCGACCTCGGTGCAAATTTTAGGACTAAAAATAATATTGTGAGGTGTGAGGTATTCAGAATAGACTGAAAATGAGTGTAAATTATGGTTTTTGAGGTTAATAATACTTTGGGATCAAAATGACCCCCAAATTCTATGATTTAAGCTGTTTTTTAGTGTTTTTGGAAAAAAACACCCGAATCCAAAACACACCCGAATCCGACAAAAATAATTCGGTGAGGTTTTTCCAAAACGCGTTCGAACCCAAAACACGGCCGCGGAACCGAACCCAAAACCAAAACACAAAACCCGAAAAATTTCAGGCGCTCATCTCTAGTATTTAGTATGCATTACAGTGACCAGAAAGGTATATGAGGTCACAACTTCTCTACTTTTAAACATTGTAATTGAAGCTAAGGTGGTGTAATATCAGTTTAATAACCATTATACAAATAGTTTGGGCACCTCTTGATGTTTCCAATACCAGCATAAGGAATTACCAGCTAGGACTGGTGACCCTAAAGCTATAGTGACAAACAGAATGTGGTCACCCAGCCATAGTGTAACAAGGTGGCCAGGAAGTGTAAGAGGCAGCGAAGTTCTAGAAGAAAATACCGGGTCCTGAAGTCTGCAGTGGATTTCAGGGAGAAGACCTTTTGCTAGATGACCAAAGAGCATTGAAAGGCACTGTATTTTCTATCCCAGGGGAATTGAATCTGAAGGGAATTTTAATTTGACAGTAGATAGGGAGGTCAGTCTGTAGCTTCCACAGAGAGTCAATTATGGATTGGTGCATCATAGTCAGTCTGATGGCAGATCAAGAAGAAGGAACAGCTCCATTGGAGAATAGATGCTATGGCTGCAGAAGAGGTCAGCAGATGCTGCGCTCAAGCAAGAAGATGACAAGAATAGCTTCGGTATGAATGTTCTGTGTCTGTACCGTCCTTTCCTTTCCCTTTCTCAATAAATAGTGGAAAACTGTTCTAATCAAGCTGGTAACAATCCCCAGGTGCTGCTGGAAGAGGTTACTCTAGACAAGAAAAACAAAAGGGATTTTTCCCACGCACTCTGCTGGCTGTTAGTAAGAAGAACTATATACTATGTAATAATAGAAAATGTAGAGCTCTTCGTTACATATGTTTTGCAAAAGATATGATAAGCCTCCAGGCCACTTCACGGCTGCTCTATTACTGGAGGTCCCTAACTAAGCATAAGTCCAGGGCTTGGACCCCACAAAGTTGGCATCAGGCCCGACCACCCTAGGGCAGCACACCATTGAAATACTAACACATATTAACACTTTAGTATTTCAATGGTTTGCTGCCCTAGGGTGGTCGGGCCTGAACCGACTTTGTGGGGTCCAAGCCCTGGACTTATGCTTAGTTAGGGACCTCCAGTAATAGAGCAGCCATGAAGTGGCCTGGAGGCTTATCATATCTTTTGCAAAACATATGTAATGAAGAGCTCTAAATTTTCTATTATTACATAGTATATAGTTCTTCTTACTAACAGCCAGCAGAGTGCGTGGGAAAAATCCCTTCTGTTTTTCTTGTCTAGAGTAACCCCTTCCCGGAGCACCTGGGGATTGTTACCAGCTTGATTAGAGCAGTTTGCCACTATTTATTGCAGTTCAGTGAGGCATAGATGGAGCCAGCATTAGGAGGGCATGCTGGGTCCTGTGGTGCCATTTGGAGGATACAGGGGTGCCTCCAGGTAAGCTAGCTCTCAATCTGGATATGTTTTGTATGTGCCATTATCATGTGGCCGTACATTAAGCAATTGTATGACCCATAGTGGATGTTATTATTATTATTATTATTATGCTGTGTGTGAGTTTGGGGAGTGGTACCCCCCAGGTCTGGTGTGACTGGGCTACCTTGGGGTATCACGCCATATTATTTATTTAGCACTTATGTAACACTCCTATTTTTTCACTAATATTACTCTTTTGAGTATTTTATTAACACCCTTATTTCTCTAACGTCCTAGTGGATGCTGGGGACTCCGTAAGGACCATGGGGATAGACGGGCTCCGCAGGATACTGGGCACTCTAAGAAAGATTTAGTACTACTGGTGTGCACTGGCTTCTCCCTCTATGCCCCTCCTCCAGACCTCAGTTAGAATCTGTGCCCGGACAGAGCTGGGTGCATTTTAGTGAGCTCTCCTGAGCTTGCTAATAAGAAAGTATTTTAGTTAGGTTTTTTATTTTCAGAGAGCTTCTGCTGGCAACAGACTCTCTGCTACGTGGGACTGAGGGGAGAGAAGCAAACCTACTAACTGCGGCTAGGTTGCGCTTCTTAGGCTACTGGACACCATTAGCTCCAGAGGGATCGAACACAGGAACCTAACCTTGGTCGTCCGTTCCCGGAGCCACGCCGCCGTCCCCCTCGCAGAGCCAGAACACAGAAGTCGGCGGGTTGAAGCAAGAAGACGTCAAAATCGGCGGCAGAAGACTCCTGTCTTCATATGAGGTAGCGCACAGCACTGCAGCTGTGCGCCATTGCGCCCACACTAACCCACACACTCCGGTCACTGTAGGGTGCAGGGCACAGGGGGGGGGGCGCCCTGGGCAGCAATTGATTACCTCCTGGCAAAAGCAGCATATATACAGCTGGACACTGTAATATGCATGAGCCCCCGCCATTAATTTTACACAAAATCGCGGGACAGAAGCCCGCCGCTGAGGGGGTGGGGCCTTCTTCCTCAGCACTCACCAGCGCCATTTTCTCTCCACGGCTCCGCTGAGAGGAAGCTCCCCAGGCTCTCCCCTGCAGACTCACGGTAGAAAGAGGGTAAAAAAAGAAGGGGGGCACATAAATTTAGCGCATTAATCATATATACAGCAGCTACTGGGTAAACACTAAGTTACTGTGTGATTCTTGGGTCATATAGCGCTGGGGTGTGTGCTGGCATACTCTCTCTCTGTCTCTCCAAAAGGCCTTGTGGGGGTCCTGTCCTCATATAGAGCATCCCCTGTGTATGTGGTGTGTCGGTACGCGTGTGTCGACATGTTTGACGAGGAGGGCTATGTGGAGGCAGAGCTAGTGCAGATGAATGACGTGTCTCCGCCGACGGCGCCGACACCTGATTGGATGGATATGTGGAAGGTGTTAAATGATAATGTAAACTCCTTGCATAAAAGGTTGGATAAAGCTGATGCCTTGGGACAGTCGGGGTCTCAGCCCATGCCTGATCCTACAGCGCAGAGGCCGTCAGGGTCTCAGAAGCACCCACTATCCAAAATTGTTGACACAGATATCGACACGGATTTTGACTCCAGTGTCGATGATGATGATGATAATGATGCAAAATTGCAGCCTAAAATGGCTAAAGCCATCCGCTACATGATTATAGCAATGAAGGATGTATTGCACATATCAGAGGTAAACCCTGTCCCTGACAAGAGGGTTTATCTGTATGGGGAGAAAAAGCAAGAGGTGACTTTTCCCCCTTCACATGAGTTAAATGAGTTATGTGAAAAAGCGTGGAATTCCCCCGATAGGAAAGTGCTGATTTCCAAAAGGTTACTTATGGCGTACCCTTTCCCGCCAGCGGACAGGATGCGCTGGGAATCCTCCCCTAGGGTAGATAAAGCTCTGACACGCTTATCTAAGAAGGTGGCCCTGCCGTCAGAGGATACGGCCGCCCTAAAGGATCATGCCGATAGGGAGCAGGAAAGTGTCTGAAGTCTGTTTATACACATTCAGGTACTCTACTCGGGCCGGCAATTGCGTCGGCCTGGATGTGTAGTGCTGTAGCAGCATGGACAGATAATCTGTCTGACGAACTGGATACCTTAGACAAGGATACCATTTTACTGACCCTGGGGCATATAAAAGACGCTGTCCTATATATGAGGGATGCCCAGAGGGACATTTGCCTACTGGGCTCTAGAATAAATGCAATGTCAATTTCTGCCAGAAGGGTACTGTGGACTCAGCAATGGACAGGTGATGCCGACTCCAAAAAGCACATGGAGGTTTTACCTTACAAGGGTGAGGAATTGTTTGGGGACGGTCTCTCGGACCTAGTTTCCACAGCTACGGCTGGGAAGTCAAATTTTTTGCCATATATTCCCTCACAGCCTAAGAAAGCACCGTATTACCAAATGCAGTCCTTTCGATCACAAAGAAGCAAGAAGGTCAGAGGTGCGTCCTTTCTTGCCAGAGGCAGGGGTAAAGGAAAGAAGCTGCACCATACAGCTAGTTCTCAGGAACAGAAGTCCTCCCCGGCTTCCACTAAATCCACCGCATGACGCTGGGGCTCCACAGGTGGAGCCAGAAGCGGTGGGGGCGCGTCTCTGAAATTTCAGCCACCAGTGGGTTCGCTCACGGGTGGATCCCTGGGCTATATAGATTGTGTCTCAGGGATACAAGCTGGAATTCGAAGTGATGCCCCCTCACCGTTACCTCAAATCGGCCCTGCCAGCTTCCCCCATGGAACGGGAAGTAGTGTTAGCGGCAATTCACAAGTTATATCTCCAGCAGGTGGTGGTAAAGGTTTCCCTCCTTCAACAGGGAAGGGGATACTATTCCACAATGTTTGTGGTACTGAAACCGGACGGTTCGGTCAGAACCATATTGAATTTAAAGTCCCTGAACAATTATCTGAAAAGATTCAAGTTCAAAATGGAATCGCTCAGAGCGGTCATTGCAAGCCTGGAAGAGGGGGATTTTATGGTGTCTCTGGACATCAAGGATGCTTACTTGCATGTCCCCATTTATCCACCTCATCAGGAGT
The DNA here is from genome assembly GCF_028390025.1 of Pseudophryne corroboree. NCBI lineage: Eukaryota > Metazoa > Chordata > Amphibia > Anura > Myobatrachidae > Pseudophryne > Pseudophryne corroboree. Next base: position 223,011,237 of record NC_086452.1, on the reverse strand, counting down.
ACCTCAGATTTATGGTACAGGACTGTCATTACCAATTCCAGACGTTGCCGTTTGGGCTCTCCACGGCAAATACCTTGGTAAATATTTACCAAGGTAATGGCGGAAATGATGGTGATCCTGAGAAAGCAAGGAGTCACAGTTATCCCATACTTGGACGATCTCCTCATAAAGGCGAGGTCCAGAGAGCAGTTGCTGATCAGCGTAGCACACTCTCAGGAAGTGTTGCAGCGGCATGGCTGGATTCTGAATATCCCAAAGTCGCAGCTGATTCCTACGACGCGTCTGCCCTTTCTGGGCATGATTCTGGACACAGACCAGAAGAAGGTGTTTCTCCCGGTGGAGAAGGCTCAGTAGGTCGTGACTCTAGTCAGAGACCTCTTAAAACCGAAACAGGTGTCGGTGCATCACTGCACGCGAGTCCTGGGAAAGATGGTGGCATCGTACGAAGCCATTCCCTTCGGCATGTTCCATGCGAGGACCACGGATGTGAGCCTCCGAGGAGGGGGGGCAGTCACTCAGGGAAGAAACTTCCAAGGGTTGTGGTCAAGTCAGGAGGCTTGTCTGCACATAAATATCCAGGAACTAAGGGCCATATACAACGCCCTGAGTCAAGCGGAGCCTCTGCTTCGAAACCAACCGGTGCTGATTCAGTCAGACAACATCACCGCAGTGGCTCATGTAAACCGCCAGGGTGGCACAAGAAGCAGAGTGGCGATGGCGGAAGCCACGAGGATTCTTCGTTGGGCGGAGAATCACGTGCAAGCACTGTCAGCAGTGTTCATTCCGGGAGTGGACAACTGGGAAGCAGACTTCCTCAGCAGGCACGACCTCCACCCGGGAGAGTGGGGACTTCATCACGAAGTCTTCACTCAGATTACAAATCGATGGGAACTGCCACAGGTGGACATGATGGCATCCCGTCTCAACAAAAAGCTACAAAGGTGTTGCGCCAGGTCAAGAGACCGTCAGGCGATAGCTGTGGACGCACTAGTAACACCGTGGGTGTTCCAGTCGGTCTATGTGTTTCCTCCTCTTCCTCTCATACCCAAGGTGCTGAGAATCGTAAGAAAAAGAGGAGTGAGAACAATACTCATTGTTCCGGATTGGCCAGGAAGGACTTGGTACCCAGAACTGCAAGAAATGCTCACAGAGGACCCATGGCCTCTGCCTCTCAGACAGGACCTGTTGCAACAGGGGCCCTGTCTGTTCCAAGACTTACCGCGGCTGCGTTTGACGGCATGGCGGTTGAACGCAGGATCATAGCTCCGGATGAAGTTATTCCTACGCTGATAAAGGCTAGGAAGGACATGACAGCAAAACACTATCACCGTATATGGCGAAAATATGTTGCCTGGTGTGAGGCCAGGAAGGCCCCTACAGAGGAATTCCAGCTGGGCCAGTTCCTGCACTTCCTACAGTCTGGAGTGACTATGGGCTTGAAGTTGGGGTCCATAAAGGTCCAGATTTCGGCCCTATCCATTTTCTTTCAAAAGGAACTGGCTTCTCTTCCTGAAGTTCAGACGTTTGTTAAGGGAGTGCTGCATATTCAGCCCCCTTTTGTGCCACCAGTGGCACCTTGGGATCTCAACGTGGTGTTGGGTTTCATGAAATCCCACTTAACACCGTGGAGCAAAGTATCTCACGTGGAAGGTGGTCATGCTATTGGCCTTAGCTTCGGCTAGGCGTGTGTCAGAATTGGCGGCTATGTCATGTAAAAGCCCTTATCTGGTTTTCCATATGGACAGGGCAGAATTACGGACTCGTCCGCAATTTCTGCCGAAGGTGGTGTCATCTTTTCATTTGAACCAACCTATTGTGGCGCCTGCGGCTACTCGTGACTTGGAGGATTCCAAGTTGCTTGATGTAGTCAGGGCTTTAAAGATCTATGTAGCCAGGATGGCTGGAGTCAGGAAGACTGACTCGCTGTTTATCCTGTATGCATCCAACAAGCTGGGTGCTCCTGCTTCAAAGCAAACCATTGCTCGCTGGATCTGTAACACGATTCAGCAGGCTCATTCTGCGGCTGGATTGCCGCATCCAAAATCAGTGAAAGCCCATTCCACAGGGAAAGTGGGCTCTTTTTGGGCGGCTGCCCGAGGGGTCTCGGCATTACAGCTTTGCCGAGCAGCTACTTGGTCGGGTTCAAACACATTTGCTAAGTTCTACAAGTTTGATACCCTGGCTGAGGAGGACCTTGTGTTTGCCCATTCGGTGCTGCAGAGTCATCCGCACTCTCCCGCCCGTTTGGGAGCTTTGGTATAATCCCCATGGTCCTTACGGAGTCCTCCGCATCCACTAGGACATTAGAGAAAATAAGATTTTACTCACCGGTAAATCTATTTCTCGTAGTCCGTAGTGGATGCTGGGCGCCCGTCCCAAGTGCGGACTTTCTGCAATACGTGTATATAGTTATTGCTTAATGAAGGGTTATGTTATGTTGGCATCCATTGTTGATGCTCTGTTGTTGTTCATACTGTTGACTGGGTAAGTTTATCACAAGTTATACGGTGTGATTGGTGTGGCTGGTATGAGTCTTACCCTGGATTCCAAAATCCTTTCCTTGTAATGTCAGCTCTTCCGGGCACAGTTTCCTTAACTGAGGTCTGGAGGAGGGGCATAGAGGGAGGAGCCAGTGCACACCAGTAGTACTAAATCTTTCTTAGAGTGCCCAGTCTCCTGCGGAGCCCGTCTATCCCCATGGTCCTTACGGAGTCCCCAACATCCACTACGGACTACGAGAAATAAATTTACCGGTGAGTAAAATCTTATTTTTTGTAGCACTTTCTAACCCATAGGTTCTGCTACTTTCTTAACACATATTAACACTTTAGTATTTCAATGGTGTGCTGCCCTAGGGTGGTCGGGCCTGAGACGACTTTGTGGGGTCCAAGCCCTGGACTTATGCTTAGTTAGGGACCTCCAGTAATAGAGCAGCCGTGAAGTGGCCTGGAGGCTTATCATATCTTTTGCAAAACATATGTAACGTAGAGCTCTACATTTTCTATTATTACATAGTATATAGTTCTTCTTACTAACAGCCACTAGAGTGCATGGGAAAAATCCCTTTTGTTTTTCTTTCCCTTTCTCATCCTGGTTGCGAGTGGGCCTTATACCCCAGTGTAAAGTCATGATTTTCCAGATGATGCTCAAGCAACAATACATCAAGAACCCCCAACAGGTTATGTTTTGAGGATTTTTGTTTGTTGATGCTGGTGGGATAATTATACAGCATAACCGCAAAACTCACCTTTGTATGATTAAAGGAATATACAAAACTTGACCTGTTGACGATACTTAAGGACTAGAGTTGAGAACCACTGCAATAGGTAAAAGCAAGGGATCGGAGGTCATATGAGTCAGAGATAATTTTCCACTTAACCCTGTGAACATTTTTAATTTCTCTTGTAAGTTTAATAAGGACATTACTATAGTCAAAGAGGAAGGACTGTACTCATTACTTGTCTTTCCTTCCAGACACTGCTTGGAGGGATTCCACGCACCTGCCATGCAGTGAGGGCAGGATATGGAACTACTTCCTGGGATGATAGGCAAGCACTCTTGAGGCACCCCTCTAACATCACTCTTTACAATAGTGCCAACCAGCCTTAGGCCAGTCATTATGGGGGTGCATTTGCTAGGGGACCCCACACACAAAGCAATATGAAAATAAATATGTTTTACTGTTCCCTACAGGTCCCTACCAGGTCTTTCTAGCACCTGGAGAAGCCAGCATGCCTAGAACTGGTAGTGGATGTTTTGTCCCTGATGTTATGCCTACAATGCTTGGCTGAAGTGCTAACACTGGCATCACTTATTTGGGGGGGGGGGGGAATTACACACATATTTTATTATTATTATTATTATTATTATTATTATTATTATTAGTCTACAGTATTTTTTTTAACCACATAAAAATAACAAAAAAAAAACCACATTATTTCTACAAATACAAGTCTCAGGGGCATTTTTGCAGCAGTTTTCCAAACTACCTCTTTAGAAATTTTAGTAATTTATATATTGTATTTTAATTGGTCATGACTGCAATTTGCAATCTATATATACAGGGTTTTGGCAGCAGTTTTACATTCACGGTTACTTTAGGTCAAGACAATGAGAAAACACAATGGTAAGTATAGGAAAGTAGATACAACTGTTCTATTTTCATTAAGGGTGGAGTTCTTTAACATATTTCTTTTTACAGTATGTTAAATTAACCATTGAATTAACAGAAGAAGATTATTCTGGTTTCCTATGTAATAGAAGTGTTAGTTTTTACAAGGTGTGTATAGGAGTGGTTTTATGTATTAAAGTTTTTAAATAAATCTGTATTGTGATTTTTTTTTTTTTTTTGTATGGTCCGGCATATCCTGGCAGCATTTTGACCCGGAGTCATGTTGTACCTGTAGTGCACTATGGACAAAATATTTTAAATCAGACTTTAACACTATTATTCCAAATCCTAGGTATATGGTGTCTTGTATTCTATACAGTACTTGCATTGTTTTTCTACATATTATGTTAATAATAATGCTTTAAAAGTTTATAAATATTTTTTGAAACATAGAAGAAGCTATGTAAATTGCATGAGGTTTGTGTTTTTGCTCATAGATGAAATCAGAAATATTTAGTGCCTGATACGGATTTGGAAGTAAAGGAAAAAAGCAAGTACGATGCACACAGACAAAACCATGGGGGTGATTCCGACCCATTCGCACGCTGCAGTTTGTCGCAGCGGTGCGGATGGTTCGGAACTGGCCGCATTGCGCACGTGTGCAAGTGATCGCAGCAGCGATCGCAAGAAGACTGACAGGCGAGAGGCATTCTGGGGCGTCAACTGACCATTTTCAAGGCGTGGTGAGGCGAACGCAGGCGTGTCCAGGCATTTGGAGGGCGGATGTCTGACGTCAATTCTGAGACCTTCGTCGCTGGATCTGTCGCACAGGGTAAATAAGTCTGACCCTGATCTTCTTTTGCTCAAAACTTTTTTTTGCATAATAGGGCTGCACAAGTGTTCGCAGCCTTGCTATGCAAAAAATCCCTCCCCAAAGGCGGCGTCTAGTTGATCGCACGGGCTGCAAAAATTCAATTGGCAGCATTGTTAATTGATCCCCAGGATGTAAATTAATAAGCCCGGAGGCAACAGAAACGTATCTGTGTGTTTACGCACAAAAATGGGCGCAAAAGTTGGTAAAACTATTATTTATTCAAGTTTTTTACTATGAAAAAGGATTGCGGGTGATTTAATTCCCCCTCAAAGTTGATAAATACACGGAAACAGTTGCTTGTCATAAATGTTACAGCTTTTTAGAGGAGAGTTAAGACAGCCCACCCAGCTGGGGATATAACGAATGCATGGTGCCGGTGATACCAAGGCAAATACCACTGACTCATCACAAACTCTCCCAAACCATAATACTGGAATTCCTTGCCAGTGGTAGTTGCAGAGCAGTTCATTATTCAAATAGGCATCAACTGCCACCCCTAAACACTGTCAAACATCACTGGGTGTGGCTCCCCTATTTGAATAATGGACTGCTCTGCAACTGCCACTGGCTCAGGAGATTTTGTGATGAGTCAGTGGTATTTGCCTTTTATATAGATTTCATATAAAAGTACTTAACCAACCTATTTCCAGTCAGGAGAGGATAGAGTCTCAATTGTCAGAGGTTAACCTGTCACATGGACTAAACATTGCCAAACCTCTTAGCAATAGGAGGAAAGGAGCGATAGATATTTTGACTCTTAAATGCATTAAAGGAAAGCTTGATAATCAGCAACTGCTTATCTTCTGTGTAAAGGGTTCCAACAGCTCTCCGAGTGACCTTAATTGTTGTGAAAAAATATTTTCCCTTTTACCTCAAAGGAGGAGCCCTAAGTAGAGCAAGAAGCTTAGCAAGAAGACCTAGGGCCCTTTGAATAGAGTCAGCCTATTCCTGTAAACCTCACAGTTTTAACATACAGCGGGCGGAGCTTGGACTGTCTTCCCAGAATTTACAGCACTGAACAGGGCAGCAACAGAGGCGGGACGGGGCAGAGGAGGCGGCGGATTATTCTCCTCACGTGCCAGCCTGACAAAGATTGGCGCGGCAAGCGGAACATGTCATGTTGTAAGTCTATTTACTGATCTTTTGTGATAAACTAACCAGTTAACTTTAGGTATATCCCATTGTTCAGAAAATAAGACACAGTGAGTACAGATTCCCATACAATAAAATCCGTTTATTGTTTTGGTGTGTTCGCGGGCGGTTTCATGGAGGGCACTTTGATGCTACCAGTTCTCAACAACATTCTACTACCACAAGTGAGCCTATTTTTTAAGAGTATTAAATTTGCTTAAATACCAGCGCTTTTCATCTCTTTGTTATTAGACTTGAAATTCCGTAGCGAAGCACGGGTATTCAGCTAGTAAAAGATAAAAAGTAACTTTTCTTTAGAGACATAGGACGTTGATGGTTTCAATTACAGTGTCTCATTGGTCTCTCTAAAAAGGAACCAGAAGTAGTCCCCCATAATTACAGACTCCCAGCGTCCTTGGTAGCATTGCTCCATTGTCAGAATATCTTGGTGACAGAACATTACCACTGTTTATGAAAAAACAAAAAATTCAGACCAACATGCTGTCATTCTGTCTTTTCTTTAACTAGTAGTTAATGCTGAGGTTCCCAAATGCGGCCCTCAAGGCACATCCGTGCCCAACAGTCCAGGATTTAGATATTTCCAAGGCTCAACGCAGATGGTTAAATCAAATTCACTGAGGTGCTAATTAACTCACATGTGGCCAAGCATGGATGCTTTTAGAACCTGGACCGTTGGGGTGCCTTGAGGACAGCATTTAGGAACCACTGAGTTAATGGCTTGACTTGGCTCAGATTCTCTTTTTCATACACACCAATAAGGTCCAACTGAGGTTTTTTTAACATATGTTGGGCCTGATTCATGTTTGTAAGTAAAGCAAAAAAAAGCAAGCAACTGGACAAAACTATGTTTAACTGCAGGTGGGGCAGATGTAACATGTGCAGAGAAATTTAGATTTGGATGGGTGTTTCCAAACTGAAATCTAAATTGCAATAACACTGAATTTGTTCCTTAATTACTCAAAACAGCCCATAAGGGTGGTCATTCTGAGTTGATCGCTAGCTGTATTCGTTCGCTGTGCAGCGATGAGGCAAAAAAAGGGCACTTCTGCGTATGCGTATGCGGTGCAATGCGCACGTGCGATGTACTATTACAACGAACAATGTAGTTTTACACAAGGTCTAGTGTAGCTTTTCAGTCGCATTGCTGGACGCAGAGTGATTGACATGAAGTGGGCGTTTCTGTGTGTCAACTGACCGTTTTCAGGGATTGTTCAAAAAAATGTAGGCGTGCCAGGAAAAACGCAGGCGTGCCTGGGCGAACGCAGGGCATGTTTGTGAAGTCAAAACAGGAACTGAACAGTCTGTAGTCATCGCAAGCGCTGAGTAGATATTGAGCTACTCTAAAACTGCAGAAAAAAACTTTGTAGCCGCTCTGCGATCCTTTCATTCGCACTTCTGCTAAGGTCAAATACACTCCCAGTGGGAGGCGGCATAGCGTTTGCACGGCTGCTAAAAACAGCTAACGAGCTAACAACTCGGAATGACCACCAACATCTCTAGTCAGCATGGTAATCAAACTTCTAGCAGCATAGATAAATGAACTACTGAATGAAGAGCAAAAAAGGTAAGAAAAAGTGGAAAAACTGTAGTGTTTGTATACTTGCAGCAATAATTTGTAACATAATCTAGATAGGATTCTGTAAAAAATATTGTTGGTCACGTGAGGAGATTTGAAAAGTATGTGGGTAGGCCTAAGAGGCATTGCGGGTCATTCCGAGTTGATAGCAGCCAGCAACTTTTTGCTGTTGGTGCGATCAACTAATCCACGCCTATGGGGGAGTGTATTTTAACTTAGCAGGGCTGCGTTCACTTTTGCAGCCCTGCTAAGCTAAAAAAAGCTTCCAGCAACCTGGGAGTAAGGCTGGATCTACTTCACCTGTGCGACGGATCCAGTGAAATTCCTCCCGGCTTTGACGTCAGACATCCGCCCTCCATCTGCCTGGACACTCCTGCGTTCGGATGACCACTCCCTGAAAATAGCATCCAGCGGTGAGTATCTGCCCCGGACCGCCTCTCCGCTGTTAATCCTGCGTTCGGCGCTGCGTCTTCTTTTTCTCATTGTGAGCGTCGATGCAGTCGCTGGGCAACGACGTGCGTGCAGTTCTGACCTAATCGCACCGCAGCAAAGAACTGCTGCGTGTGAACGGGTCAGAATGACCCCCATTATCCGGAGGTCTGAGGGCATGTTGGAGAGTGATGGAGTGCATGTAGGGGCCTGAGCATTAATGAGTGTATTTTTGGCTTGTAGGGGTCTGACGGCACATGGGGCTATTTTGGAACAAGTAATGGACATGTGGGGCATTTTGAGATTAGTGAAGTAGCCCAGCAGAGGTTTATTTTAGGCTGTCTCATGAAATGTATGACTGTAGGACTTTTGAAATGTATGAGGTTGCCCTTCCCTGAACAATGGAATATTTTTTTGGGGTGAGAAATAAATACTACTGCCTGACACTATGGGGCAGATGTACTAAGCTTAGGAAAGTGATAAAGGCTTGGTAAATAGACCACAAAGTACCAACCAATTAGCTCTGAGCTGTAATTTTTCAAACACAGCCTGTAACATGGCAGTTAGGAACTGACTGACTGGTACTTTATGTCTCTCCACTTTATAACTTTCTAATGCTTGCTAGTATATATAATTGTGTACATACAAAACAAGGGGGTCTATGTAATATTAGCAGTGGCATGTGGTGAGGTCAGTGGCTGGTGAGGCACTACAGCCATAATGTCTGTTCAATCCTGCCGATGACCCCATACCACTGTCGACCCAATGCCCGCTACTGTCTCTGAGCCGATGCCCGCTGCCACCGCCAATGGCTTACAAACTCGCCATCCATCAACTGACCCAGCCCTCTGCCACTAATTTGCATCTCAGTCCGATGCCGCCAATGCCCGCTACCTGCCTGCTCATCATACTTGTGATATATTGTACATTTTTATAGAAAAAAAATTAGTGTTTGGGACTGGGAAGGGAGTGGGAGGAGGACATGAATGCAATTTTGTTGTCCAGGGCTTCCATTAACTTAATGGAGAAGTGTCTGAATGGGTTAAAAAATGTAAAAAAAAATGTGTGAGGTCTCCCCTCCTAAGTATAACCAGCCTCGGACTCTTTGAGCTGGTCCTGGTTGTTTAAATACTGTGGGGAAAAATTGGACAGGGGTTCCCCGTATTTAGACAACCAGCACCGGGCTCTTAGTCTGGTCCTGGTTCCAAAAATATGGGGGACAAAATATGTAGGGGTTCCCCATATTTTTAAAACCAGCACCGGGCTCCACTAGCCAATGACATAATGCCACAGCCGGGGGACACATTTATGTAGGTCCCTGCGGCCGTGGCATTACCCCTCCAACTAGTCACCCCTGGCCGGGGTTCTCTGGAGGAATGGGGACCCCTTAAATCAAGGGGTCCCCCCTCCAGGCACCCAAGGGCCAGTGGTGAAGCCCGAGGCTGTCCCCAGCAACCCTGGGCGGTGGGTGCCAGGCTGATAGCCATAAGTGTGTAAAAAAAAGAATATTGTGTTTTGTTGTGGAACTACAAGGCCCAGCAACCCTCCCCCGCTTGCTGGTACTTGGAGAACCTCAAGTACCAGCATGCGGGGAAATAACAGGCCCCCTGGTACCCGTAGTTCTACAACAACAAAAAATACCCAAATAAAAACACAACACACACACCTTGAAAGTAAAAATGTATTAAAACACACTTACACACTCACACATACTTACCTACATCCCACGCCGATCACGTCCACTTGTCCATCTAGAATCCAATAGGGGTACCTGTAAAAAAGAAAATTATTCTTACAAACTTCGTTAATCCACAGGAGGGGGAAAAGGAGAGAGAGAATTAATATTATGCACTCAGTGACGCGGGAGGAGCACAGACAGGGGAGAGTGCTGCTTGTGGCTGGGAGGATGGAGCCGGTGCCGGAGGAAGAATGAGGGGGGGTGGATACCTACCCGGCCACTTCACACAGGCGCCGCGCCGGAGGAGGACCAGGGGGGATTCCTACCCAGCCACCGCACACAGGCGCCGCACCAGAGTAGGAACGAGGGGGGGGATTCCTACCCGGCCACCGGACTCAGGCACACAGGCGCTGCCACTTCCACCTCCAGCACCACCTGTGGGTGATTGGACAGCGGATCCAGCACTGGATCCGCTGGGCGAATCACATCTGGGGTACTGACAGGGGGCTGAATGCACGCCCCTGTCATTGAGTCACCAGTATAGGTGCCGCTTCCCCATGCATTTTCAATGGGCTTTCACAGTCCATTGCTTCACTCTGCCACCTGCCCGCCCCCTGCTGCCCGGACTTTTAGTGTTAGCAGCGGGAGGCACCTCTCCCGCTGCCTCCCACCCTCAGACGCAGCCATATAGACAGGGGGGGGGAATGATTAGAATAATAAAAGAAGATATTTATCACAGAATGTGCTAGAAATATCTTTTATTTTTTATTTTAATCATTATGACAGGGAAGGCACTGCCTCCCCTGACTGCACGTTCCTGACTATTAGGAGAAAAGGCTTAAAAATATTAAAACTAGAGAAATTCCATAAACATACATACTGCTTCTCTATATGTACTAATAGATTTTCTGTGCTATTCTGCGGCATACACTAAGTAGAAGCTACGGATCCCTTGTGGTTCAATATAAATATAGGATAATAATAATTAGCGTACTTCCAAAGGCTTCTACGGCAGCACTAAGTGTTACAGATGTTACTAAAGTCTCTGGTGACTTACTGTTGAGCAGTGCCGTAAATAGACCACTTCATCACCCCCCTCTCCCCATACAGAACAGGGCCAGCGTGTGCCAAAAATATAGGGGCGTAGCTTAATGGGGAAGGGGAGTGGCCACAGAGCTCCCTTTTACACATTATGTCAGGCAGAGCTCCCTTTTACACATTACATCAGGCAGAGCTCCCTTTTGCACATTACGGCAGGTAGAGCTCCCTTTTGCACATTACGGCAGGTAGAGTCCCCTTTTACACAGTACGGCAGGTAGAGTCCCCTTTTACACATTACGCCAGGTAGAGTCCCCCTTTTTACACATTACGGCAGGTACATTAGGCAAGCACAGTCTCCCTTTTTACACATTACGGCAGGCAGAGTCCCCCTTTTTTACACATCAACAGGTAGAGTCCCCCTTTTTTAAACTTTAGGCAGGCAGATTCACCCTTTTTTATACATTACAGCAGCAGAGTCCCCCTTTTTTACACATAAAGCAGGCAGAGTCTTCTTTTTTACACATTAAGCAGAGTCCCCTTATTTATACATCAGGCAGGCAGAGTAGCTCTTTTTTACACATTACAGCAGCAGAGTCCCCCTTTTTACAAATTAAACAGGCAGAGTCCCCCTTTTTTATACATTAGGAAGGCAGACTCCCCCTTCTTACACATTAGGCAGGCAGAGTCCTACCTTTTACACATTAGACAGGCAGAGCCAGAGAGAGAGAGAGTGTAAGTATTATACTTACCTATGACCATCTGGCAGGCCTCTCCTCTCTTCCTTCCAGCCCTACGCTGCGCTCTTCACAGCGCAGGGCATTGTGAGTGTGCTAGGGGTGGGCTTGGAGAAACATCATCTCTCCCAGCACATGGGGGGGGGGAGTGGAAGGGGAGATACAGCGCTGCCCAGCTACCTATGTGAAAGGTAGCGGGGCAATGCAGCTGGGCGGTGACGGTGGGGGGGGGGGTGCTGGACCCCACAGTGTGGCGGAGTGGCCAGGCGGGTGTTGCCAGTGGTCCTGCGCCCGCAGCACATCTGAGCTGTATGCCAGGCAACACTGGCACACACCTAGTTATGGCCCTGCGGTTGAGTCACAATTGCCAGGCAACCTGGCACACACCTAGTTGCGGCCCTGCTGTTGAGTCACAATTGTCAGGCACCACTGGCACACACCTAGTTACAGCCCTGCCGTTGAGTCACAACTTCCTAACACTGAATTATTTGGATTGTTGTGCTATATGTCTTATTTCATGGCATAATGTATCACAATGTGTAGTATAAGTCTATATTCTTATCAGAAATTATATAATAAACAAGGTTTGCAAACTTGATTCATTTGAGCCTGAATTATCACATCACTGTTTTATTTTAACACCAACCACAGCAAATATTCATATCCCATGGTAAAACTTTGTGTGGTCAGAAAATGACTTGGTTTCGAGCACCACATGTTTACACACACATCATTTGTCTGGCGCTAAGAGAGATTTCTGGCTGGTACCATCTAGTCCAGTTTATAATGCAGCTTTGTTTTAAAACCAATCTGTCAGTCCCTGCTCTGTGAATTACTGGGAGTGTCTCTTTTAGGATCCCCATAAACTGATGCCATATATTTTTAGTGTTGTAGATCAATATTATATCAACATGACTGTTGACATGTAAGCAATTTCAAAATAATGACTTATTTAGTTTGAATTCATAGGGAGCAGTGTCATAGTTTCCCTGATTTAGAGTAAAAAGAAGGCAAACTCTGTTGTAAATAATTTAATATGGGTATTTTTTATTTTTTTTTATTAAAACTGTAGTCAGCAGAAAGTGGAGAAAATTGTCCTTAAATAGTTCCCAGGTGTTGGCAAATGTTGGATAAAAAACTGTGTTACAGTTTATACAATACATTAATTTAAAAAATGTTAATAACAATTTGCATACACCTTATATATTTGATCTAAGTCCCACGTAAATATATATTTTATTTTTTATGCTCACAGAAGATTTTCTCATTATACAATATTTTTACTCATAATTGCACACAGTGCCAAGAATGCCTCATTAAAATATTACCTACCATCATATCTGAAACAACACAGTAATGAATGAATGAATTCATTTATGAATTGATATATATTTATTCTTTAGTTAATGTATTTTTCTTATTATAGTTGGTTTGAGCCCCATGGTTGGTATACAGTCACTAAGTCGTACAATGTCGTCATTCATAATGTCGACAGTTATGATGTCGACATGGTCACAATGTCAACATCATACATGTGGACCCCTAGAAAATGTCGGCATTTGAAATGTTGACATTGTTAAAATTTTAACATTAGCATTAGGATTAGGGTTAGGCTTAGGGGTTAGGGTGAGCGTTAGGTTTATGGTTATGGGTAGTGTTATGGTTAAACTTATGCTTAGCAGAGATTGCAGACATTGTGTGCATGTCGATATTTCATCAGTATCGACATGGTGTATGTTTACATGATGAACAGGGCAACATGGTCACTGTCAGCATTATGCCCATGTTGACATGGTTCACATCAACAAAATATACTTAGCTTCCAAGCTTTGGTAAATCTCCCCCTCAGGCTTGCTTGGAATCTTTAGTCTGTTTGTCTATTTCTCTCTGTGTTCTATCAGGTACACAGTTTCCAGGTGCAGGATGGCAGAGTTGGAGTGGCCTGGTGGGGGACAAGTAAAATCCCCTGTTTGCCCTCCTGCTTCAGGTCTCTGCCCATCATCATCTGGGAGTGGGGCCCATGCAGGTTTGGGTTGGGCCCTATCAGGATGTATTGGAGTGACTAGCTGGGCCACCTCTCTTTGTTTATACTACTACAGCTACTGTGTCTACAATGCTGAGAAAGTTCCTGATCAGTGCAGAAACTCATCAGCAAATAGTCCCTCAACCAATTGGAGCACAGACACGCACTCCACATACACAGACAAAATGAAAGAAGGTGATGGAAAATCAAATTGTTACTGGTCACTGGAGAGGAGGCCAGGAGTGGGGCATTGGGGGAAAGGGGATGTAGTGCTGCAGCATGCCCTCATTTTCATCACTTTGGGAGTGTGCCCAGCTTTCCTGGAGATGCTGGGCTGCCCCCTGGCCTTCCACAGCACTGTGTAGATCTTGTACAGAGCAGCAGTGAGAATACCCCCCAAACTCTCCCCTACCCCTTCCCCCCCATGCTGGACACTGTAGTCCATGGGTGGAGTGGCGGCGACAAATGGGATGTATACAGACAGTGCAATGTCTCTGTGTGAGAGAGCTACAGTGTGTGTGAGAGACACAGTCAATAAAGGTACACTGGCCCTGTCTTGTATGCTGTAAAATTACAGGGGTGCTGTGAAAATAAAGGTACACTGGCCCTGTCTTGTATGTTGTAAATTTACAGGGGTGCTGTGAAAATAAATGTACACTGGCCCTGTATTGTATGGTGTAAAAAATACAACAATTAAAAAAATTAAGCTTGTTAAAGAACAGGAAAAAGCAACTGTGCGTTCAGAGATATCACAAATCTCCAAGGAGAGTCCATGTGTGTCCACCGTTGCGATGTCTAGGCCTGACCTTTCCAAGACTGTATGGGAAGATGAGGCTCCTACCATCATTTGCATGCCCCCTGCAACTTCTGGGAGGAGCACCGCCTGACCAGTTGCTGATATTAAGATTGAGGATCTCACTGTAGAAGTATAACAGGATAAAGCGGATATTGTTGTAGCTGGTGCTTAGGAGGAAGTTGATGACAAGGATTCTGATGGTGATGTGGTTTATTTGAATAAGGTACCAGTGGAGACAGTTGTTGTCCATGGGATGAAAAAGCCCATTTCATGTCTGGGCAAAATATAAAAAAATCCACCTCTTCGGTGTGGAATTATTTCTCTGTGAGGATGAGGATGTAAACACTGAAAGGGGTGAGGAATCAGAGGATGAGGACATCTTGCCTCTGTAGAGCCAGTTTGTACAAGGAGAGATTAATTGCTTCTTTTTTGGTGTGGGCCCAAACAAACCAATTATTTCAGCCACAGTCGTGTGGCAGACCCTGTCGCTGAAATGATTGGTTTGTTAAAGTGTGCATGTCCTGTTTATACAACATAATGTGGGCGGGAGGGCCCAAGGACAATTCCATCTTGCACGTCTTTTCTTTGTCTGCCACATCATTCCAGGGGTGCTTCCCTAAAAGCGGTGCTTCCCCTCTGCCCTATCAGTCCAGGGGTGCTGCCCCACTGCCGTTTAAGTCCAGGGGTGCTGTTCCCTGTCTGCTGTGCTGTGTCATTTTCCAGGGGTGCTGCCTATGCTGTATAAGTCCAGGGGTGTTGACTATCGGCTGTATAAGTCCAGGGGTGCTGCCTATCTGCTGTATAAGTCCAGAGGTGCTGCCGTATAACCACCACTCCTCCAGAGCAAGTTTCACTGCTAATAGTTCCTGTTCTCCAATGGTATAGTTCTTTTTGTCGTGCAAGAATTTCCTCGAAAAGTACCCACAAGGGTGTAAAGAATTATCAGGAGCTCTTTGAGATAATACTGCTTAAACTGCTTCGGAGGAGGCATCTACTTCCAAAAGAAATGGCTTGTTAATATCCGGCTAGTGGAGGACTGGTGCTGTGACAAAGGATTGCTTTGAGTAGTTGAAAGGCGAAAACAGCTTTGGGTGACCAATGTGAATGGTTAGCTCCTTTACAGGTTAGAGCCACAATGGGGGCGACTATGGTAGTAAAACCTTTAATGAGTTTGTGATAATAGTTGGCAAGTCCCAGGAATCTTTGCATGGCATGAAGTGCAGTAGGCTGGGCCCAGTTGAGAATAGCCAGAACCTTTTTAGAATCCATTTGGAGACCAGAGGCAGAGATAATGTGACCGAGGAATGGAATGGAGGTTACCTCAAACACGCTCTTCTCCAATTTGCAATAAAGATGATTCTCCCGTAACCTTTAAAGTACCTCATGGACTTGGTGCCGGTGGGACTGGATGTTTGAAGAAAAAATAAAAATATCGACCAAATAAACAACTACGGACTTGTAGAGCATGTCACCGAAGATCTCATTTATGAAATTTTGGAAGATGGGAGGAGCATTCCTGAGTCCAAACGGCATTGCTAGGTATTCGTAGTGCCCATCTCTAGTATTAAATGCCGTCTTCCATTCGTCTCCAGCACAAATTCGTATTAGCTTGTATGCAACCCTCAGATCTAGTTTAGTAAAAAGTGAAGATACTTTGACCCTATCAAAAAGTTCTGTTATCAATGGTAAAGGTTATCGATTCTTTATGGTGCTCTCATTCAAGCCCGTATAGTCGATGCAGGGTTGAAAGCCTCCATCCTTCTTGATTACAAAAAAAAACCAGCACCAGCAGGTGATGTGGATGGACGAATACAGTAAGACCTTTACTTAAGTTTTCTCGAGTTTATTCGGACATCGACTTAGTCTCTGGAACTGACAACGGGTAAATTCACCCGCTGGGTTGCATCTTCCCTGGCATTAGCTCTATCAGACAGTCCCAGGGTCTATGGGGAAGTAGGACATCAGCACTTTATTTACTAAAAATGTCTCTGAATGCTGAATACTGAGAGGGAATGGAATCTGGAAGGTTACAACTGGTACTTCGAATGAGTCGATTCTTGGACAAACAAGACAGAAGCAAACCTTTCCCCATGAGAGAATTTGCATTGTCTCCCAGTCGATCCTGGGGTTGTGTTTTCGAAGCCAAGGGAGGACTATTCCACGAGAGGTTTTGGCAATTACTAAGAATTCTATCTGTTAAGAATGGAGTACCCCTATACAAAGACAAAGAGGAAGGGTTCAAAGAAGGACAGTTCCATTGGAGATTTGGTTGCCATCTACTGCAGTAAGAATAGTACCCCGAACCAGGGACCAAGTAGGAATTTGGTGTTTACGGACGAGTTCTGCTGAGATAATATTTCCACCGGCTCCGGAATCTAAAAAGAGAAGAGACAGAAAAAAGCTTTTGAAACACTCCAGTGTGACTAGAATCATGGACTCGGAGTTCCTTGGAGAATGGTTAATTACTCCCAACCTGGATTGTCCTGGACCGGTTAGGAGCGAAAATTTCCCGGTCTCTGTGGGCAGGAAGCAACGAGATGGCCAGAGTCCCCGCAATACATGCACAAATTCTTGCGGCAGCGCTTCAGCCGCTTCTCAGGTGTCAGACGGGCTCAATTGATTTGCATGGGCTCTACCGTGGAGTCTAGAGACGATGAGATAGGTGGTGAAAGAGGAGTAACCCGTGGCCTATATATTTTACTCTGACCCTTCTCGACCTGTCATTCCCGGAATCTCAAATCTACTTTGTTACATAGCGAGATTAGGTCATCTAACTTGGTGGGAAGATCCCGCATCGCCAGGTTGTCTTTCAGACGCTCAGATAGTCCATTCTGAAACGCAGAAATTAGGGCTTCCTCATTCCACCCAAGCTCCGAGCAAAGTGTCTGAAATTGTACGACATATTGACCTACAGTTCTTGTTCCCTGGCGGAGACGCATAATTTCTGAAGAAGCTGAAGAAACCCTTCCGGGCTTGTCAAATATCTTTCAAAATGTGGAAATGAATTTGGTATGGTCACTCAGTATAGGATCTTCCCTCTCCCACAGGGGAGAAACCCACTCTAGGGTCGACTGGTCAACAAGGAGATATTGTAATCCACCTTCGTCTTGGAAGTAGGGAAGTGGCCAGGTTGTAGGGTGAAATGCACACTGCATTGATTTAGGAAGCCGCAACACTGTTTGGGATTCCCGTGAAACTTGTTGGGGGTCGGTAGCTGCAAATGAGATGAAGTCGAAACAGCAGAAAAAAAGACGACTTAACTAATGGAGGAAATGGTTTGAACTGAGGGACACGCTCTATCCAAAGAGAACTGGAAAGAATGTTGTAGTAAAGACATCTCTTGTGGACACTGAGTTAACTGTCACTGGGTTGCTTTCAACCACTCCAGATGGGCAGTAATGGTTTGTTATGGGTCCGTACTGAAGGCCTGAGCTCTAGTCTGATCCATGGGGTCAGTGCAAACTGTCAGGTGGATACTAGCTGGGGCTGGTGACTCCGAGCTGGGTTCAGGTTGGATGGTGGACTCTCCAGGATGAAAGTGGCATGTTTGGACTGAGTCCCTAGTTAACACCAAGGTACTATATCTGAATTTGGTATCTCAGTGCTTGGTGCTGATTGGGAGGCGGTCTCTCCGGGGTGGAAGCTGGCTAGTTCCTTCGCATGAAGTGTATGATAATGAAGACGAAGATAATGAAGTAAGGAGGATGAAGCCAGATCTAGGGATCCGAACTGATGACTACAGAGGAGACGTAGGAACCGGTATACCGTGATCCATGGCTGTGTCGACACTCGTGGCTGGGCAGTGATGGAGGCGACTTGTGGCGGATCGGCGCTGGCAGTTGGACTTACACGGTGCATGTGAACCAAGCGGGTAGGGACTCTGGAAACAGAGCTGTGAATAAACTGGAACCAGGAACAAGAGGCAAATTCTGGATCAGAGAACTAACATGCTAATAGGCTGCAGAAGACATTGCATTGACATCAGAATGCCCCAGAATGCTCCTAGAAATACCCTGCCCCTACCTGGGATTGGTTACAGCAGGATTAGCAGGGGCATGCCTCTGATTGGCCCAGTGGAGTTATGTGGTCAGCACCAAGATGATGTCACCCTGAGCCCGGCACCATCTGTACACAGCCACTAAGAGCCGCCCGCTGACCCCCCGCCCGCTGCCCTTGTGATGCCCGCCAGCCACCCACTCCCGTCAGCCACCTTAGCTTGCCGCAGCAACGCTGAGGGAATGGCTACAGCACGTGGACATGTAAGCTCTGGCTCCCTGCCCCGCTGATGGTGACATATATCCTCTGTGTGTGATCCAATGCAAAAAATATATTTCAATTGGTGCATCACTCTGACTACTAGTACACCGGCTGCCGTACACTACTGCTATATATCCTCTGTGTGTGATCCAGAGCAAAAAATATTTTTGTTGGTGCCTTACTCAGTGACGACCACCAGTACTGCCGTACACTACTGCTATATATCTGTGTGTGAGCCAAAGACAAAAATATATTTCTATTGGTGTGTCACTCTGACTACTAGTACAGAGGCTGCCGTACACTACTGCTATATATCCTCTGTGTGTGATTTAGAGCAAAAAATATATTTTTATTGGTGTGTCATTCAGTGACAGCAACCAGTACTGCTGTACACTACTGCTATATATCTGTGTGTGATCCAAAGCCAAAAATATATTTCTATTGGTGCATCACTCAGACTACTAGTACTGCGGCTGCTGTACACTACTGCTATATATCCTCTGTGTGTGATCCAGAGCAAAAAATATAATTATATTGGTGCGTCACTCAGTGACGACTACCAGTACTGCCGTACACTAAAGCTATATATTTGTGTGTAATCCAAAGCCAAAAATATATCTCTATTGGTGCCTCACTCAGTGACGACTAGTACTGCAGCTGCCATACACTACTGCTATATATCTGTGTGTAATACAAAGCCCAAATATATTTCTATTATGTACAATATCTTGCTAAAGTATTCACCCACTTTGCATTTTTCATGTTTTGTTGCCTCACAACCTGGAATTAAAATGGATTGTTTGAAGGTTTGCATCATTTCATTCACAGAACATGCCTACAACTTTGAAGATGTTTTTTTATTGTGAAGCAAACAACAAATAGGACAAAATAAAAGAAAACTTCAGCGTGCATAACTATTCGCCCCCCTAAAGTCAGTACTTTGTAGAGCCACCTTTTGCGGCAATTACAGCTACAAGTCGCTTTGGATAAGTCTCTATGAGCTTGCCACATCTTGCCACTGGGATTTTTGCCCATTCCTCAAGGCAAAACTACTCCAGCTCCTTCATGTTGGATGGTTTCCGCTTGTGAACAGCAATCTTCAAGTCTGACCACAGATTCTCAATTGGACTGAAATCTGGGCTTTGACTAGGCCATTCCAACACATTTAAATGTTTCCCCTTAAACCATTCGAGTGTTGCTTTAGCAGTATGCTTCGGGTCATTGTCCTGCTGGAATGTGAACCTCCATCCCAGTCTCACATCACAGGCAGACTGAAACAGGTTTTGCTCAAGAATATCTCTGTATTTAGCACCATCCATCTTTCCCTCGACTCGAAAGAGTTTACCAGTCCCTGCTGCTGAAAAACATCCCCACAGCATGATGCTGTCACCACCACCATGTTTCACTGTGGGATCGTGTTCTTGGGGTGATGGGATGTGTTGGGTTTGTGCCAGACATAGCGTTTTCCTTGGTGGCCAAAAAGTTAAATTTTAGTCTCATCTGACCAGAGCACCTTCCTCCATACATTTGGGGAGTCGTCCACATGCCTTTTGGCAAACTCAAAACGTGCCTTCTTATTTTTAACACTAAGTAATGGCTTTTTTCTGGCCACTCCTCCATAACGCCCAGCTCGATGGAGTATTGGCACCACATGCGCATATACACAAGTCTCTGCTGTGGAGCTCTGCAGCTCCTTCAGGGTTACCTTTGGTCTCTGTGATACCTCTCTGATTAATGCCCTCCTTGCCCGGTCTGTGAGTTTTGGTGGCTGGCCCTCTCTTGGCAGGTTTGTTGTGGTACCATGTTCTTTCCATTTGAAAATTATGGATTTGATGGTGCTTTGGGGGATCATCAAAGATTTAGATTTTTTTTTTTACTTCAGCCCTTACTTGTACTTCTCAACAACTTTGTCCCTGACTTGTTTGGATAGCTCCTTGGTCTTCATGATGTGTTGCCTCTTGCTTAGTGGTGTTGCAGCCTTTGGGGCCTTTCAGAAAAGGTGTGTTTTATACTGACAGATTATGTGACACTTAGCACACAGGTGGACTTTATTTCACTAATTATGTGACTTCTGAAGGTAATTGGTTGCACCAAAACTTTTGAGGGGCTTCATAACAAAGGAGGTGAATACATATGCACATGCCAATTTTCAAATTTTTATTTATAAAAAAAAAAATTTTATACATTTTTCTCATTTCACTTCACCAACTTAGACTATTTTGTGCAGATCCATCACATAAAATTCAGATTAAAAAAAATAATTAAATTACAGGTTGTAATGTAACAAAATAGGTATAAGCCAAGGGGCTGAATACTTTAGCAAGTCACTGTATTTGAAAGGGGTGCTCTGTCTGCTGTACCTAAAAAGGGTGATCTGCCCATCCATCCAGGGGCTCCGCCCCAGTGTAAAATGAAATTAATAAAAGCTAAAAACAAAAAGCTTAAAATTATAATTATAAAAAAAAATATATTTACTTGTTTGTGCTGTACCCCAGTGTACTATACAATTTTTATTTATTTTCATAAGTACTGTGACACTGCCGGTCAGACCGCAGTATATTTTTTCCTACTCATAAACGCATTGTGCGATGTTGTCTGTGTAGTCAACCGCAGTGTGTAATTATTATATATATTTCTGATTAATTTGTGCGATACTGTAACCGCTAATGTGTGATATAAAAAAATTATATATCTTTTTTGATTTTAAATTCATATTTTGTGCTGTGTCATCCCAGCATACATCCGGGGACTGCAGCTGCTTTGTCCATCTAGGGGTGTTCTGTCAGTCCATCCAAAATAAAATATTTTTTTTTTCTAATATTTTGTGCTGTATTCTCCTAGAATACATCCAGGCGTGCTCCGTTCATATCAGGGTGTGGTGTCTGTAGCTCATTCTTATTATAACTTATTGTCCTAATTTCATAACTCTTCTTACCACATTGTTATTAATTCAAATTAATATTATTAATAATAATTACAAATGAGATAAATTTAAATTAATTGAATATAAATAAACTCTCCACACTCATATAATGAACTTTCTGCATTTTGAAGATATCTTTGAGGAAATGAAGAATTTGATTCGAAATAAATTAAATAAATGAGATTAAAATAAATTGAAATTAAAATAAATTAAAATCTAAAATATTGTCTTTTTTATTTTTCTTTGCCTTAATCATCTTTTTGTGAACTGAAATCTTGAGCCTTGCTTAATGCATCTTTTTTTAACATAGTAACATAGGGAGTCATTCCGATTTGATCACTCGCTAGCTATTTTTTGCAGCGCTGAGATCAGATAGTCACTGCCTATGGGGGAGTGTATTTTCACTGTTTGACAGGCAGAGGTGGTCGCTGGGTGGGTGGAAGCAGCACGGAGGCGGTTGCCCGCCGTTTTGTGGGCGTGGTCCATCCAATGCAGGTGTGGCCGGACCATGTGGCGGGCGGGCCGCAGCAGCTGCATGACGTCAAACACAGCCGCTGAGACCCAGGCAGCGACGAGTAGCTCCCGGCCAGCACACAAAAGCTGCGCTGGCCGGGAGTTACTCCTGAAGTGCAAAAGCATCGCCGCTGTGCGATGCTTTTGTACTTCTGTGTGGGGCGGGCCTGACATGCGGGGTGGATTAGCCCGGTGCTGGATGCATGTAAGTGTGCCTGATGTAAGTGTGTACATGTAAGTGTGCCTGATCATAATTTTGCAGGGCTACGATCAAGTCTGGATTAGGCCTATTGTGTTTTACGAGTTTTGTAGCTTACTACCATTTTTTTTACCATCTTAATTTGGACTTTTTCTGATTACATCTTATTGAAAAGACAGAAATAGAAGTGAGGATCTCACTGATGTATGTAATACAAAAGTGTCCACATATAATTCTACTCAAATCTTGCCAAATAATGCTGTTTGGTGCTCCATAGACATTGCTACTATAGGCCATAAAACATCTAAAGTCCATTTCCCTGTTTCCCCTATCCGAAGATACCATGTTTCCCCTGTCCGATGATACCGCCAATTCTTGCAACCTAATCTTAACCACCCCCTGCAAAATAACTCTAAGCCTCCAACCCACAGCCTAAACCTAATGTCGACATTCTGACAATGCCAATATTTCACCTGTTGGCAATCTGAGAATGCTGTTGTGTTGTCTATCGACATAGTAACAATGTTGCCATAATAACTGTTGCTATTGTGGTGTCGACATTATGTATGTTTTGACTACTTCCCAAAAGCCCATGTGGTGTGGACTTATGGTCTCAGCCAGAGTGACCAGACTTTTGGAGTCAGCGATCTACTTTAAAAGCTGAAAAGCACGCATTAGCATGCACCACAGGCACATGCCCGCAAAAAAGGTGGCGTGGTGTAACAAAAAGCTGGCATGACCTCACCATACAGGGTGTAGTCACTGTCTTGCTTTAAATCACACATTGGCCCCCACAGTGATAAACACACTGCCCATCACAACAAAAAACCTCAAACACATTGCCCCACAAAGAAAAAACCTCAAACTAATTGGCCCCCACAGGAAAAGCTTCAAACATATTGCACCCAGGAGTAAAACGCATTGCTCACACAGGAGTAAAATACATTGCTCCCACAGGAGTGAACCTTTGTGCAATTGATAACACCTACAGTATCCTTGTGTATAAATGCCTACTTCCTTATAGATTGTAAGCTTGCAAACAAGGCCTTCCTACCTCTATGACAATGTCCTATTTTTACTCAGTTTTGTTTATCACTGTTGTTCCCAACTGCAAAGTGCAACATAATTTGGTGCCCTATATAAGAAACTGTTATTATTAAAAAAAATCTTAAAAATAAATAATTTCCCCCACAGAAGGAAAACACTTTGCCCCACCCAAGTGTAAAACATATTGCCCCCACAGGAGTAAAACACATTGCCCCACACTAGAAAAAATAAACCATTGTCCCCCACAAAAAATTGAAAACCTACATTAAATTGTCTCCTGTCACTTGCCTGTCAGAAAGGAACCCCCAAGTCCAGCAGCAGAGAATTGGTCCCAGTGTTGGCTACACTGCCCTCCTATCCATCCCTGAACCTGTTCCCCCAGTCAACCTGGCTCATCACATGTGACAGCCTCAGCCAATAAGAATCAGCCTGATTTCTACTGACTATTGCTGTCACAGTGACAGCCTACAGAAACAGCCGCGGCTTCAGCTAGCAGCAGTTGCTGCTGCAGCAAGCCAATAAGAATCAGCTTAATTCTTATTGGCTACTGCTGGGCTGGCAGCTGCAGAAAGTGTCCACTGTGATTGACTGGTCACATGTCAACAGTCGACCAGTCGATCATGATCAACCTTTTGGCCACCTCTGGTCTAACCAATGACAAAGCACATGGTAGTTTTAGTTTTCCTTAGCTGTTACAGTGGTCAATGACCATCATCAGTATTTTGGTCCAAAGTGATACTATATCACATCCATTTTTGTTCTGCTTTTTAGACATTATAAATGAGAACAGTAAAAATGTATGTATTGTTTTACTGTACAATGTAAATGACTATAACTTTGCAAATGGCTAATAAAATGCAGAGATTATTGTTATTTTGTAACTACTGATGGTATACTTAAGTGGTGATACACATAACATTTACTTGTGAAAGGAGAGATGCATCGAGGTTAGACATAATTGTAATATGGCCTTGTAAACAATAATCATGTTTCCTGCACCCTAGAGCTCTATGACATTTTAGCCCTTGCCTTTTAGGGAATGAGCTGCCATGGTGCATTCGGTGAACGTTCTGTGAAAATGTGAACATGGAAAAGCTCTGCAGAATATTGATTTACTGCATCACTTCAACGGCAAAACCTCTCAGCCTTGCATTAGCCACGCTCTAGTTCCTGGAGCTGTGGGCTTTCCTCACCTCCCTCTCAGGAATAAGATCTAATCTTTACGTGGTCCATATAAAACCCAGAGAAATGGATGGTATAACACAAAAGCAGTCTGATTGTTCTGATGCAGTCTCATTTGAGATAGTATCTATCATTTAAAGTTTCCGTGGCAAATATGTTTTTTTTTTTTTTGCTGTGAACATTTTTCATTCGATAGAAGACAATTTAAGTGTTAGGATCATTAAAAAAAAAAAAGTCCTAAGTGCTTTTTCGCTAGGCAAAAGTCTACACATTGGAGGCTCTTTTCTTGCCCATTTCTCTAGCTACACCTTTTTTCTTGGCCAACTTACAAGCTTTTGCTGACTTCACTACCATCGCTACACTGCTGACACCCAAATCTTTGTACTCCCTTAAAATCTCTCCCTATAGCCTACTAATGTCAGCCACCAACATCTACACATTTTAATGTTCCCCCAAACTTCCCCAACCTTAACATGTCCAAATCTGAGCTCATTTATCTTTGCTCTGCTAATTTCTTTCATGTTCCCTTCCTCTACTTTCTCCATCCACCACATCCACTTATGCCGCATTTGCTCATAATGGGGCTTATTCTGGCTCGGATGCAGCTGCGTCCATGTAGGCATCTTTTGCCAGTCGCATGTCTGTGAGTTTATGCAAATGCTGCTACAAAGCTGTTCCCTGGTGATTGTTGTGTATTCAGACACACTTTTCATTGTACTGTGCAAGTGCAGTTTCTCCATCTAAGTAGGGCTTGCAATGTGAGTGGCTGTGCATCTCTGTATGCAGCTACTTTCAGTGACAAGCCCACAACACTCCAATAACATCTCTATAATGTTGGACCACCTCCTAGCATCCGCTAAGCCGCCTGACAGTCACAGCCCAGGATGCCAATTCATTGTTTTCAAAAACTGCGTGTCTCTCGTGCAGCTCACTGGCAGCTCTGACTCTGTGGGCATACTATCTGAACCCATGCGCAGAGCTACTTAGATGCATGCACAGAAGGAAAAAAATCACTCCGTTGCATCTAACATCACCACTGCGACTGACTGAGAACCAGGTGTATGTCTTTCATTGCCACTTACTCCAGAATGTAAGTAATCACTTAAATTCGTACCCACCCGAACATAGCGTTCCAAGCCAGGATCTGAGCCTGGACCAGGTTTTCCCGCCTGACTTGGATCCCAAAATGAGGTAAAACGTCATCCTCCCGCTGTCTGATTCTCACAGGTTTTGGATTCTATAAAGGTCCCCAGCGATTGCGCCATCTCCACGGCTGTGAAGTTTGTATTGAGCGGATGTGTCCATGCTGTGTCCATCCAGGGGTGCTGTGTTGTCCATCAAGGGGCTGCTCTCTCCGTCTATCCAGGGGCTCTCTATTCTTTTCTTTACTGTGCTACACTCCAGTGTACTATACTATTATTTTTCTATGACACTGCTGGTCAGACCACAGTGTAGTAATCATACACGCATTGTGACACTGATACAGTGTTTGGGCGAGTGCAGTGCAGTGGATGTAATGCATTTGTTTTGCAGGAGGCATTGTGGAGACTCAGCTGCTGTCTAATCTGGAAGCAATTTTCTCTGCTGAAGGAGGAGATATCTAAACTGCATGCTGAGATATGTAGGATGTCTGTGTCCTTGAGGCCACCACTGCATCAGAGAGCCACCAGGAGATATTCTACCTGTACAATTATTGTTTCTGAAAGGCAGAGATTTCCAGAGGGAGACAGACACCTCCCACAAGCCGTGACACTGTAAACCTCAGATGCTGCTCTTGCAGAGCTGACAGATACAACTAATAGAGGCACTACAGAACAGGAAGATATTGGAACTTCTACTAACTATAGGAAAAGGAAAATTTCATCTCCAACAAGGACTGCACTTCATTTGGGAGATTCCATTATTAGAGGAATATACCTGGGAAATGCAAATGAAGTAGAGAAACAAGTAAGATGCTTACCTGGAGCCACAGGTCCAAGGGATAAAGATTGCATGCTAAGAATTGTGAAGGCAGCAAGAATAGATGGGGAGGTGGATGTCATTGTCCACCTAGGGACAAATGACATGGCTAATGCTGAACTCGTGGCCATAAAAGATGAATTTAGGAAGTTAGGACTGCTCTGAAGCAGTTGACCACCACATACCTCCCAACTGTCCCGATGTTCGCGGGACAGTCCCTTCTTTTGGGTATTTCCTGCTGTCCCTTCCATGGGCTGCAGTGGTGGTGGTGGGGGGCAGTTAGGAGGCTCCCTATCACTCAATGCTTGGCTCAGTTCAGAGCAGTGCAGTGGTGAATAGATGCTGTGCGCATGCGCCCAGTATCTATTCCAGTGAGGTAGAGGGACTGGGGGCATGGCCAGCAGCTCACAGAGCACAGGCCATGCCCCCACTGTGCCGAAAATTGGAGGCGTGGCTCGTGATTGCATCATCCATGTGAGGCCACACCCCTTTTCAATAGGCCAATCCCTCCTTTGGTGCCGTGTGGACCGTGCCCCTAAAATGGCTGCCAAACTCCTCCGGCCCTCCCAGAGACCGCCTCTACCTGTCAATCAGGCAGAGGCGATCGCTGGTCTGAGATGGCCATCGGCTGTCTGGCATGCGCCTGCGTGCTGCGGCGCCAGCGCATGCGCAGTTCAGACCTGATCGGCTGCTGTGCGAAAACAGCAGCAATCAGGTTTGAATTAGGCCCATGGTGCAATGAGGAGAGATTTGGATTTATAGGCCATAGTCACACCATCTGGCAAGATAGGGGCTTATACAAAAGTGATGGCCTGCACCCATCTTCAAGGGGAACAAGAATACTAACTGAACAGTTTGGATGCTTCATCAAGAACTATTTAAACTAGCAGAGACACCCATAGAGGGAGAATAAATTAGTGTGCCGAGCATAGCGAGGCACCGTGCCTGCAGCGTGGTGAGCGCAGCAAGCCCACAAGGGGCTACGTTGGGCTCGCCCCCCTGTCGGGATTGTGCCAGTCGGAATCCCAGTGTCGGTATTCCGACTGCCGGGATCCCGTCCGGCAGAATCTCGTACTGATCCCGATAAATCAATGGGGCCAGATGAGATACATCCAAGGCTACTAAAAGAGCTTAAAAGGGTGCTGGTAGCATCATTAACAGAATTATTCAACCAGTCACTAGCTATAGGAGCAATTCCAGAGGACTGGAAAAGAGCGAAAGTAGTCCCACTGCACAAAAGTGGAAGCAAGGAAGAGGAGAGCAACTACCAACCAGTGAGCCTTAGTAGTAAGGAAATTGGTGGAAACACTCTTAAAAGAAAGAGTTGTAGATTATCTAAAATCCAGCAATTTACAGGATCTCAAACAGCATGGATTCACTGGGGGGAAATCATGTCATGCAAACCTTACTGACTTTTTGACTGTGTGACTAAAGTAATAGATAACGGTGGAACTGCAGATATACCTTATCTAGACTTTAGTAAGGCTTTTGACACCGTCCCACATTGCAGACTGCTAAATAAACTGAAATCTTGGGATTGGATACTAAAATGGTTTAATGGAAAAGAACTTGGTTTCTGGATAGAAACCAGAGTTGTAGTAAATGGAGTGGATTCACAGGAGGGGATTATACCAGTGGTGTACCCCAGGAATCTAAACTTGCAGATGCATTTTTGCAGATGACACAAAAGTATGCAACAGGGTAGACACACTAGGAGGGGTAAAACAAATGATTGATAATATAGATAGACTAGAGGAATGGTCACGAGCGTAGCAATTACAGTTAATGCCAAAAAATGTTAAATCATGCACTTGGGTCTCAAAAATCCAAAGGCTAAATA
Organism: Pseudophryne corroboree; assembly: GCF_028390025.1. Taxonomy (NCBI): domain Eukaryota; kingdom Metazoa; phylum Chordata; class Amphibia; order Anura; family Myobatrachidae; genus Pseudophryne; species Pseudophryne corroboree. The sequence continues at coordinate 222,982,903 of NC_086452.1, read as the reverse complement.
CAGTATTAATGGCACTATACTGGAAACTACTGAGGAGGAAAGGGATCTAGGAGTCACTATTTCAGGTAACTTAAAGGCAGGTAAGCAATGTAACAAAGCAATGAGGAAGGCTAGTCAGATGCTTTGTTGCATAGGGAGAGGAATCAGCAGCAGAAAGAAAGAAGAAATAATGCCACTGTATAGGACATTGGTACAGCCTCATCTAGAATACTGTGTTCAATTCTGGAGGCCATATCTTCAGAAGGGTATTAATGCATTAGAGACTGTACAAAGAAGGGTAATTAAAATGGTCCATGGCCTACATCACAAAACATACCCAGAAAGACTAACAAATCTCAATATATATAGTTTGGAGAAAAGAAGGGAAAAGGCGGACATGATAAAAACTTTCAAATATATCAAGGGTTTTAACGTAGTCCAGGAGGAAAACATTCTTGAAATTAAGAGAAGTATTAGAAAAAGGACATGCACTGAAACTGAAGGGAGGTAGGTTCTGTGGAAATTTGAGGTAAAATTACTTCAGAGAAGGGGTAGTGGACAAGTGGAATAACCTCCCATCAGAGGTAGTAGAGGCTAAGACAGTAAAGCAATTTAAATATGCATGGGATAGATATAAGGATATCCTTAGAAATTAGGATCAAATAAGGTTTGAGGTAAAAATATGGTTTAAAAAGGGGCAGACTAGATGTGCCAAGTGGTTCTTATCTGCCATCAAATTCTATGGTTCTATGTACCCTCATTTCACAGAAGTATTGTGACGCTGCAGGTCATAGTGCAGCTTAATATTCATAAATGTATTGTGACGCTGTAGGCTAGACCACAGTGTAATGGGGGTAATTCCAAGTTGATCGCAGCAGGAATTTTTTTAGCAGTTGGGCAAAACCATGTGCACAGCAGGGGAGGCAGAAATAACATGTGCAGAAAGCGTTAGATTTGGGTGTTTTATTTTGTTTCTGTGCAGGGTAAATACTGGCTGCTTTATTTTTACACTGCAAATTAGATTGCAGATTGAACACACCACACCCAAATCTAACTCTCTCTGCACATGTTATATCTGTCCCCCCTGCAGTGCACATGGTTTTGCCCAATTGCTAACAAACTTGAGGCTGCGATCAACTCAGAATTACCCCCAATATTCATACAAGTATTGTGACATTGCAGGCCGTACCCCAATTTCATACAAGCATTGTGACACTGCAGCTCACATCGCATCATGTTCATACACGTATTTTGACACTGTAGGCCAGACCGCAGTGTAATATTCATGGTTGATGATTATTGATAGCATCCAAATAGGCATTTCACTACTGGCAGAAAAAAGAGCAATTTGGAGGCCCTTGCACAAACTGGCTTTGTTTTACTTAAGTTGCCCACCATCCAATGTGTATTTAGAAAGAGTTTTCAGTGCAGACTGGAACCTTGGCAACAATCGGCGTAGGAGGCTACTGCCCCAAAATGTGGAAAAGATGATGTTCATCAAAATTACAGTAATTACCAATTTCACAAGGAAGACCTTTACCAGCACTTACGTCCAAAAATATAATGGTGTATTCCAGCGGGGACAAATTAATAGTGTGTGAAGAAGATGAAGTAGACACTGATGTGGGTGAGGAATCATATGATGATGATGACGTCATCTTGCCTATGTACAGCCAGTCCGTGCATGTAGAGATCATTGCGTCCACTGCCCATTGGCAGCTTGTTTTTTGGGATCCCAAACAAACCAATCATTCCAGCCACAAATTGCAGTCCCTGTTGCTGAAGTGATTGCTTTTTTAAACTGTGCATGTCCTTTTTAATTTATACAACATAAGGGTGGGTGAGAGGGCCCAAGGACAATTCCATCTTGCAGCTCTTTTCTTTGCATTATGTGCTGTTTGGAGCATTGCCGACTGTCTTCTTGTGTAGATGACAAACATTTCATAGTTTATTAAACTGCCTCCCTGTCTGCCACTGCAGCACCATTCTGTTTACTAGATGTGTTATTTTGGAAGTATAAGTGCCACATGTTTGGGCCACCCATTGCGTCGCTTAGCTTAGTCATCCAGCTACCTCAGTGCAACCTTTTGGCCTAAACTGGATGAAAACAATATTGTGAGCAGTGAGGTGGTAAAAATTTACTGGAAATGAGTGGAAATTAATGTTATTGAGGTTAAAAATACTTCAGGAACAAAAACACCCCCAAATTCTGTTATTTTAGCTGTTTTTATGCTTTTTGTAAGAAAACTACAGATCCAAAACCAAATCCCGCAAGGGTGGTTTTGTAAAAACCAAATAAAGATCCAAAACAGCAAGGAGATACAGATACAAAACCAAAACCCATAACGGGGGCCGGCGCACATTTCTAGTCATCTTGCCTTTACTGTGTAGAATGACATGGTGGGAGACAGACGTCTCCTCCTTAGTTCCTACTAAAAACCTGATTATTACTTGCTATGAAGCTGTTCTAGCATGGCTGCAACATACACTTAATGGCTGGTGAGTTGTATGAACCCCCTCTCTACTCAAGCTCCGCTCCATCACCAGTGTACATGTAGTAATGAGTATATCTATCCATAAACTAACACTGCTGGTTAAGTAACGGGATTGTTCAGAGTTTGAGTAATCCGCTGGTGTTTCCCTATATATTGCTGAAATTTTAACACCTGCACAGATACCATTTACAACATAATTCCCCTGTGCACCACCCTCCTCCAGCTTGAATTTCAACAATGTGCCCCCTCTCAGATTCTAATTACCACAATGTACCCCTTCCCCTGGTTCTGGCTTGGCACCCTGAGGTGCCTATGACACAGAAGCCCCCATCTCGATGAGCATCTGTTTGGGAGACACATGGAGGCCTGTCTCCATCTCAGTGCATCCTCCACCTCCATTAGTGCCGGTAGCACTTGCTCCATGTGCTCTGACCACACTGCACCCCTGACAGATGCCATATTTAGCAGACCGATTTAAACAATAGAATTTCTTTAAGAGGAGGTGCAAGGCCAAAAGTATGGATATGGAGCATGTTGAATAAGTTCATATTTAGACTAAAGGCTTGTTCAGTAATTGGTAAAAATTTAGTTCCTCCATTCCAGGCAATGGTATATCTGTAGTTAGCATCAAATGAGTATATATTTTAAGATAAAGAATCTGAAATCAGGGGTTTTCTGCAATTTAATAATAGCATACAAGGACGTTTATTAGCCCAGATGAACTTACTTATTGCCACATTTTATTCATACCAGTTTTAAGGAACTTGGTGGCCTTCTTTCTCTAGACAGCAGATTTATACTGTATAATGCACAAACATTTATATCCCAGTATTGGAAGTGAAACTCCACTGACAGATGAATAATTGCCCACTTCACATACAAGAAACTGTGACACATTCACTCTTGAATACATTCGGCAATCAATGTTTTTCTTTTCGTACTGAGGTTGAAATGTTTCTGGATTTGCCTGTGTACATGAACTGTCTTTAGAAAGAAGGTCATCATGACATGAATAAATGAGTCTAAATCACATTTTATTTAGGTGTGCATAGCTATTTATCTACCTATAGGGGGTTGTTCGCTCTGTATTTTTTTCTCGCAACGGAGCGATTAGTCGCTAATGCGCATGCGCAATGTCCGCAGTGTGACTGCGCCAAGTAAATTTGCTATGCAGTTAGGTATTTTACTCACGGCATTACAAGGTTTTTTCTTCGTTCTGGTGATCATAATGTGATTGACAGGAAGTGGGTGTTTCTGGGCGGAAACTGGCCGTTTTATGGGTGTGTGTGAAAAAACTCTACAGTTTCTGGGAAAAACGCGGGAGTGGCTGGAGAAACGGAGGAGTGTTTGGGCGAACGCTGGGTGTGTTTGTGATGTCAAACCAGGAACGACAAGCACTGAACTGATCGCAGATGCCGAGTAAGTGTGGAGCTACTCAGAAACTGCTAAGAGGTGTCTATTCGCTATTTTGCTAATCTTTCGTTCGCAATTTTGATAAGCTAAGATTCACTCCCAGTAGGCGGCGGCTTAGCGTGTGCAAAGCTGCTAAAAGCAGCTTGGGAGCGAACAACTCGGAATGACCCCCATAGTCTCTTACTTATAAGGTGATGACTAGATTGCAATAGAATTTGTAATTATAACTGTCTGCTTCTGTTCAATGATGGGTTAAAAGAAAGTGGAGCTCATAAAAGCATTGTAATGTACATTCTGCATCTGCTAGTAACACAAACATCCATTATTAACACTGCACTAATCAATTTAAAGTTTTATAACATACTGGATAAAGATGCATCTTTCAGACACAATCTACAAGGGCAACTCTTAGCTGTGAAATACTGGGAGATTCAAGGATGATGATAAAGATGGTGGATGCAATGCTGTTTGCAGATCTGAGCAGTTTTGTTTCTACTGCGCATGTATGTGAGTCGCACTGCGCATATGCAACGATGAATTAGAGAACATTTACATATTTTCACACATTTGCTGCAAACAGAATCACAATGGGATTTGCGTACACCACTGAATAATGGGGGTCATTCAGAGTTGTTCGCTCGCAAGCTGCTTGTAGCAGCTTTGCACACGCTAAACCGCCGCCTACTGGGAGTGAATCTTAGCTTATCAAAATTGCGAACGAAAGATTCGCAATATTGCGAAAATACTTCTCTGTGCAGTTTCTGAGTAGCTCGAGACTTACTCTGCCAGTGCGATCAGTTCAGTGCTTGTCGTTCCTGGTTTGACGTCACAAACACACCCAGCGTTCGCCCAGACACTCCTCCGTTTCTCCAGCCACTCCCGCGTTTTTCCCAGAAACGGTAGCGTTTTTTCACACACACCCATAAAACGGCCAGTTTCCGCCCAGAAACACCCACTTCCTGTCAATCACATTATGATCACCAGAACGAAGAAAAAACCTTGTAATGCCGTGAGTAAAATTCCTAACTGCATAGCAAATTTACTTGGCGCAGTCGCACTGCGGACATTGCGCATGCGCATTAGCGACTAATCGCTCTGTTGCGAGAAAAAAATAATGAGCGAACATCTCGGAGTGACCCCCAATACCCTTACAATTCGAAATATTGTGGAATGCACATTTCACTTATTGTAATGAACTCTGGCCCTCATTCCGAGTTGTTCGCAGCTGATCATCGCATCGCAAATGGCAGAAAAACCTCATACTGCGCAAGCGCAAAAGCGGAAATACGCATGCGCAAAGATAGCGATACGACACTTGTGCAGAATTACTATAAGAAAAACTGCTCGTAATACACAAACGAAAATGGGGAGTGACGGAGGCGTGGCAGAGGCACGGCTTCGCAATCCTACGAAATGGGCGTGAAAGTGGGCGGCTAGTGTGGGAGTATGCATCCAGCAGTAGGCGTGTTTTTGGCAAAAATGCGTATCCTATGTTAAAAGTACATAACAAATGTTCGCTATCTTGACGCAGCCGAAGAGTGAGTCTGCAGCTACTCAGCACTTGCGAAGTACTGTTACAAGTGTGTGTCTGCTCTAATTAGCAATTAATTAGCAACTGAATTCACCTGTTGAGCATTTACTCGCAAAACACTGCTCTTATAAAATAATACAAACAGCAATTATATGGCCACTTCATATTTGTATTGTTAGCACAAACAAATCTGACACACTCACAAATAATGCACTGTATTTTTTGTACCAATAAAAATTAACTGATGTTAAATGCATGTTTTAATTATTTGGTTTTTTTTTTTTATATGGTAAATTAAGTGTTGTGCAAGGCATACAGATTTAAAATTACACTATGCAATGTTTGTCTTAATATTCTGATTGTTCCCTTGTTCCACAAATGTCAATATGCCATGTTCAAGTTTACAGGGCACAGTTTTCATGAGTGCATAACCTTTAATAAAACACACAAACAATTGTAAAGTATTTTTTTTTACTTCACAAAAAGTTCAAAATCAACAACACAACATGGCTACAAATGAGCATCACATACAGAGATGGACAAAGCAGCAAGCAGATGGCATTGGGCAAATGCACATAGCAGAACCCAGTACTATGGTAACCCCTTCTTCTGACAAAATATGATGTTTTCAATTAAGTAAGTGAACCCTCAGCCAGACTAAACTTTTAGGGGAACTGAGGTAGATTCCGGAACAAACACATAAACACAAACATACACAGCACGCTAGGAAGAGGAAGATGGCTCAGGTGTAGGCGCAAATAACTCACAGGCTACAATTTAAAGAAAACCTTTCACTTTGAGGGAGTTCTACATTCTGGCCACACAAGCCAAAATAAAAAAATACATTGAGGCAACATGTAAAACATGGGTGCTGCCCATCTGGAGAGACATCACTTTCTCTTTTTTTTCCCCGCCTGATGATGTTCTTCTTGGCTTGGTCTGCGGAGCGACCTTCGAGTGCCCTGCCCAGTGGGATGTTTTTCCTGGGCAGGGTGAGGGGAGGGAGCCGATGTGGCTGGCTCTCTGCCACTGTGGGCAAGGGAGACAGCGATGTCCTGGAGCCCTTGCCGAATGGAGTTGGCAAGTTCATGGAAGGAGGAGGCGAGTTTATCTTGTCCCTGCCTGATCTCTTCCAGACCTTGGCAGAGTTGAGCTACACCTTGCTCCACACTGGTTCTGTGCTCAGTTAGCCGGTCAGGTATCTGGCTTACCTCCCGGAGCATCCTGTCCTGAAAAGCATTCAGGCTCTCACCATACCTGGCTATTTCAGTCAGGATTTCCGGGATAGCAGAGGGTTGGGTAGGGGGGCCAGTTGGAATCTGGATGGGTGGGATTTGTGGTCCCACACTGCCAGACACACTAGGTCCCTCCACCTCAGCCTCAGCCACATAACCCTCCTGTGACTCTACCTGCTCACCCCCTGTGCTGTGTTATGTGCAAAGCAAATAGAAGAATGAGTGGAAAAAGAGTAGATAAAAACAATATGAGACTTTTGTATCCAAAAAAATTTCAACAAAAAAAATATGTGTGTAAACTTACCTGGCAAGTCATGTGCATGGAGTATTTCAGGCAGGTCCATGTCCATATAAGACACCCCAACCCCCACCTCGTAGCTCACACAGTCCATCGCTATCTCCTCCAGATCTGTGTATTCCACAGTGGCAGCTGGTCCTCCCTCTGTTGCCCTCGAGGCATTCCACTCCGCAGACCTCTTGCCCTTCAGGCGGGATTTGAAGTCGGCCCAACTACATATGTGGGGGAAAATAGGGGCAAGGTAGTGTTAAATTTTGAAAACCTGCTTTAATATATAGTACACATGCTATGCATTTGGTTGCTATAGGCAACATCACATCTAAGTTACTTTTTAATAAAACTTGGCACAGAAAATGGACTGGCAATATACACTTACCGTCTTCGAACTTCCTGCGAGGTGCGGACTATTGAGCCGACTTCATTAATAGAATTAGTGATGTCCCTCCAAATTCTGTCTTTGGTTGCAGCACCCATGTTTTTGGGTCCTCGATGTATTTTTTGCATGGCCTGTGTGACCAAAATCCGTAACTCCCTTGTAGTGAAGGTGGGCTGTCTTTTCTTTTTTTTTGGAAGTAGCCTGTGAGCTATCATCCTGACCTTCATCACCATCTTCCTCTTCACTAGCTGCTTGTGTAGTTTGTGTTTGAGCTGCTAGTCCAGAATCACCCTCAGTTTCCCCACTAGCTATGTCTGGCAGAGGATTCACTCCTAACTCCTGGGTAGCAGAAGAAGGAGTTTGTATAGTACTGGGTCCTGCTATTTCAGAGTCAGCATTGGCAAACTCAAGCATCTGCCTCCGCAGTGCTAAGCTTCTATGTGCTAAAGCTGGCATCTGCTTCTGCACCTCGTCCATCTCTGCTGCCGTCTGCTCACGAGTAGCCATGTTGCTGGTAGCAGGTGTGTATGCACGAGTGTTCAGCTATTTATAGCTGCTTGCATTTTCCGGTGCGGAATTCCGCGCAGGTGTATATTATGCTAATTGCTCCAGTAATTGCTGCACTGGCTATATGAATGCCCTGCATGCAGCCTGTGTGTGGGTGTATGCGGAAAATTACTGAAGCACGGTGGACATTTCTGAGTGAGCACATTTCTGAGTGAGTTTTGAGAGTATTTTATATTGTTTCAGTACATTTTTTAATGCAATATTCTCCTTTTCATGTATGTTGTGTAAGATTGTTGTATCCAATGGTTTTTATTTTTTTTAAATGTTTTTATTTTATATATATATATGTAAAGACTAATATGTTTATGATTTGAAGCCATATTTGAATGATATGTGTGTGTTTGTGTGTGTTTGTGTGTGTGTCCGCGGGTGCGAATCACCGCCCATGAGAACTATACAAACTGTCCTGCACATCAATCTACACATATCAATAAAGTTTATTACAGATGACACCATACATTTCCAACCAATCACATGCAACTAAAAAATATAAATATAAGCCCATATATGGAAAACGCCATTGCCATGATGCGCGCAGCAGCATTCACACGCCGCGAGCTGCGCGTCCTGGTGGCAGTGATGGACCGCCGCATAGGCCGCGCAGGGCCCTTTGTCCCAAATAGGGTAAAGCGCGAGGCCTACGCGGAGGTCCGCCGCTTATTGAGGACCCGCGTCCGCAGCAGGCGGACCATCATACAGCTGGAGAGGCGGTGGAGCGACCTCCGCAGGCGTACGCCGCACCTGTTGGCGGAGCTCTGCCAACAAATCCGTAACCTACGTAGGCGCAGTAAGTAAAATATTACAGTACATAACAGATTTTTGCCATAAACTTTGCCTACTTTCACTAAGTGAGAGTGTGAAAATTAGCACACTTACAATAAACTATTGTAGAATACACATGACTGTGTGTGTGGGTAGGGCAAGCAGTACTGACTGTGTATCAAGGTGCTTCTGCAAAAGTTAATGTTGTTGTGCATAATTGCTACACAGGCTGTCAACTGAACCCAATGGCTTGCTCAGTGGGTTTATTCTTATAATGTGGGTGGTTTTTGGAACTGGTGATGTTGGCTATATCAAACAATCAGATTCTATATATTATCTGATAGAGGCTGCTTAATAAAGTTTACGTATAATCTGATTGGTTGCTATGGGCAACATCACCAGTTTAAACATTTTACAAACTTATGAATGTTACCCCTGTCTCTTTAACATAGGACAGAACAGAGTAATAGGAATATACTGATGTTAAAAATGTATATGCTAAAACCTAAATATTACATATGTCATTCTAGGGCGAACACAACGGCAAGCTGCTGCTGGGAGCCCACACCAGGCCCCTTCTCAGGCCCACTCCCCCTCTCCAGCCCACTCCCCCTCTCCAGCCCACTCCCCCTCTCCAGCCCACACCCCCTCTCCGGACCACTCCCCCTCTCCAGCCCACACCCCCTCTCCAGCCCACACCCCTTCTCTGGACCACTCCCCCTCTCCAGCCCACCCACCCCTTCTCAGGCCCTCTCCCCCTCTCCAGCCCACTACCCCTCTCCAGCCCACACCCCCTCTCCAGCCCACTCCCCCTCTCCAGCCCACACCCCCTCTGTAAGGACCTCCCCCTTCCATACTCTTACACAATTAGACCCTCCTTCCCCCATCCTGCCTCCTTCCCCCATCCAGCACCCATCCCCCATCCAGCCAACCTCACCCATCCAGCCTCCATCCCCCAGCCAGCCACCTTCGCCACCATGTGAATGGGCAGCAGAGGCCCCGGAGCCACTTGAGGGAGGTGGGCAAGTGGCAGAGGAGAGTAAGTTCACACACATTCCTTTATTTTTATTTTGGTTCAAAAACAACACATTCAAATAAATGCAGTGTTGTACTGTGGCCAATCTTTTGTCAAGGTTAAATGCTTGTCTTCTTCATCATGGTATGGATTATGCATTTACATTTGTGTAAGGAACATTATATGTACAGTGTCTACATCTGCAATGTTGAGGATGGCCACTCTGGGTCGCCAATCACTATGTCAACAGGTTTGGCTGCACAACAGGGTTTGTATGTGATACATTATATGCAAAACATTTAGACCTGAGTGGTACTTTTTGTGTGGTTATACTTTTACAATTGTGCCTGGGTATTGCAAGATTTTCAAATTAAAGTTGCAGGAGTCACTTTGTTAGGCAGGCTAAGGACACAGTGATTTGTGTTGTGAAAGTTACACTCCCACTATTTAGGATTTATACATTTATAAAGCTGTTTGACCTTATGTTGTAAGGCAGGCTTTCATGGAGTGTGGGCATGCTACGATATGTGGTCCTTCTGAAGATGTTGATATGCAGTGTGATGATGCAGGGCCAACCCCAAAAAAGATAAGTTGGCTTCACTCCAGATGTGAATGAATGCCAACATGGTGTTACATTTACTAAGATGGTAGTTCTCTTTAAGATGGGATGTTGCCCATAGCAACCAATAAGATTATACTTGTACATTTTTATACCCCTTCTACAAGATAATATGTCTTATTTGTTTGGTTGCTATGGTTTTCGTCCCATCTTAAATAGAACTCCCATAGTAGCAAATGTACCCCATGGTGTGGTACACTTTTTAAAAAAGCAAAACAAAAAAAAACATTGCTGAGCAGGCTTGTGTGTTGTTCTGCTACTGATTTATCCTTAAAACAGCCATGTTGTAGTCACTTTGGCATTAAAGTGTGCTTTCTGCCTTGCTTGTATAATAGGTAATGTGAGTAAGTTAGTAATGTTTTCTTTGACTCTTCTTTTCAGATGCTGCAGTTGGAGATCCCAACAGTTTTCCGGCAATTTTCCTGCGCATAAAAGGCCATTTGAGGGCAGTAATTGCTGATATAGAGGCAATGGAGACATTTTTTTATTTTTTTATTTTTTATTGGGTTAACAGTTTTATATCTGAAAAACAAAAAAAACAAAAAATAAATACAAAAATTGATTAAGTTAAGCGTATGTTGTGTTTATTTATGCTATAAAGGAACAGCACATTGGCGTGCAGAAATTGGTGACCTAAAACAGTTCACACATCTTACTTTAGAATAATTTTATAAAAATACACCAACAAAAATTTTAATTAAAAAAACACGTTAGGAGGTTATGGATTATAAATACATGTGAACACATTTATTCACACACTACACATCTACACAATACTACAAACATTTGCATTAGACCAGGCACATTACCCATATCTATATTTGTAAATTTCCCAGATCAATGTTTATGGCCAATTATGCCTACAAAGTTTTCTTCTGGTATTCTTTGAAGACTTAATTGGTCAGGACCATTGTCATTCATTACACTAATTGGATTCGTAATTGAGGAGGGCTTGTGGTCTTTAACTGAAAGGTGTAATTTCACTCAATAGGAAAAAAAACCCCATTGTTGTGCGTTTTTCCGCAAAAGTGTTCACTTTTAAGAAGAATGTGTAAATCTACGAAAACTTAGTATTTTTACGTTGAGGTTTGTGTTAATGCGATGGTTTCGCATTGCTGCTATGTCATTTGGCGTACGCCCACTTTGTGTGATACTGCGGACGAATTAGCAAAAATACGTTGGAGGCGGATATTCGCTATTTTGCAACATGTTCGCAATTTTGCGCATACCTTGTGCGAACGAAAAAAATATCAAAAAACTCGGAATGACCACCTCTGTACAAATTGGTTCACACACCCCAAAGGAGCAATTACGTTGTCCATCTGTCCTTTCCAATATCATTTATAATGTTTTCATAGGATTCCATTAATCATGGTTTCTGTAAGTGGAATTCCTGAAAGCTGTCTATTACGTTTGCATTCTCTCTTGTTAATTTTAACATATTTTTTCTCACACTGTACTTCTCATCTGGCTGTCATTTATGTATTAATCAGTTAATGACTGAGTACTGTTTATAGCTATCTATGCAGAGTTGCCCATTTTGCTGTACTACAAGCTATGCAGTGCTCAAATACGCGCAGTCTTCTCCCCTTGCAGCTCGTTTCAATATGTCATACCGTAGAGTAAAATAGTTTTTTTTTTTTGCATATTTCATTGTATTGTACTGTAGATATTTAATATCTTAAAACCCTACATGCCAACTGCCCCAAATTTCACTTTTGAGTTACATACTTTTTCTGGGGGTGGGCAATAAAAATGAGGGAGTGGTTTGCATGGCTTGGTACAGTATATTGCAATAATTGGGGCATATGTATATAATTTTGTTCTGATTTTGGGGGTCATTACGAGTTGTTCGCTCGCAAGCTGCTTTTAGCAGCTTTGCACACGCTAAGCCGCCGCCTACTGGGAGTGAATCTTAGCTTATCAAAATTGCGAACGAAAGATTAGCAGAATTGCGAATAGACACTTCAAAGCAGTTTCTGAGTAGCTCCAAACTTACTCGGCATCTGCGATCAGTTCAGTGCTTGTCGTTCCTGGTTTGACGTCACAAACACACCCAGCGTTCGGCCAGACACTCCTCCGTTTCTTCAGCCACTCCCGCGTTTTTCCCAGAAACGGTAGCGTTTTTTTCGCACACACCCATAAAACGGCCAGTTTCCGCCCAGAAACACCCACTTCCTGTCAATCACATTACGATCACCAGAATGAAGAAAAAACCTCGTAATGCCGTGAGTAAAATACCTAACTGCATAGCAAATTTACTTGGCGCAGTCGCACTGTGGACATTGCGCATACGCATTAGCGACTAATCGCTCCGTTGCGAGAAAAAAATAACGAGCGAACAACTCGGAATGACCCCCTTTGTGCGCAGAAATGTTGAAAATGATTAATGCCCCAATTAGAGAATAAGTTCATCGGGAAAACATTTTTAGCCCAACAATCAATCAGTTTTGAACTGTTAGAAATTCTGCTACTGTAAGTGTATGAATTTTGTTTCATTATAGAGGACTTTGTTTCATGATACAATCTTCCTGCATCTGCTATTGTGAAGTCTGGTCCATAAACATTCTGCATCTTCTTGCTTGCCTCCATTCCTAGTCACTATCCCTGTCATGTGTAGCCCTGTAACATATTTGCTGACTATTTACCTGGACTCCCTCAAAAAAGGCCACTACTCTTTTGGGAGTCCAGGTGAACTCCCCAGAAATTCTTCTGAACACTCTGGGAAAGTAGTCACATGCAATGAAACAACTACATGAACAGACAGCTTTCTGCCTCCTAAAAGACCAACCCATCATCTCCTGCTGTTGTTACCTTTCTAATTGGACTGGCCGACAGGTGTAAGGGGGAAATCTCCGGCTGGCCCCACTGCCTGCGGGCTCCTCCTCTAGGGGTCAGGTTCCAGAAAGTGTACTCAAATTATGCACTGTTACTCTACTGGAGGTTCAGTAACTTGGTGTGAGCAGGACAATGGATGAACTTGAGTGCTTGGTTTCTATGGAAACTACACCTATATTAACCCTCCTGCCAATCAAAGTGTGCTGTCCTTACAAATCCCCGTTCCCTCCCTTATGAAAGTGTCCTGTTTTTTTTAAGGCTGAGTATATCCTTTAAAATAGTTGTCCAAGTCCCTTTGTGTTGGCTGGCTGCACCCCCTCTGGTAGCTGGCCACTCACATTAAGCTTGGCCCCTACCCACTGGCATATCTATAATGGGTGCAGTGTGTGCGGTGCACACAGGCCCCTGAGTCCAGAGGGGGCCCACACCGCACACACTGCACCCATTTCTTCTATACTTACCTTTCCGGCGTCCATCGGTGACTTTGTGTGGGCCCCCTCCTCTCCCGTAGCCATCGCTGCCGCTGCTAGCGCACTTAGTGCTAGAGACTCTGGTACAGTGCCAGAGTCTACAGCGCATGTGCAGGACTCCGGAAAGATGGTGCTGCAGCCACTTTTCGGTGTCCTGCGCATGCGCTGTAGACTCTGGCACTGTGCCAGAGTCTCAGCGCTGACAGCAGCAGACAGCGGTGGTGACGGTTACAGGAGAGGAGGGGGCCCACACACAGAGTCTGCATACGGGTCCCCTCCTCTCTAGAAATGCTGCTGCCTCTACCATTGCATTCCCTGATGGACCCTTCATTCCTCGGTTCAATACTGTGTCAGGCTGAGTAGTTTGTGGGAGCTTGTACAAGAAACTCAACTTCCTGTTTAACACCAGCCCAAATCACACACCTGGACACAGGAATTATGAACCAGGGGCTTAGGCCTGTGATCTCAATGCTGCAGAAGTACACCAGGTACCTACAGACTGGCTTTTCTGATGGAATAGTATAAAATCTCCAAGTCCGCAGCCTGACGTTATTGCAGCTTTTTCATGCTATTAAAAAAACAATGCCCATTCTATCCTAATTTTAACAATTGTTATGACTGGGTTTTACTACATCAGTTTATTAGTATTGCTGATACTATATTTATCTCTAAACCAGGTATTGATCCTGCTTCTATGGCTTTGTACTGCCCAATTACAGTACCTTATTAAAATTTACCATAAATTCTCTTCTAAAATAATTACCACTAGATTGCAATTGTTCCTTTCCTCAATTTTGTTCACCCATCAGATTGGCTTGGAGAAAAGCAGTTAGTGGGATCTGTACTGCCACAGCATCTGTAGCAGCTTTTCTCCGTGCTCATACTGCACCTAACAAGCTTCTTAGCCTTGACACCCATAAGACATTTGGCACGGTCTCTTGGTCCATCATGTGTGTGTGTTTGTATGTATGTGTGGGGGTATTATGTGTATAAGAGCCACTATTACTGTGCACATTATGCATATAAGCAGCGCTACTACTAGGGGCATTATGTAGATAACCAGTGCTACTACTGTGGGCATTATTTATATTAGGGGAGCTACTGCTGTGGGCATTGTATGTATCAGTGGCACTACTACTGTGGGCATTATGTGTGTAAGCGATGCTACTATTGTGGGCATTATGTGCAAAAGCAGCGCTACTACTGTTGGCATTATGTATATAAGTGGTGACTACTGTACTACTGGGGGCATTATGTATAAGGGACAATATTACTATGCGCATTATGTATAACGGGTGCTACTACTGTGGGCATTATGTGTATAAGCAGCGCTACTAGGTGAACAGAGAGAAAAGCTTACATAGGAATCATTGATCTGTATTGAGAGACTGCAGTGCACAGAGTCATCTTTCTAATTAGGATAATGCAGCAGGAATGGGGGGAATTAGAAAAGCCTCTCCTTTCCGCTGTACCGAGTTCCAACATCTGCTATGGAAAGATGACTGTTTACACTGCTCCTGCGTCTCTCAAAAAAACAGGGATATGTAAGGGAATTTCTGGTTCTCCTCATTGAACCACACAGAGGAGAGATAACTGTGTGTACAGTCCTTAATGATGTTGGAATCCCATACATCTGGATCAGTATTTGTAACTGGGATTTCTCTGCTGACCTTTTTCCCTCCGATTAAATGGATATAATATAATCACTCCCACTTTGCGACATTTGGACATGGTCAATTTAAGTGTGAATGAAGATATAAAGGATGGTGCCATATGGAGTGTTCATGTGCTGTAACCGACCTTAACTAATCATTACTTTAATTTTCTGCACTAGGAAAATAACATCAAGAGTCTAACTCCAATAGGCTAAAGCACATTTGTGTTACGATATAAAACATACAATTATATTCTGTACACGTCTGTATTGCTAACACTCAGTGTCAACCGTACATACCAAACCTTTACCCTTTATCATGACCCGCTTTGCATCTTGTTTACCATAATATTTATTATATGGTGAGATTTTTATTGAAGAAATAAGTGACTTTTAAATAAACAATGTCAAAAGCTTGCCGCATACATGGCTTTTTGAAGAAGATTTGATACGGCATAATTGGGTATCAGTCTCTTTGTGACTTAACACTTTAGCTTCACAGCCATTGGCCCTTTCTTAGTAAAGACATAAAATGTACTTTGACATATTTGCTACTGTTTATTTTTTCAACCTTAGTCATACACTTATATAAGCTCTCCCTCTTCATTTCTTCCCATTTATACCCACACTCACTTAGTATGTAAGCTGTCGCAAGCAGGGTCTTCCATCTTGTTCTTTCCTAGCACTTTTTCTATCTCCAGTGTGCTCCCACTCACTCTAACCCCTATCCCTATTACCCTAACTCTAAAGGGCAGACTGGATAGGCCATATGGTTCTTATCTGCCATCAAATTTAATGTTTCTATGTTAACTACTGTGGGTATTATGTATAAGGGGCGCTACTACTGTGGGCATTATTTGCATAAGTGGTGCTACTACTGTGGGCATTATGTATAAGGGGCACTGCTACTGTGGGTATTATGTGTATAAGGGGTGCTACTACTGTGGGCCTTATGTGTATAAGCAGTGCTACTACTGTGGGCATTATGTGTATAAGGAGCGCTACTACTGTGGGCATTCTGTATAAGGGGCGCTACTACTGTGGGCATTATGTATAAGGGGCGCTACTACTGTGGGCATTATGTGTATAAACTGCATAACTACTGTGGGCAATATGTGTATAAATGGCGCTATTACTGTGGGCATTATGTATAAGTGGCGCTACTACTCTGGGCATTATGGGGGTAATTCCAAGTTGATCGCAGCAGGATTTTTGATAGCAATTGGGCAAAACCACGTGCACTGCAGGGGAGGCAGATATAACATGTGCAGAGAGAGTTAGATTTGGGTGGGTTATTTTATTTCTGTCTAGGGTAAATACTGGCTGCTTTATTTTTACACTGCAAATTAGATTGCAGATTGAACACACCCCACCCAAATCTAACTCTCTCTGCACATGTTATATCTGCCTCCCTGCAGTTCACATGGTTTT
The DNA here is from genome assembly GCF_028390025.1 of Pseudophryne corroboree. NCBI lineage: Eukaryota > Metazoa > Chordata > Amphibia > Anura > Myobatrachidae > Pseudophryne > Pseudophryne corroboree. Next base: position 222,966,220 of record NC_086452.1, on the reverse strand, counting down.
GCCCAATTGCTAACAAAAATCCTGCTGCTATCAACTTGGAATTACCCCCTATGTGTGAAAGATGTGCTACTACTGTGGGCATTATGTGTACAAGCAGCAATACTACTGTGGACATTATGTGTGTAAGCAGCACTATTACTGTGGGCTTTATGTGTATAAGTGGCAACTACTACTGTGGCCATTATGTGTAAGGGAGATTACTGTGTAGTGTAACGTGAATAAGGGGCACTACTGTGTGGTATAATATGAATCAAGGCCACTACATGTGGTGTAATGTGAATAAGATTGTCCTACTGTGTAGCATAAATTGCAATGGGGGATACTATTGTGTGGCCATGTTCCTTCCTTGTGACACCACACCCAAAGCCGCACGCTCTCCCTTTGTAAAGTATGGAAGAGTGAAAATGTATAGTTTGCAGGGGGGCGCCGAACACCCTGCTCTAAAATAATGCTACCATAGACTGCATGTGAGATTGTGTAATGCATATTTATTTTGCCCACTATTGTGATATGTGGAGGTCACTTACAAAGTTCAAATGCAGCATTGGATCCGCGGTGAGTTTCAGTTTGTGCAAGTGAACATACAGTAAATGTGCATATGTTTCAGAGCAAATTTACTCAAAGAATGGAATAGGTGCAGCAGTCTGCCTTGTTTTGCAGTGCTATGCAGAAACATGAATTTCATTTTTCATTTAATTTTTTCCCATGTAATGAAATAATTTAACAAAATTAAATAAATAATAATCACATGTCTTAATTATCCTGGTGCTAGAGGCCTGCACCTACATGGAATATTTTAACTGCTGTGTGTGTCTGAGTTTTGTATCAAAACGTCTGCTGACGTGTTTGTGTCTCTAGATTTGAATCAAAAGAGATTTTTAAAATGTCTATAGTGTTTTTTATTTATAGGAAAGAAAATGTATTCAAAGTCCCAATATGAAAATAGTTTGTGGGTCCAGATGTATTCACACTATGGAAATGAAATGAGATTGGCTGAGATCTTATTTTACCCATTAGTCCAGATGGAACCTTATACTCTAGTCTAGAACAAAAGGGGAGTTATTGATTTGAGGTCACACAGTATGCTGGGGATATAAGGAAGGGGGTGGGCAGTCACTCTTTGGATGACTGAAACCCTCCTTTCTGCCTTGTCCTGCAAGTCAGAGGTCATGGGAAAGAATCAGATATTAGGTAACACTTCGCACCCTCTGTAGAGCCTATATGTCTATGAAACATATTTAATGTACTGCTGATACTTCTGGCCAGATCTCTACCTGAGATAGCAACCCTTCTTACTTCCATTAACTGTATGAGCTGCTTTCTAACACAGAGAAGTAAAGGTTGTGTGTAATGTGTCTTCACATTATATAGAATCTTCAAACCAGATTTATTTTCCTATATCATTTGGATGAGTACTGAAGCGACCCACATACTAAATTACATATGATTATGACAGTGCTTCTCAAACTATGTGACACTTGCAGGGGTGCCCTGGGTTCGTGGTCTAGGACCAATTAAAATTATTTATGGTCAATGTAATAGGCAACATCAGTGCTGGTGGCTGCCAATCATAAAATATGTGGACATACAAAAGCAAATCTTGTCCCTCAACACACAATTAAACCTAAAGATGACATATAAACAAGATTTACTTGATTTAATATTTCTTTCTAAATTTCTCAATAAGAAACTTTTGGCCTAGGGAATGCCGTGAAAAGAATTTTGATACTCTACGGCGCTGTATTTAAAAACGTTTGAGAACCACTGGATTATGAGGTATGAATTTTGGTATTGCACATGTAATTGGGAGTTTACTCAATAGAGGAGTATGTATTAAAGCATTTTCTATATGGTTACCACAAGTAAATTACAGATTGAGGGCAGGCTGTAGCAAGCCTTGGAGAGAAATTGCCCAAAGCGAGCAACAAGCTTCTGTCTTTTAAAAGATGGTGTTAGATAAATGTCAGAAGCTGATTAATTGTTTGGACTACTTCTCCACTGTATCACTCTCCAAGACTTGATACATCTTCCCCATAGATACTGTATCCATAAATATGTTATCTGAACATTTCTGAAAACCAGACAGAAGACAAAGTAATTAATTGCTGTTGTGCACTGCACACTTATACTAGATGCAAAAGAACTGCCTGCAATTTTGTCAACACACCCGCACTGATCAATGCCTACATGCGAATGCATCTGAATTGCATATGACTCTACAATGCAGAGCACAAGCACACAATATACACTCAACAAACCAAATTACGTTTAACTCTGCATGAGTCTTGTGATCAGCAGATGTTCCATCCTGCAGTGACTTGCAAGGGGTCTTGCTAAACGCTACACCTGTATGTTTTGGGTTTGTTTTTTTTTGGGGGGGGGGTTTGTCACCAGGGGCGTATCTACCCATTGGCCAGTATGGCACTGACCAGGGATGCCAGGCAAGTAGGAGGCGCCGACTGGCGGTGCTACCCGTGGCCAAGGGGTAGAAAAGAAGTACTGTCAGACTGTACCTGGTGAAGTCTGTTACTGCTGGAGCGCCGCCGGTGTCCGTCAGCACCGCACTTGTAATCAGACTCAAAATAAACTACAGTTCCCAGCAGCCCTAGTTGCTGGGAGCTGACGGCAGCAAGGTCTGCTGTGAACTGTAGTTTATTTTGAGTCAGATTACAAGTGCGATGCTGACGGACACTGGCGCCGCGTCGGCAGTAACAGACCCTCACCAGGTACACAACCATTGTTGTATAGCACAGTGCTATAGATTTATTTGTTGTTGAAGATAAAAAAAAGTGGCAGTGTTTGTGAGAAGGGACTGTAGTACCTGGAAAACTACATGATTTTCATGCATGTTAGATGTAAGTAAGTAGTAAGTAAGTGAAAACTGTAACTTGTTGAGTGTAATAAAGAAAATACATATCTTACCTATTTCAAGGCCAGGTTTAAGGAAATGTATAAAAGATAATTGTATAATTGATCATTTCATCTTGGAAGTGATGGCACCCTGATGTTTCTTCTAACAGGAAGCACTTCTACCATCCAACTAATGGTGTTTGGTTAATAGCTGGGTCCATTTGAGGCTCATCTCACAGCATCTCATTAGCATTTATTTGGGGTGCAGTCAAGATGCCGGCGTTTGGCATCCCGGCAATTGGAAAGCTGATGCCAGTATCCCGAAACTGCTCGGAATGCTGAAGCTGGCATCCCAACATAGATAGCGATGCAGAATGCCAAAATCCGGATCGAGTTGGTGCCAAAGTCTCCACTTGCAAGCCATGTGGGAGGGTTAGGGTTAGGCTGTGAGGGTGGGAGGGTTAGGGTTAGGCTGCAGGGAGGTAGATTAGGAAGGGTGGGTTAGGATTAGGCACCACTGAAGAGGCTGGGGGGAGGTTAGGGTCAGGCTGTGGGACAGGTGGGTTAGGGTTAGGGGGGAGGGTGTAACGTGAGTACAAGACACTACTGTGCAGTGTAATGTGAATAAGGGACACTACTGTGTGGCATAATTTGAATTGGAAGTACTATTGTATCCACGCCCTTCCCAAATGTGTGTAGGGTGTGTGTGTGGGGAAAGGATGGGGGGGGGGGGTGCCAGCCCCTTACTTTGCCAGGGGCTCTTAGACCCATAGATACAATCATGGTTGTCACTATGCCATAGAAGAGTTGTCTGTACTTCAAAAAAACACAGATACATAACTCCCAACTGTTCCGATTTTGGCAGGACAGTCCCGTTTTTTCTGGGAATGTCCGGCAGTCCCACCAGTGGGTCACTGTGTTCTGCGGTGGGGGGCAATTGGGAGGCCCTCTGACCTGCTGCATGCGCACAGCATCTATTTATTACCTGGAGAGGGGCAGGGGGCATGCCAACACCGGCAGAAACATGGGTGTGGCCCGCAATCGTGGCACTTCCTGCAAGGCCATGTCCTCTACCCATTAGGCCACACCCCCTAAAACCAGCATTCTTCCTCTCAGCTTCAGAAAGTTGGTAGGTATGAATATATTTGGGCAAATCTGGTAAGAACTGGTGAAATAAGTGGAGTAGCCCAAGCAGGGAATATATACTGTGGCATGACCTTGTGCAAACTACTCAGTTCAGAGGTAGGCATTTGGGTAAAACCCACATACAGTCCTTGCCCATGGATTTATACATCCAATAGAGACCGTAATATGTCCGAAATAGAAGACTCTGCTCTCACTCCCTCTGTCTTTACCACATAAAATGTAAGTGCCAGTTAGATAAAATGTCAGTTATAGGAATATAATTAATTTTGTAAAACTGTGATATAAAATCTTAAACTTCACAAATTGCACAAACTTGTTGTTCTATTATAATTGCTGCATCCACTGGAAAGGTGGAGTCATATGTTGGTGACTTAACATGTTGAAATTCACAATGTCGACAGCAGACTGTCACATAGTTAAAATGTTGACATCATTAATGTCAACATTGTCATCATGTCGATTTCAGGGAAGCTTAGGGTTAGCATTAAGGATGCTGTTAGGGTTACCACTGAGGTTAGGGATGCAGTTAAGTTTAGCTGCAGAATGAGAAGAAAACCAGTATGTTGATGTTGTAACAATGTCGACATAAAATATGTATCGGCATGCTGAATGTTGACATGATCAACATTGTAACAGTAGAACATATATACCAAACCCACTAGAAATACAGTTAGACATGGGGTCAATGCAATTAGGTGTGAGCTTGCGAAAATGATCTTGTATAATTAAACTCTTAAATATTGCCCTACTGTATGTCAGTGATGGCTAACCTTGACACTCCAGCTGGAGTGTCAAGGTTAGCCATCACTGCCCTATGTGCACCCAAGAAATGTGAGATCCAATTAGAAGAACCAATTTGCAGAACTTGCAGAAGGTTGCACATCTTTTCTACAAACTCTGACCTGGGAGAAGGGCATTAAAAAGTTGAGAAAACATTCTGAACTCCCCAAAAAAATGACAACTGAGAGAGCAGGACCGTATAGAAGGCTGTAATAGTAAGTTTTAGCTCCTACCTGCAAGCTAAAAGGCCCATTTCCCATCAATACAAGACAGATCTTAACATACTGTAACACGTCATTTAATTCATTTTTAAGTGTTTTAGATAAATTCACCTGAAAACTGACGTCTTTAATGGCGATATTATTCTATATACAGATGTAGCCACAATGATTGTTGCCACAGTGTGTGTGGTGCCAGGAGCGAATAGTCACACCTAAGATTGCACAATGTAATCTCTATGGATTGTGGGTGCAACTATTCGCATACATGGGTATACTATTCGCGATCAGCCCTCGCGATCAGCGTGATACATCTGTAACCCCTATAAGTGCACTATTATTAATTGGGAGGCATGTACCAGAGGTTCTGCACTCATTGCCAACATTTTTACCATAGAATAAAGATTTCCCTACCTTTTCACTTGCTCAGTGGGGTGCACATGAAAAAATGCAAATTCGCAGACAGAATTGATTGCAAGTTTGAAATTGGATTGCAAGTGCAATTTGTGGTGCGAATTTGCCATGTAACGTCTCGTACAGGCCAACTCGCACCTGCTTGGATTGACCCCTATGTTGGAACACTTTGCATATCTCCCAACTGTCCCAATTTTCAAGGGACAGTTCCTTTTTTGGCACTGTCCCTCTGTCCCACCCACAGGCCACAATGTCCTGCAGTTGGGAGGCTCCCTATCACTCAGTTTGAATAGATGCTGTGCGCATGCGCACGGCGTCAATCCCCAGGAAACAGAGAATCTAGGGGTCATGCCAGCAGCTCACAGAGCATGCAAAGAGAACCTACAGTATATCAAGGTATCCTCGGGTGCTGTTGTACGAGGTCCTTCACTAAGCTGCAGATAAAGCATGGGGGAGTCACTCCCACAATTTACAAAATAGGCAAAGATGGAGGCTGCGCTCATATGATTTTAAAACAATAATGACTGTTAATAGATAAATATAAAAAATACAATTTTAATAGAAAAAAAAACAAAAAAATGCGTGCAAACAACATTAAAAGAATTGTATGAATTCATACATGACATATAAAAATATATGTATACTACCCTGGGTATCAAGTCCGGATTTTTGATGGAATTTCATTTATGGAGGCCGTTCCAATAGTGCCCTTGTAAAGATGAAAATCTATTGCAGCAAGAAACTGGAAACCTCTCTGAGTCTCTTTAAATGAAGATATGGTTGTCCAGAGCTGGTTCGGTTCCAGTTGAGTAGGTCGTTCTGACGAGACTGACAAAACCTGATGCATTTCGCTGCATGTAGCTTGCAGCTTTTTCAAAGGTACCTTTGAAAAAGCTGCAGGCTACACGCAGCGAAACGCATCAGGTGTTGTCAATCTAGTCAGGATGTCCTACTCAATTGGAACCGAACCAGCAGAGCCATAACTACGTGTTTGCCAGGTGTGCCTGGCACACAGCGCAGTCGCCCTGAGGGCGCAACGGCCAGCATTCTGTCAGCGGCTTGTAATGAGTCAAATTGACTCATTACAAGCCGCCTGCACTGTGTGCGCCGCGCTGGAGGAGAAGAGGAGAGGAGCAGCTCCGGAGGCAGGGGAGGAGGAGGAGGAGGAGCAGCGCTATGTAATTGGTAGCAATGCCGCTGCAGTTGTCCCTCTCCTTCCGCATTGGCTGGCCAGCGCTGCTGTGAATGCTGGGATGCGCTTCCCTCATCCCATCATTCACAGCAGCGGTGGCCAGCCAATGCGGAAGGAGAAGGACAGCTGCATGTGGTGCCGCTACCAATTACACTGCGCTGCTGCGGCTCTCGAGTCCCCCTCCCTCCTCCTTCTCCCCTGCCCGGGATCTGCCTGACTGCCTGAGCCAGCGGGGAGAGATGGTAAGTATCTATCTGTCTATCTATCTCTCTATTCTGTCTGCCGTAATGTGTAAAAAGGGGACACTGTCTGCCGTAATGTGTAAAAAGGGGACGCTGTCTGCCGTACTGTGTAAAAAGGGGACGCTGTCTGCCATACTGTGTAAAAAGTGGACGCTGTCTGCCGTAATGTGTAAAAAGGGGGACGCTGTCTGCCGTAATGTGTAAAAAGGGGACGCTGTCTGCCGCACTGTGTAAAAAGAGGATGCTGTCTGCCGTACTGTGTAAAAAGGGGACGCTGTCTGCATGTGGTGCTGCTACCAATTACACTGCGCTGCTGCGGCTCTCGAGTCCCCCTCCCTCCTCCTTCTCCCCTGCCCGGGATCTGCCTGACTGCCTGAGCCAGCGGGGAGAGATGGTAAGTATCTATCTGTCTATCTATCTATGTCTCTATTCTGTCTGCCGTAATGTGTAAAAAGGGGACGCTGTCTGCCGTACTGTGTAAAAAGGGGACGCTGTCTGCCATACTGTGTAAAAAGGGGACGCTGTCTGCCGTACTGTGTAAAAAGGGGACGCTGTCTGCCATACTGTGTAAAAAGGGGACGCTGTCTCCCGTAATGTGTAAAAAGGGGGACGCTGTCTGCCGTACTGTGTAAAAGGGGATGCTGTCTGCCGTAATGTGTAAAAAGGGGTCGCTGTCTGCCGTAATGTGTAAAAAGGGGGATGCTGTCTGCCGTAATGTGTAAAAAGGGGACGCTGTCTGCCGTAATGTGTAAAAAAGGGGACGCTGTCTGCCGTAATGTTTAGAAAGGGGACGATGTCTGCCGTAATGTGTAAAAAGGGGGACGCTGTCTGTCGTAATGTGTAAAAAGGGGACGCTGTCTGCCGTAATGTGTAAAAAGGGGGACGCTGTCTGCCGTAATGTGTAAAAAGGGAGACTGGCTGCCATAATGTGTAAAAAGGGGGACTGTCTGCCGTAATGTGTAAAAGGGGCTCTACCTGGTGTAGTGGCGCTACTGTGTAGCGTAATTTGAATAATGGAGACTACTGTGCACCGTAGTATGAATTGGTATTATTTTTGTGGTCACACCTCTTCCCCATGAAGCCACACCCCTATATTTTATGCGCGCACTGCCCTTATTTTACATAAGGGGGGGCGCCAATGCCGTTTCTTGCACACAGCGCTAAAATGCCTAGTTACAGCACTGCGAACCAGCCCTGGACAACCACATCTTCATTTAAAGAGACTCTGAGAGGTTTCCAGTCTTCTACCATTACCTTACTGCATGAGGAACCCATTCATACCACAGGATATTATACAGCTGTTACTCCTTTAACGGTAAATTGCCTATTGCATCACCCACTGGAACAACTCTGCAATAAAGAGACTCTTGCTGCAATAAATTTGCATCTTTACAAGGGCACTATTGGAACGAACTCCATAAATGAATGTATGAATTCATACAAATCTTTTAATGTTGTTTGTATGCATTTTTTTTCTATTAAAATGGTATTTTTTATATTTATCTATTAACAGTCATTATTGTTTTAATATCATATGAGCGCAGACTCTATCTTTGCCTAGCTCAGAGCATGCTCACTCTGTGATGGAAACGGGAGACGTGGCTTATGATGGCGGCATTCCTGTGAAACCACACACCCTTTCACAGAGGCCACGCCCTTTTCAGACACGTGTGCGCATAAGTCTCGACTGCCTAATCTTGAATGTTGGGGGGTATGCCCCTTGTATATTAAAAATAGACAACAAATCTTAAAAAAATGTTTAAAATGCTTTGCAAAATATTTAAAATATACATTAGTGAGTTGTATTATAACACATTATTTCTTTAAACTATCTCCAAATTTATGTGAAGAACAATCAGTTTCAAGTCACAACCAATCAGTTTCAAGTCACAACAAGAAACAGCAGAAGATCCTATAAAAGTAAATGGTGACAACATACTGGGTAAAAGCTTCTATTTGCCGTGCAAATCACTTGACAGAACATTTAGTGACACAGGTGTCATTAAGCCGTGTGCCCCTGTTACACAGACACTTTGTTGTGGCAGAATTGCTGCTGTAACAGGGAGAAGATCCCATTGTTATTATTCTCTGTTCAGTAAATCAGTCTGGTGACAAGTGTTGTGACAATTTTATTGAGAGAGGAAGCAGGTTTACTATGTGTAGATGGGTAGCATGTAGCATGCTACTTCTATTGCTGCTCCCTAATGGTGATGATCCCTGCTGGGGACAAAGCAGGCTGGAGCACCTGTGTAAAGTGCTGGTGTTACTTACTAAAAGGAGAAGCTTTTCTTTAACCCCTTTGTTCACAGACAGTCAGACATGAAACTGTTGTGATTTCGTAAGCCAAGTGGAACTTCCACAATGAGAAAATTCCTCCAGTCATTCTTCAACACATACTAAAAAAAAAAAAATCTAATAGGAGGATCCCCTGAGGCACAGAGTTTTTAATTTGGCCAATCCTGCTGCCTTAATGTCTGTAAGTGCAGCCAATGTTCAGGCCCAATGCCTGTCATGTGGTATCACCCACCCCTCCTCTCCCTTTGCTGCCTTTTCAGAAGACAGGGGGGGGGGGGGGGGAAATTCTCCAGTTCATGTAAGGTCTGCAGCTCTCAGATGCACACAGACTACAGCAGCAGACCTTGGTGTTTTCATTTGTTTCTCTGCGTCTTCCATCCAGGAATGCTTGTGCAATAGTACCTGAGCAAGATATCCTGTAATATGATGTAAGTACTGTAGCCTATAAAATATACCATATGCAATTAATATTTCTATGTACAGTACAGTATATATTGTCAGAGTGCTTTTATTAGCTTCTGGTAGTGTGAAAGGAGTTAACTAAGTCACAGTGATTTCCATTACAGAAGTGTATTTCCTAGCCATGCTACTTACATCAATGAAGCAGACATCAATAGAATATTTGACATATAACGCCTTAGCTTCCAGCTTTTATTTTTGTATAGTACAAAAATAGTCTATGTCATTGTTGGTTTCACATATATTCAGCTGATAAAAAATGAGACACCACCACTATGTTCTGTATCTTATTGTGTGCTAAGCAGGGTGCTGTTACCTGCAGTGTGTGGCAAGTCACCACATTGTTGTCTTTTATTGTGAGTTTAACTACAAACATCAGTAGAGACAATATGTATACTCGTTAGCAAGAATGAAATAAGAAGAGATCCGTCAAGTTCAACACTTCATAAATTCTAATAGTGGCAGTCCAGAAAAAGACTAAACAAAGCCCCTCAGTTGCTGATTTACCCTACCAGTGGCAAAATCACTTCTTTCTGCTGTATATATTTGCACAGGGTGGATGATTTTTCTGCATACTGCTTGAAAACTGTCCCTTCCCATTGTTTCCTTAAGTATGAAAGACTTTCTGCAATTCTATCGAAGATTAAATTGCACACTACACTCAATTAAGCACCAGAACTGCATGTAATTTGTGTTACAGTATCTCCTAAATGAATGGAAAATCAGCCTGCACTCCGATAACTGTCAGTTAAATGAAGTGCAGCATCATCTTTTTAAATGCTCATCGGTATTGTTTGTGTAGCATAATTCTGCTTATGAGGTCAACAGAATAGAATAGTAAAAATGAGCTTCCCATTTCTTCTCATTCATTACGTGACTGTGTTTAGAACACTTCATATTATCAGAAGGTTTCATTAGAATTCATAAAAATATGAAAGACAGATGTGGTGTGGTAAAATACTTTTATTAATTTCTAATGACATAGATATTCACATAGTTAATTTTACAGATGTTTGTCAAAAGTACTAAGAGGATGTATGACAAAAATTGGTTACAAACTATTATTATATTTATTTATATTATGTGCCTTACGTAGCAGAATCACAGGTAAAGGTTTTGGGCCTCTGGTGACTGAATAGTTAACAATTTACTCTTTCTAGATTTGGCTGCCTTTAGGATAAAACCATTATATTGTACAGTAAGTGATCCCAATTAACTATCCCTTGTTAGACCATACCAATGACTTTCTATTATCCACTTCATGTGTTTGTTCTGGAAAACATCCTGGGAAAAATATAACTTTAACAGCAATATTTTGATTAAGGCAATTATGATACAGTGTTTTAAATATTAAGTATAGTTTTATGTGTTGTGCAAGGAATAGATATCTGTTAGAAGGTCTCAGAGCACATCTCTTGAGAATATGATAGGGAGTGGTTGTTTTGAACAAGGGCCAGAGACAAGAATAAAGAGGTAATGGGAGGAGCTACATAAAGTAATAAGGAAAGTTGCACTGAGTTGTTGTGTGGAGTTGTATCTTTGCCAGGGTTTTTTGTTTGTATATAAAATTCAATCATCATGCACCTTGACAAATAGGTCTACTACATGAAGTCATTATTTGTAATGATGCATGCTTCAGAGAGAGAATGAGTACTTCATTCCATATATCACTGCTCCGTCCTCTCTCTCTCTCTCTCTCTCTCTCTCTCTTTGTCTGTTTAGTGTTCCCGTCTGCCAGACCCCACCCCCTTCCATCACCCACAATGTTGGAGACACCTGAATGCCGACAGTGTGATCTGCAGAGGTTCAGACTGTCTGGAATTCAGCCATGTACCCAGACTTAATTTTCTGCCATAAAGCAGACAGCACTTTGTATATCCCTGGCTGTGAATAATTGTGAACTCTTTGTATGGGGAAAATAGGGTTAAACATTTTAAATCATCTTGACAGTTTTCTTGTTTTCCAATATCAATATACACAACTGTTTTCAGCTATCCCTTCCTTGTTCTCTGATTCTTCAGTTTTTATTTCCCTAAGATTATTCCCCCATTGCCAATTATTTACTAACTTTGCATTGCTTGTTGTGGGTATTTACTATTATTTTTATGTGTGATGAATTTGTATAGCTTTAGAATTCCAGGTGGGTCAATTAAAATTAATTGACCCAAATTTAGTGTTTTTAGATTTCTTTATGTAAGAACGGTGAGGTTATTTTGTACACTTTAGTCAATTTTGAGTTCAGAATTTATCAGTGGCTATACTCGCAAGCATACACAATAATATACATTGTTTTATTCTTAGACTCTATTACCCTATAACTTAACTATATTGTACAGCACATTATACCAAACAGTACCAGGGTCTAGGAACACAACTCAAAATAAATAATGCCCTACCAGCTGCTGGCTAGAAATGCTTTAAAGTGTCATTTTAAATGCACAATCCTTTCATCCCATGTCTATTGTAAGTTCATCCTTTATCAGATGATTACATCCACTGAGTTATACAGACTCTGAAAATTATAGCAGCTTGAGGATACAACAAGGCAAAACAGAGCCAAATTACTTTCCTATTGCTGAGATCTCATTACCTTATTCCTGCAGGGTAGAATTTAGTGTACAGACAGATATGGAGAGGACTTTAAAATTGAATATAGCAGTCATAAGTGAAAATGTACAGAACATCCAATGTTTAACAATGGTTAATTGTTTGATCATGTTAATTTAATAATTCTTTTACCCGAAATGTAACCTTCATGATCACACCTTGATACCGCAAAGGTCATATACTGTAGTGCCTACATATCGCTCCTGCGCCATAGAAGTGATTCTTAAGAATACCTCCTTAAAATTCAGTTATGAAGACATTACTGAAATACAGCAATGGGGGGAGTGAAGTTTCTTTCACCCGGCTCCATAGCAGTGCATGCAAATATGGACGAGATCGTCCATATTGGCCTGCATGCATGAGCGACGGGGCACCAATGATGAACGAGCGCGGGGCCGCGCATCGTTCATTGCTGGTGCCTCCACACTGAAAGATATGAACGGGATCTCGTTCACATGTACACACACACTAACATACTAGGGTTCATTTTTTTGGGAGCCAAATAATTTACTAGTGTGGGAGGAAACTGGAGTACCCGGAGGAAACCCACGCAAGTACGTAGACAATATAAAAACTCCACAGTTATGGCCGTGGTGGGAATTTAACCCACAACCTCAGTGCTGTGATGCTGTAATGATAACCATTACACCATCTGTACTGAACATACAACTCAAGACTAGCCTTTATAACTAGTGTGCAAAAAGACTAAGCATAACAGTAAGACTTGGACAGTGTGAAGATACACAGTTGAGTTAAATAGCTGTAAAATTTCATGTGTGCTGAGCTTCACAGATAAACCTGTGCCACACAGGTGTGACGATCTGGCAGTGCAACCTTTTGCGATCCGCTCTTGATTGGTGATTTTGCACTGTATTTATATATTAGCATTTCTGTGATGCTCTCAGCACAATCCATTGTGTCTCAGCCTGTAGTAAATGTACTTGTAAAGGGACTTAAAAGCCTGTCTGACTATATATAACCTGAGGTATCACTAGGCTTAGTGTCACTCGGTACAAACCGTGAGGTAAAGGAGGTGTGGGCTCATGTGAAATGGGGGCGTGCCCTGCACTTCAGGAGATGCTGGGCTGCCCCAAGAGACTCTCCTCACACTTGGGGTAACCTCCTTGAATGGTGTCACCCATTACAGTCGGCACTCCCTCCAGTGATGCCACTGTATATAACCAAGCATTCAAATTGAATATGGAGCATTTGTACATAAATTTCACATAGGTTCTTTTGTTCAAATGTTGTCCTGGTAAGAAATATTTACAAGAGCATATCCATCCAAGCCTGGAATTCATGGACAAATATGTATATTACACTGGAGACATATGATCTTGGAATCACCTGATCTACTCTTATAACAATTCTAGTGTGTTTTAACCATATTAAAAAAAAAAAAAACAGTCAAAGAAGAGGAAATTAAAGGAGTAATTAAGGTAGCCCAAAGTAAAGGGCCCCATACACTTATCCGACAGCATGTCGGAGGCAATCGCAGGCGATCACCCCGGCAGCATCCTCCCAGGGGGCAGGATCGCCCAAGATACATTAGATGCTGTCCTTTTGCATCCGATGTATCTTGGGCGATCCTGGGCGATCTCAGCCATGCCCCCAGGTCGGAACTGATTGAATATGCAGCACATTCAAGCTGGAGGATCCGATCCGATGCTCACGGGAACGCGCATCGGATCAGATACACCTCAAAAATGCCCGATTTAATCTGATATATCGGTCCGAATTCCCAAAATCAGATGAAATCAGGCATTATCGTTCTAGTGTATGGGGCCCTTACGGCTCAATATGAACATAATAATTAAGTAATAAATAAAAAAGCCTATTATAAGGGCACCCCCTGGTATTTTTCCACATTCTCGTTGCTTGTGGTCTTAATTTGAGTGAGCTGAACCAATGCGTTAAACACACACACACACACACACACACACACACACACACACACACACACACACACACACACACACTGGAAGTATGAACCAGAACAAGTATTAAATCTGCTAGCATCAGCTAAGACTCCACTAACTCTTCCCCTAACAATCCAATAGGACTGGAGAAAATCGCAAACATTCTTAATCTTAAATGGTAAACAAATCCATGTTTATTTCATTTCAAAACCTTCACTCTTATTGATTTGTCTCTATGTGTACTTTGTGTGATTTACTATGTTTAGTCTATCTACATATATTCAGATGTAATAGGAATAATAAGCAATAAAAAATGGTTTTATTGAAAGATGTAAAATAAATCATATTAAAGCGTAATAACTTTGGATTGTTAAAGAAAACGTTAAATATGGTTGATCAATGTTTCTAATACATAGCAATGTTTCACAGGCAGGTAAATGCACAGTGTCCCCTGATCCTTGAAGATGCCTGAGATTACAGAAGTTCCACGGGAACTTGGTATGGACATCATCATAGTGCCACAAGGGACTGGGAAGTTTGCAATAGTGTCTGACAGAGCTCGAAGAGGGGGGGGGGGGGGGGGGGATTTACTGGCAAGCTTGCACATGGCGTCACACTATCCAGGTTTGGCACTGTTGCTGCATGTTACCTTTATTTGTCAATTTCAGGCATTCAGGGGCAGATTTATTAAGCTCAGTGAAGTGATAAAATGGAGGGTGATAAAGGACCAGCCAATCAGATCCTAACTTCCATGTTACAGGCTGGGTTTGAAAAATGACAGTTAGGAGCTGACTGGCTGGTCCTTTGTCACCTTCCAATTTATCACTTCACCAAGCTTAATAAATCTGTCCCTCAGTGACATATAACATGAGTTTCTCATGTAAACCTATACGTTTTTATTTGTGATTTAAGTAGTTCCTTAACACAGCACAATGAAATATGCATTGTTTGTTATATATGATTACATATGAGATGATACTAGGCAATAGGATTTATTTTGGAAGCACTTTGCTGTAGACTTCTATACATTTCTGTGGTGCACATATTGAGTAATAGGAGGAGTTAACTGAATGTGTTTCAGGCCTCTAAGCAGTGGAGCGCCTGAGAAAATAATAGAGAGCTTGTTCATTTGGTGTATTACGTGCAGAAAATGAATTCGGTAAAGTTTATTTGCAGTGGGCCATAGAAGATTAAAATGAAATCTTTCTGCTGGCTCAGCAGTCCTGCTCCCCGCTGTCTGTGTGAGGGAGACTTACTCTTTTATTCCAAACAGCTTTTTTCTCTTTCTGCCTCACTGGTGCAAGTGAAAACAAACATTTTGGCATTTTCGATGACTATTTATATGTATTTTTTTTTCCAGTTTTACATTAGGGACCATTTCATTTAATTTGGTGTTCTTTGCACATGTGGCCTTTACACGCTGCACACAATGACTGCGCATATCTGGCGCTGCACTAAATGACAGTCAAACTGCTACTGTCTGTTCAAAAACCCCTAACAATTCTGGCTGGCAAATCTCTCTCTTCTATAGGGTCAGTCTAGTTTTGAGTTATAAATACCACATTTTCTGTCTTAATTAATTTAATACCTTGACCTGAGAAGTAAGCAGAGCTCTTAATGAATTATAGCCATAGACAGGTGCATTTGGTGTTTTCTAAATTATTGATGTCTGCATAAAATCTCCACTTTAAGCTGTGACTATACGGGCAGATATTGTAAATCCTTAAAATCCAGCTATGAGTGAGAAAAGTGTATGAATCTACTTCGTCCACGCGGCTGTTAAGCAAGCACTGCCGCACCGATAATTATCATTCCTTAACCCTGCATATTATGACAATTTTTTTTGTGTTCTGCTTATAATTCCGTTGCTCCTTTTGAAGCAAGCATAGGCTATTGGTGAAGGATCCTACTGATGGGCTGCAATCACTAACGTCATCTAAAGATTACTATAACTAGCTTACCCAGTACACTGTCCCCATTCCTAGTAATGGTGACTGCGGCATCCTCTGTTAGTTTGCCTAACGCAGGAGAGAGCTCTGATATCTCTACGTTATTTTCTGGGAAATATACTTTTATAAATAGGCCCCTTAGTGCTCAGACCAGGCACACACAGATCACATTGGGTCCAATTAGTCCAGTCATCTAATGACCTCACACATGACCGCAGTCAGCACACAACTGCAGCTAATCTCATATGGCAATAGTTAGTTGTTTCAGACCACGCTACAATCTGTGAAAAGATAGGTCTAAAATAATCAAATTCATCTTTTAACTTGCTAAATATATTATTGCATTACAAATTCATTAAAGTAATCCCCCTTGCTGCATGCCTTTAAGTAACTTTACTATGATAAATTTAGCTTTCAGGATTGTCAGCATCAAGAAATTTGCAATAAGCGTCTAATCGAAGACAAAGTATAATAAATATTTCTGACAAGTGATACTGGTTAGTTTGGTTTGATTTCCCACTTACCAACATTATACTATATCAGCATCTACGAACCAAACTTTACAACTCATTTCATTTTTAAGATTGTATGTGTAAGATTAATGTTTAAGATACTTTCTCAAAAACCCTGTATCAGTGCCACCATTTTCTGCTTCAAATGACGTCTGTCAATGACAACTTATGTCTTATTCACATGAGAGAGCTTGTTTCAATAACATCTTTCTTCCTGAACTTATTATAGATTCAAGCGCATTAAATCAACACCACATTTTCAATTCTAATTGGACTTCTGTGGAGGGTGGGAGTAGGAAAATAAGAGAGCTCTTTGTAGGTTGTCTGCCCCAGTCAATCTTCCCTTTGTCTTTTTTTTCTATTATGTCACTGGTTTAACCCAAATTATTGAAGAATAGGAAAGTAAACAAGAAAATCCAAACATATTAAATTATACATGTTGAAATAAGAAACAAAATAAAAAGTTTGGTTTGGTGATGTTACTGGAAGAAGGTTACATGACAATGCTGTGTTTCGATAAAACAACTATTTTATTGCTTGGGGAGTGTCTGAATGTCCTCCAACACATGTTACACACAAGGATATATAAATTTGTAAAACAGGAGGTTTTGGGTGTTACCTCCATTACCTGGGAACAAGCGGCAATTAGAAAGCGCAAGGCTGCTATCAATCTTGTTTTGTCCACCAACACATGTTTCACTATAGCACTGTTGTACCTTAAAATAGAACTGTTCCAGCATAAAATTTAACAGTAAAAAACATATATAAAAGCATCAACACTTGTAAAAAGTAGATATTCTTTTATTTTGTCTTGATGTGCATCTATTGAGATTGATTTTGTATATTGATTAACAGCGGATGTATTTCTTTGCTTCATTTGGAGTTGTGAATGGTTATTATTTTCCCACTGTAATCAGTTACACTTTTAAGAACCACTTTAGCTGAGCATCCTATATTTTGGCCCAATCAAACCTACTTTTGTGATTATACCTAATGCAAGTGGTGCTTTATACAAAGAAGACATTCATTTGGCCAGTGGGGGGTAGGATAACCATGTAAAGAAGGTATCTTTTGTTATTACATCAACTATTTTTCACAGTTTGGCATATTTTCTATTTTGAATACTCCAATCCATATTGAATTTTGACAGAAGCTTTGGTTACTGGCAATTGCTGAACTAATTACATGTACTAGCTCTCATTCTAATGGATATATAGGAAAAGAAAAGACAAATATTGTTGAAAAGTTTTTGACCCATGGATTCAAAGTTTTTATCTTCTCAAAGTAATCTATCAAAATCATTTTCATTAAAGGAGTAATTAGCTATTAAGAGATATTGAGCCAGTAGCTGCTGGACTGGGGTTATTTTAGGCGAGACTTTTCTTTTTGAACTTCATTTTCTTCTTTCTAGCTTCACGTCTACGCCACACTAAAATGCACATGTGTCTTTTGTCACATACAGTATGTTTTTTCAGGGGGAGGCTTTACATGTGGTGGCCAGACCTGCCATATTTATACAGAATTTAATCTGAATGAAATCTGTATCTTGAGCGCCATGAAGGAAGATTTGCAGACTATTTATTTCAAATGAAATGGTGATGTGATACATGCAATATGTAATTGCTAACTCCACTCATAACTATTTTTTAGATCTGAGTGGATGTAGAAGACCTGAAATAAAATACTAAGCTTTAGCTTGGTGTATCTGGTGATTTTGTGACTCCGCTGATATCTGATACGTCCACCAACTGTCCCAGCAATAGATCTTATCTCATGTTTGAGTGCACCCTATTGCTTTTGTAAAAGCCCTTCTGGCCATGTGAACTTTGCATTCTTGTAAATAGGATGTATGTCGGATAGGGGCTACAGCAACCCAGAAAAAAGGCTTGCTGAGAATGATGGTAGATTTCCTGTTCAGCCTGTTAGCTGCATTAGCCAACCTGCTGCATCCACCAAGAAAAGATAAGTCTTCTCTATAAACTACATTTTTATTTTTTATAGTGAATCTAGCCTCTAATTCTTTTTCCATCTGATTGTATATTCTTTTTTAAATAATTTTAAAGATTCTGTAACATAACAATATACATAAAGCATAAACCTAAAACAGATCTTAGATTTATGTTTAATTCCCTATACTGGGGTTGCGATATATAAAATAATATATAATCTATAACAAAGTATAGAAAATTTTGGTCACAAGACACCAGCATTCCTCTTTAACACCTTCTCCACTATGCATTCCTTTCCCCTTGGCTATTGTGTGGACCACAGTGGACATTCATGCTCTTGTGTCATATTCTTCCCACTCCAGCACTTCTAGATTTGTTTCCTTTTTGTGGATGAGGTGCTTGCTCTTCTGCCTTTTCTTCACGTGAACCCATCCCCCTCTTTTTCTTTTCTTGCTTTTACTCAACACCTGCTAGCACCTTGCCAACCTTTTTAACCTATCCCTCTTCACTGGTACTTTTCCTTACCCTTAAAAACACTCTAGCCTTGCCGATCCTCCAACACTCCTGTAACTAATGACCAATCTCTCTTCCTGCCCCCGCATTCACATGTAAATTACTTTAGTGACTGCTTTACTGACTGTAGTCTTGCTTCCTTTTCTTGCATTCTGCAGAGTCTGCTCTTACCAGAAGTCACAAATAATCTTCTCTCTGCCAGCCTTCTTGATCTCTTTGCCGCTTTTGATATTGTAGACCTTCCTCCCCCTTTGCACACCCTGCACTCCATTGGCCATTATTTTATCCTGATTTACTTCCTACATCTCCAACATCTACTTTTCTTTTTCTACCTCCGACTCATCCTCAAACTCCCTCTACTGTATGGGTGTTCACAAAGGATCCACACTTGGCCCTCTTCTTATCTTTAAAGACTCCAGTACCAACTCTGTGCAGTGGATCAACACACCTACCTTTCCTCTCCTACCCTGTGTCTTTGCCATCTTTTCATGGATGTCTCAACATTTTCTAAAACTCAGTTTACTGTTTGCTGAACTCTTCTTTCCTAACTCCCTCTTACTCGCTTTGAGCAATTCATGATCTGATCTGTTCCTTATGGCTGCTGCCTGGGTTTCATCCTCCATTTCCTTCACCTCCCACAAACAGTCCTTCATCCAATCCTGTTTGACCTTCACAGCACTGCCCGGATTAGACCTTCTTTCATTCTTGAAGCATCCAAAACTGTAATCAAATGTCTTATCATTTCTCTTTCCATAATTACTGCACCCCTTTCCAATTAAGCCACAATGTTCTGAAAAGTTTGATTTTGTTCTCAACACTATGCTGCTGCCTCTCCTCTCTGTCTATACTTGTACTAACTCCCTATCTTCTACAGAATCAAATTCACCCCTCCTCCAGTCATCTTCAAACTCCTGTCATTCCACATTCTCTCTTGTCCCCTCTGCTCAGCCAAATAATGCAGCCTCAGATATATCACCGACATCCACATTTTGCTTGCACCTTCAAGACATCTGTACTACCCTACACATATGGAACTTTCTCCAGTCACCTATCAGACACTCTCTCAGACTCCACTTTAAATAATCCTTCCTCAAATCTGACCTATTCATCACAACCTACCAGTCCTCCTCGGTCCCTACTCTCACATCCTCCCTCTGTGTCACACCCCCTTGTGTCATTCTTACTCCTTCCTTTTAAAGATTGTACTCTCATGAAGGCATGGCCTGCCTTCTGATGCCACCTTACTCATATATTCTTCCACTCCCAACCTACCTCTTTTTAGGTACATTCCCTACCTATTATACACTCTGAATTTACTGTATTATCTCTTTATTCCACTAGCTTTTATGTTGTGCTAGCTGTAATACTTCCAGTATGCCAATTCTTTGCATGTTTTTCCGCTGTGTCTCTTTCTGCGTTAATTTCCCATTGTGCTGCAGATATTGTGGTGTGGGAAATAATTATAATAAGAATAATAAAGATAATGTTGAGCATTTTTGGTCATTTTGACCAAATTATCTTATCATTGCACTATGTGTGGCCATAGCATCCTTGAACTAAAGCTGATTTAGTCTGGTCTGATCTGATCGTTGAGTGGAAAATGTGGTCAGACAATCTCTTTCATTGCAGAGTGGCCACTAATCTTTCATTTTCCTGAACAGTTAGAGATTTTAAAGATGTGGCCTTGAAAATGTATTTTTTTTTTTTAAATTGATCAACTGCTAGTGTCATAATAGGAATTGACGCACTCCTACTGTAGATCTTTAGAGTCCAAATTGCGGTTGACTTGAAGTACCAGTTTAACAGTAAAGTATTACTGGAAACTATTTTTTTTTTTATGTTGGCAGTTATGACTGCATTGGCTGCATTGGGAGAGGAATCAGCAGCAGAAAGAAAGAAGTAATAATGCCACTGTATAGGTCATTGGTACGGCCTCATCTAGAATACTGTATTCAGTTCTGGAGGCCATATCTTCAAAAGGATATTAATACATTAGAAACTGTACAAAGGAGGGCAACTAAAATGGTGCATGGCCTACATCACAAAACATACCCAGAAAGACTAAGAAATCTCAATATGTATAGTTTGGAGCAGAGAAGGGAAAGGGGGGACATGATAGAAACTTTCAAATATATCAAGGGTCTTAACAAAGTCCAGGAGGGAAACATTCTCCAAATGAAGAGAAGCAATAGGACACGAGGACATGCACTGAGACTGGAGGGGGGGAGGTTCAGGGGAAATTTGCGGAAAAATTATTTCACAGAAAGGGTAGTGGACAAGTGGAATAGCCTCCCATCAGAGGTGGTAGAGGCTAAGACAGTAGAGCAATTTAAACATGCATGGGATAGACATAAGGATATCCTTACAAAGAAATAAGGATCAAATAAGGTTAGAGATAAAAATAATATAAAAAAAAAAAGGGGCAGACTAGATGGGCCAAGTAGTTCTTATCTGCCGACAAATTCTATGTTTCTATGTTTCTATGACATGTGTGTGGTTATTTGCTGATCTAGCAGTAAAGGGTAGTGCCAAACTCCCAAATGCACATTTGTGATCTGCCACCAGAACAAAATATTTTTGGTATACTGTATTCCACAGACCCAATGTGTTTATCATACACCTTTAAAGATTACTAGTATATAGTTCATATCGCACAGAAAATCACACCATGTGTATGCGGCTTAAGTGAACTGCATAATTTGTTAATTTATTCCGAATTATAGCAAATGTGTCTTTTATGTGATTATAGTGTGATGATCCTGTTAACAGGTAGTCATGGAATAAACAATGCACCCGCAGTTTGCAGTTCCACTGACTTGGAAGTGATGGGCTGTTTACAATGTATACTGTAGCTATGGTATCTTTTATCCAAAAAAAACCCAGAATATATCCAGAAGTAATGAGTTAAAAAACACACACATACATGCACACTGTTAAACAGATGAAAAGGTGAATGCCAAAAACAGCTTGTGTAAAGACATGGGTAATGTGAATTTAATCTTCAGCATAGTGTTCAGAAAATCAGAAATACAGAAAAAAAAACTCTTAAACGAAAACCTTGCGTTCTAGATTTACTTCACTATTGATGGCCATTCCAGCAGTTTACGGTTTTATAATGAAAACTTGTTTGTGTTGTAGTCTGGCACTGTTCTCTCAAACTGGTCACCTGGGTAGTATATGTCGTTGCTTAGATTTGATACAGAAGCCATCATCGATCAGACAGATGAGCCAAAGCAGCAGCTGATACAGTATGCAGGCGTTTAGTGTTTCAAGAGGAGAAGAAACTAAACTAGTCATTAATTTACCACTGCATGCAAATAGGTCACACAGTCAGTTTATAGGGAACAAGGAGTACAAGCATTTTAGACTTTTGCTTTGGATCCTATTTTAGCTACCAGAAGTGTTAAGTGCTTGGACTGGTGCATTGTGGGTAAAACCCTAGTGAAAGAAGGGATAGACAAGGAATAAGGTAACACCCTGCAGGGATTCTGTCTGACAAAGAAAGGCCTGTTTATTCTATGTTTTAATGCCTAGGCTTGACCCCTGACCTTCTTGTCTTTGTGTAGCCAGGTGCAAGTTTCAGTGGAGGTTCATGCACTATTAACTGTTTAGTTTCCAGAAAGTACTAAACTGCTGTTAAAATATTGAATATGTTTTCTGTTTATGGAGACCTGTATCCCTTAAGCAGGACTTTCATACAGGAATGTGCAAGAACTCTGTTCTATAGTAGCACTTCTTGTTACCCCATTATTTTTTCTGTTTAAAGATTATTACTAATATTCTGTCAGCATGTTGTCATAAGTGTTTTGGCTCCCGTTGCTATTATTATTAATTAAGCTACAAATATGCATTTCACTAAAGCTTGGATTCCAACAAGGGTTGTAAAACTGTCTGGCCAAGATGGCACTCGTCAGTGGCGCTGGTTGAGTGGAACATTACCCAACTCAGCCACCGACAAATTTTAACTCCTGGGGGTACCACAACTGCCCGATACTTGTGAAGACTCTCAGCAATTCACCCAAGACTTGCCTTTTGGTCCAATCTCCTGAAGCCTCTGTATTGTTGAAGGCCAGAAGTACAGCGTGCCTGACATCATGAGGTTGCAATGCACAGGTGTAGAAGCATTGGTCAAGTGTTTGGTTGTGATTTCAATTCTGTTCAAATGCAAAGAAAGATTACTCTCTTTCTGTGTGACTTACATGATATAATTGGATACATAGGGCCCTATTTAACACAGTGATAAGGTTATCATCACTTGTTACTTAATGTAAAAGGTGCTCAATTACCTTGCTGCTGTCTAAGAACACAGATAGACACTGTTTAATATATAGGAGGCAGCAGTGCTAGACAGATTTCTTCTGTCCATACAAAATGTACGGCTTTGGGATTTAACAAAGGGCCTAATTCAGAGTTGATCGCAGCAACACATTTGTTAGCAGTTGGGCAAAACCATGGGCACTGCAGGGAGGGGGGGGGGCAGATATAACATGTGCAGAGAGAGTTAGATTTGGGTGGGGTGTGTTCAAACTGAAATCTAAATTGCAGTGTAAAAATAAAGCAGCCAGTATTTACCCTGCACAGAAACAAAATAACCCACCCAAATCTAAAGGGCCCCATACACTAACATAACATGTCCGACCATCATGTCGCAGTCGATCACCCCGGCAGCCTCCCAGGTGGCAGGAGCGCATAAGATACATCGTATGCTGTCCTTTTGCATATGATGTATCTTATGCGATCCAAGCCATGCCTGCGGGGTGGGACATGATCGTTAGTGTAGCACATTCAATCTAGGGGATCCGATCCGATGCTCACGGGAATGCACATCGGATCGGATACACCTCCAAAATGCCCGATTTCACCTGATATACCGGCCTGAAATCGGATGAAATCGGGCATTATCGTTCTAGTGTATGGGGCCCTTAACTCTCTCTGCAAATGTTATGTCTGCCCCCCCTGCAGTGCACATGGTTTTGCCCATCTGCTAACAAATTTGCTACTGCAATCAACTCTGAATTGCCTCCAATGAGCGGTGTTAATTGTGCTTCTTCAAATTTTCCTGGTCTTGCAGGTTTAATATGGCATAGTTGAATGGTAATATCCCGGCGGGGAGGTGACAGCATACAGGACATTTCCCACAATGCACGACTGCAGCTCCTCCCTGTTTTCCACCCAATCTTCTCCCCTTTCTTCTCACTCAGTTTCAGTCAAATTTATTTCTGTGCTCCCCAGATAACTCCTCTTTACCATAATGTGTTTCTGATTTTTCTTCTTTTATTTCAGCATGTCAGCCCCATTGCCAACTTAGGGGATGATTCAGATCTGATCGCTGCTGTGCGTTTTCGCGCAGCGGGTGACATACTGATCCTATCTGTTAATTTACATATTGGAGCTGATTGGCTGGTGCCTTTATCACCTTGCACATATCTCTGGTTTATCACTTCCTTATGCCTTCTCCAGGTTGATACATCTGCCCCATTGGGAGAAGGTTCCTCGGAACCCTCCCTGGATATCCCTGGCAAATGCACCCTACCAGAAACCTCCCTAATCTATCTATACCCAGCTTTCCTTTCTGTATAGTTTTATAATCACTTTTCTGTTGTGAGATGGGTTTATAGTTTTCCTTCTGTTGCTATTCCAAGGCTTTTGGGTACACATTTTTTGTCTTCCCACCTCCATTTCTGTTATTTAAGTTCATCGATTTATAGGGATTTCAGTCAGTTATTTCAGATCATTGAATTATGGTTATTTCTGTCAGTTATTACAGTTCATTAAAGTTGTGATCCAAATTCATCCAGTGGAAAGCCCAGAACAGGCTCTCTTTATCAAAGTTCTGCCCAGCTTACACCAACGGGAGGCGTGACTGGGACCCCAACCTCCTAGTATGTCTTCTTGGATCCAATGTTACCACTTTGTGAAGTTTTCTTCCAAATCCTTCCAGTGGAAGGCCCAGAACAGGCTCGCTGTGTCACAGTTCTGGCCGGTGATTTTGCTGTGAGGTTCAACTAACCCCAACCCCCTATTATGTCTTTTGGGATGCAGTGTTTCCACTTTGTGAAGTTTTCTTCCAAATCCATCCAGTGGCAGGCCCAGAACAGGCTCCCAAATATCCAGATATGAAAAGGGTATACAAGTCAACAGAGCAGGCAATGATCTTTATGCAGTAGTATTTTTAAAAAGATTACAAGTACTTAGCCTAATGGTAAACCCCCAATAAAATGCATATAATATATTATATATACATATATATACATATATATATATATATATATATATATATATATATGTGCACAAATAAGGATGCACTCACCAGACTTCTCCAGGGTGAAATTGATAGATTTTAATCCAGACAGCACATACTCACAAACAGAAGGTCAACGTTTCGGCTCACAGCAGAGCCTTTGTCAAGACCAGATTACCAGGTTGCCATCTCCCACATACATACATTCATACATACATACATACATACATACATACATATACACAGTGGGGCAAAAAAGTATTTGGACAGCCACCGATTGTGCAAGTTGACCCACTTAAAAAGATGAGAGAGGTCTGTAATTTCCATCATAGGTATACTTCAACTGTGAGAGGCAGAATCTGGAAAAAAAAACTAGGAAATCACATTGTATGATTTTTAAACAATTTACTTGTATATTCTTGTGGAAAATAAATATTTGATCAATCAAAAAGTTTAACTCAATACTTTGTAATATAACCTCGGTTGGCAATTACAGAGATCAAACGTTTCCTGTAGTTCTTGACCAGGTTTGCACACACTGTAGCAGGTATTTTGGCCCACTCTTCCATGCAGATCTTCTCTAGATCTGTCATGTTTTGGGGCTGTCGCCGGGCAACACGGACTTTCAACTCTCTCCACAGATTTTCTATTGGGTTGAGGTCTGGAGACTGGCTAGGCCACTCCAGGACCTTAAAATGCTTCTTACGGAGCCACTCCTTAGTTGCCCGGGCGGTGTGTTTGGGGTCATTGTCATGTTGGAAGACCCAGCCACGTTCCATCTTCAATGCCCTTACTGAGGGAAGGAGGTTTTTGCCCAAAATCTCATGATTCATCCTCTCCTTAATACGGATCAGTCGTCCTGTCCCCTTTGCAGAAAAGCATCCCCAAAGCATGATGTTTAGGGATGTGCACCGGAAATTTTTCGGGTTTTGTGTTTTGGTTTTGGGTTCGGTTCCGTGGCCGTGTTTTGGGTTCGAACGCGTTTTAGCAAAACCTCACCGAATTTTTTTTGTCAGATTCGGGTGTGTTTTGGATTCGGGTGTTTTTTTCAAAAAACCCTAAAAAACAGCTTAAATCATAGAATTTGGGGGTCATTTTGATCCCAAAGTATTATTAACCTCAATAACCATAATTTCCACTCATTTTCAGTCTATTCTGAACACCTCACACCTCACGATATTATTTTTAGTCCTAAAATTTGCACCGAGGTCGCTGGATGACTAAGCTCAGCGACCCAAGTGGCCGACACAAACACCTGGCCCATCTAGGAGTGGCACTGCAGTGTCACGCAGGATGGCCCTTCCAAAAAACACTCCCCAAACAGCACATGACGCAAAGAAATAAAGAGGCGCAATGAGGTAGCTGTGTGACTAAGCTCAGCGACCCAAGTGGCCGACACAAACACCTGGCCCATCTAGGAGTTGCACTGCAGATTCACGCAGGATGGCCCTTCCAAAAAACACTCCCCTAACAGCACATGACGCAAAGAAAAAAAGAGGCGCAATGAGGTAGCTGTGTGAGTAAGCTAAGCGACCCTAGTGGCCGACACAAACACCTGGCCCATCTAGGAGTGGCACTGCAGTGTCAGGCCGGATGGCCCTTCCAAAAAATACTCCCCAAACAGCACATGTCGCAAAGAAGAAAAAAAAGAGGCGCAATGAGGTAGCTGTGTGACTAAGATAAGCGACCCTAGTGGCCGACACAAACACCTGGCCCATCTAGGAGTGGCACTGCAGTGTCACGCAGGATGGCCCTTCCAAAAAACACTCCCCAAACAGCACATGACGCAAAGAAAAATGAAAGAAAAAAGAGGTGCAAGATGGAATTGTCCTTGGGCCCTCCCACCCACCCTTATGTTGTATAAACAGGACATGCACACTTTAACCAACCCATCATTTCAGTGACAGGGTCTGCCACACGACTGTGACTGAAATGACGGTTTGGTTTGGACCCCCACCAAAAAAGAAGCAATTAATCTCTCCTTGCACAAACTGGCTCTACAGAGGCAAGATGTCCACCTCATCATCATCCTCCGATTCATCACCGTGTACATCCCCCTCCTCACAGATTATCAATTCGTCCCCACTGGAATCCACCATCACAGCTCCCTGTGTACTTTGTGGAGGCAATTGCTGCTGGTGAATGTCTCCATGGAGGAATTGATTATAATTAATTTTAATGTACATCATCTTCTCCACATTTTCTGGAAGTAACCTCGTACGCCGATTGCTGACAAGGTGAGCGGCGGCACTAAACACTCTTTCGGAGTACACACTTGTGGGAGGGCAACTTAGGTAGAATAAAGCCAGTTTGTGCAAGGGCCTCCAAATTGCCTCTTTTTCCTGCCAGTATACGTACGGACTGTCTGACGTGCCTACTTGGATGCGGTCACTCATATAATCCTCCACCATTCTTTCAATGGTGAGAGAATCATATGCAGTGACAGTAGACGACATGTCCGTAATCGTTGGCAGGTCCTTCAGTCCGGACCAGATGTCAGCATCAGCAGTCGCTCCAGACTGCCCTGCATCACCGCCAGCGGGTGGGCTCGGAATTCTGAGCCTTTTCCTCGCACCCCCAGTTGCGGGAGAATGTGAAGGAGGAGATGTTGACAGGTCGCGTTCCGCTTGACTTGACAATTTTCTCACCAGCAGTTCTTTGAACCCCTGCAGACTTGTGTCTGCCGGAAAGAGAGATACAACGTAGGTTTTAAATCTAGGATCGAGCACGGTGGCCAAAATGTAGTGCTCTGATTTCAACAGATTGACCACCCGTGAATCCTTGTTAAGCGAATTAAGGGCTCCATCCACAAGTCCCACATGCCTAGCGGAATCGCTCAGTGTTAGCTCCTCCTTCAATGTCTCCAGCTTCTTCTGCAAAAGCCTGATGAGGGGAATGACCTGACTCAGGCTGGCAGTGTCTGAACTGACTTCACGTGTGGCAAGTTCTAAAGGTTGCAGAACCTTGCACAATGTTGAAATCATTCTCCACTGCGCTTGAGACAGGTGCATTCCACCTCCTATATCGTGGTCAGTTGTATAGGCTTGAATGGCCTTTTGCTGCTCCTCCAACCTCTGAAGCATATGGAGGGTTGAATTCCACCTCGTTACCACTTCTTGCTTCAGATGATGGCAGGGCAGGTTCAGGCGTTTTTGGTGTTGCTCCAGTCTTCTGTACGTGGTGCCTGTACGCCGAAAGTGTCCCGCAATTCTTCAGGCCACCGACAGCATCTCTTGCACGCCCCTGACGTTTTTTAAATAATTCTGCACCACCAAATTCAAGGTATGTGCAAAACATGGGACGTGCTGGAATTTGCCCAGATTTAATGCACACACAATATTGCTGGCGTTGTCCGATGCCACAAATCCACAGGAGAGTCCAATTGGGGTAAGCCATTCTGCGATGATCTTCCTCAGTTTGCCGTAAGAGGTTTTCAGCTGTGTGCGTATACTGGAAAGCGGTGATACAAAGCGTAGCCTGCCTAGGAAAGAGTTGGCGTTTGCGAGATGCTGCTACTGGTGCCGCCGCTGCTGTTCTTGCGGCGGGAGTCAATACATCTACCCAGTGGGCTGTCACAGTCATATAGTCCTGAGTCTGCCCTGCTCCACTTGTCCACATGTCCGTGGTTAAGTGGACATTGGGTACAACTGCATTTTTTAGGACACTGGTGAGTCTTTTTCTGAGGTCTGTGTACATTTTCGGTATCGCCTGCCTAGAGAAATGGAACCTAGATGGTATTTGGTACCGGGGACACAGTACCTCAAACAAGTCTATAGTTGGCTCTGCAGTAATGATGGATACCGGAACCACGTTTCTCACCGCCCAGGATACCAAGGCCTCAGTTATCCGCTTTGCAGCAGGATGACTGCTGTGATATTTCATCTTCCTCGCAAAGGACTGTTGGACAGTCAATTGCTTGGTGGAAGTAGTAAAAGTGGTCTTACGACTTCCCCTCTGGGATGACCATCGACTCCCAGCAGCAACAACAGCAGCGCCAGCAGCAGTAGGCATTACACTCAAGGATGCATCGGAGGAATCCCAGGCAGGAGAGGACTCGTCAGAATTGCCAGTGACATGGCCTGCAGGACTATTGGCATTCCTGGGGAAGGAGGAAATTGACACTGAGGGAGTTGGTGGGGTGGTTTGCGTGAGCTTGGTTACAAGAGGAAGGGATTTACTGGTCAGTGGACTGCTTCCGCTGTCGCCCAAAGTTTTTGAACTTGTCACTGACTTAAGATGAATGCGCTGCAGGTGACGTATAAGGGAGGATGTTCCGAGGTGTTTAACGTCATTACCCCTACTTATTACAGCTTGACAAAGGCAACTCACGGCTTGACACCTGTTGTCCGCATTTCTGTTGAAATACTTCCACACCGAAGAGCTGATTTTTTTGGTATTTTCACCAGGCATGTCAATGGCCATATTCCTCCCACGGACAACAGGTGTCTCCCCGGGTGCCTGACTTAAACAAACCACCTCACCATCAGAATCCTCCTTGTCAATTTCCTCCCCAGCGCCAGCAACACCCATATCCTCCTCATCCTGGTGTACTTCAACACTGACATCTTCAATCTGACTATCAGGAACTGGACTGCGGGTGCTCCTTCCAGCACTTGCAGGGGGCGTGCAAATGGTGGAAGGCGCATGCTCTTCACGTCCAGTGTTGGGAAGGTCAGGCATCGCAACCGACACAATTGGACTCTCCTTGTGGATTTGTGATTTCGAAGAACGCACAGTTCTTTGCTGTGCTTTTGCCAGCTTACGTCTTTTCATTTTTCTAGCGAGAGGCTGAGTGCTTCCATCCTCATGTGAAGCTGAACCACTAGCCATGAACATAGGCCAGGGCCTCAGCCGTTCCTTGCCACTCCGTGTGGTAAATGGCATATTGGCAAGTTTACGCTTCTCCTCCGATGATTTTATTTTAGATTTTTGAGTCCTTTTTTTACTGATATTTTGTGTTTTGGATTTTACATGCTCTGTACTATGACATTGGGCATCGGCCTTGGCAGACGACGTTGATGGAATTTCATCGTCTCGGCCATGACTAGTGGCAGCAGCTTCAGCACGAGGTGGATCTTGATCTTTCCCTATTTTTGGAACCTCAACATTTTTGTTCTCCATATTTTAATAGGCACAACTAAAAGGCACCTCAGGTAAACAATGGAGATGGATGGATACTAGTATACTTATGGATGACGAGTGACTGACGACACAGAGGTAGCTACAGCCGTGGACTACCGTACTGCGTCTGCTAGTATAGAGATGATAATGATATAAAAAATATATATATATCACTACTGCAGGTATATATAATATAATGACGGACCTGCTGGACACTGTCAGCAGACTCCTAAACTACTAGTATGAAGAAGATAGAAAAAAAAACCCCACCACAGGTAGGTATACAATTATGGACGAGCACTGACGACACAGAGGTAGCCACAGCCGTGGACTACCGTACTGCGTCTGCTAGTATAGAGATGATAATGATATAAAAAATATATATATATCACTACTGCAGGTATATATAATATAATGACGGACCTGCTGGACACTGTCAGCAGACTCCTAAACTACTAGTATGAAGAAGATAGAAAAAAAAACCCCACCACAGGTAGGTATACAATTATGGACGAGCACTGACGACACAGAGGTAGCTACAGCCGTGGACTACCGTACTGCGTCTGCTAGTATAGAGATGATAATGATATAAAAAATATATATATATCACTACTGCAGGTATATATAATATAATGACGGACCTGCTGGACACTGTCAGCAGACTCCTAAACTACTAGTATGAAGAAGATAGAAAAAAAAAACCCACCACAGGTAGGTATACAATTATGGACGAGCACTGACGACACAGAGGTAGCTACAGCCGTGGACTACCGTACTGCGTCTGCTAGTATAGAGATGATAATGATATAAAAATATATATATATATCACTACTGCAGGTATATATAATATAATGACGGACCTGCTGGACACTGTCAGCAGACTCCTAAACTACTAGTATGAAGAAGATAGAAAAAAAAAACCCACCACAGGTAGGTATACAATTATGGACGAGCACTGACGACACAGAGGTAGCCACAGCCGTGGACTACCGTACTGCATCTGCTAATATAGAGATGATAAAGATGATAGAGATGAACAAAAAAAATATAACAATACTGCAGGTAAATATTTATATAATATAATGAATGACGGACCTGCTGGACACTGTCAGCAGAATGCGTTTATAGAATAAAAAAAAAACACCACAGGAGTGTTTAACTTTTTCAGGCAGACAATATACTGGTGGTCACTGGTCAGTCACACTGGCAGCAAAAGTGTGCACTGTACTCCTGCTATAACTGCACCCCAGTCTCCCCCACAATTCAGCTGTGTGAGCAGTGAGCACTCAGCACAGTCAGATATACATAGATGATATTATCATGCAGCACACTGAGGCTGAGCACAGATATGGTATGTCACTGTGTATTGTTTTTTTTCAGGCAGAGAACGGATTATATTAAATAATAAATAAAACTGGTGGTGGTCACTAGTAACTATCAGCAAAACTCTGCACTCTGAGTACTCCTAATGCTCCCCAAAATTACTAAGTTAGTAGTAAATCAACTCAAGTGTCTCTATCTATTCTAACGGAGAGGACGCCAGCCACGTCCTCTCCCTATCAATCTCAATGCACATGTGAAAATGGCGGCGACGCGCGTCTCCTTATATAGAATCCGAGTCTCGCGATAGAATACGAGCCTCGCGAGAATCCGACAGCAGGATGATGACGTTCGAGCGCGCTCGGGTTAACCGAGCAAGGCGGGAAGATCCGAGTCTGCCTCGGACCCGTGTAAAAAGGCTGAAGTTCGGGGGGGGTTCGGATTCCGAGGAACCGAACCCGCTCATCTCTAGTTTCCACCCCCATGCTTCACAGTGGGTATGGTGTTCTTGGGATGCCATTCATCATTCTTCTCCCTACAAACACGGCGAGTGGAGTTTATACCAAAAAGTTTGATTTTGCTCTCATCTGACCACATTACATTCTCCCAATCCTCCTCTGGATCATCCAGATGGTCACTGGCAAACTTTAGATGGGCCTGGACATGTGCTGGCTTAAGCAGGGGGACCTTTCGAGTGCTGCAGGATTTCAATCCATGACGACGTAGTGACTGTGGTCCCAGCTCTCTTGAGGTCATTGACCAGGTCCCCCCATGTAGTTCTGGGCTGATTCCTCACCGTTCTCAAGATCATTGATACCCCACGAGGTGAGATCTTGCATGGAGCACCAGGTCGAGGGAGATTATCAGTGATCTTGTATTTCTTCCATTTTTTAATAATTGCGCCAACAGTTGATCTCTTCTCACCAAGCTGCTTGCCTATTGTCGAATAGCTCATCCCAGCCTTGCGCAGCTCTACAATTTTGTCCCTGGTGTCCTTAGACAGCTCTCTGGTCTTGGCCATGGTGGAGAGGTAGCAGTCTGACTGTTTGAGGGTGTGGACAGGTGTATTTTATACAGATAACCTGTTAGGTGCCATTAATACAGATAATGAGTGGAGGATAGAAGAGCTTCTTAAAGAAGAAGTAACAGGTCTGTGAGAGACAGAAATCTTGCTGCTTGGTAGGTGTCCAAATATTTATTTTCCACAAGAATATACAAGTAAATTGTTTAAAAATCATACAATGTGATTTCCTGGTTTTTTTTTCAGATTCTGTCTCTAACAGTTGAAGTGTATCTATGATGGAAATTACAGACCGCTCATCTTTTTAAGTGGGTCAACTTGCACAATCGGTGGCTGTCCAAATACTTTTTTGCCCCACTGTGTATATGTATGTATATATATATATATATATATATATATATAAAAGATTAGAGATGAGCGGGTTCGGTTCTCCCGGACTTCACTGCCCGGCTCGGGTTTTCCCGCCTTACTCGGAAACCAGAACGAGGCAAAACGTCATCATCATGCTGTCGGATTCTTGTGGGTTTTAGATTCCATATAATGAGCCGCGCGTCGCCGCCATTTTGACTCCGGAATTGGAGAGTGTAGCGAGAGGACGTGTCTCCATCCTCAGTGTCTGTGCGGGAGGGAAAGTGGGGTGGCAATTCCAGTACTGTCTTGTGCTGCTCAGTCCAGTGTAGTGTCTTATGCTGCATCAGTCCAGTCACAGTGGTGGTGTCCACTGCTGCCATATGTCCAGTGTAGCTGTATAAGTCCAGTGCAGTGATGCTGTGTTGTCCTTCATCAGTACAGTTGTAGTGTCTTGTGCAGCATCAGTCCAGTCACAGTGGTTGTGTCCTCTGCTGCCATGTGTCCAGTGCTGCTGTATAAGTCCAGTCCATTGCTGTGGTGCTGTATTATCCTGCATCAGTCCAGTGGTGGTGTCCCTGTGCTGCTGTATAAGGCCAGTGGTACTGCCGTATAAATCCAGTGATACTGCCGTATATGTCCAGTGGTACTGCCGTATAAATCCAGTCCAGTGATACTGCCGTATATGTCCAGTGGTACTGCCATATAAATCCAGTGGTACTGGCGTATAAATCCAGTCCAGTGATACTGCCGTATATGTCTAGTAGTACTGCCATATAATCCAGTGATACTGCCGTATATGTCCAGTGGTACTGCCATATAAATCCAGTGGTACTGGCGTATAAATCCAGTGGTACTGGCGAAATCCAGTCCAGTGGTGCTGCCATATAAGTTCAGTGGTGCTGTCCTGTTCTGTATATTATTTACTCCAAATAAAGGGGTTATTAATATTTAATCCAAATAATTTTTACAGGGTTTGCCTGTGTGGCGTAGAGGTACGCTTTCCTTTGCTGCATTTTGTTATATCACTCCAGAAAAATAATGGAGAACAAAAATTTGGAGGCTAAAATAGAGAAAGACCAAGAACCACTTTCTCCTACTGCTGCTGCTGCTGCTGCTGTTGTTGCTGCTGGGAGTCGATGGAATAAGTGAAGTTTTATTTTAGACTCTTGATCCTTACCGACATAAATCATATTGTGGATTTGTGTACTGCCTGTAACATCATTGGATGGAATTCCCTCTTTAATTTTCCAATAATATTCTATTTTTTTCCTTTACAAACTATGCATTCTCATGCAAAATGGTCTCATGATTGATTCATTTTGTAGATATGTACTGTATATCCCTTCTTTTTTTTTTCCCTTTCAAATGCGTTACACAGCTCATGTACAGTAATTGTGGTTTGTGATTGACTACATAAGGTTGCAAGCACACTTTCCTGCAATGTAGAAATGCCTACACTGCAGATTATTGTTGGCAATTAGGGGTTAGCATACACAGTATGCTGCTGATAGATAAGCATCTGTTTGACGCCAGACAGTTGGAGTAGTAATGAGCCACTTTGCAAACCTTCTCTGTCAGTTTTAAACCAGTACTAGAAATTAATGTTACATTTTCAATGCCAGATTCTCTCCTCTTTAAGTAATTCCCTTTACATAAAAATATACAGTTTGATATAACGGTATATGTGGTGTCTCTGATCTTATTTTAAATGTTTACAAGTTATATGTAAATTATATATAATACTATGTACATGTGCAGCAAATCATAATATCTAGCGTTTAAAACAATCTGGAAATCATCTAACTGATTTCATATATTTAATATATTTTTGCAGCTGCAGCCAGGGCTGCTATCAGAAAGTGTGGGGCTCAGGACAGATGAAACAGACAGGGACCCCCTCATCCTACTTGTGGCATCCAACACAGGTGTCGCAAAGATGTAGCATGGAGCCCTGGTACTCAGAGCAAGCACATACTATGTTGACCTCCCCCAAAGTACCAACACATGTGCCTCATTCTCCTCAGACCTCAGCACATTTGGTGAGGGAGGGGAGTAGATGCACAGTTGGGAAGCTTCTGCCAACGTGTGCCTCTATTCGGGGCTGGATTAAGGGAGGGTTGACAGGTGCGGTCTTAACGGGGGCTACACACATTAGGGGCCCCACACACAGCTGTTTTAAGTGGACTCAGGGCTGGTGCTAGGAAGTTCGGAGACCACCTGTGAACTATAAATGTGTGCCCTGCCTTTAATACCTTATCAAAGGGACACCACACGCCGGAGGCACGTACCACAAAAAAGGGTGTGGTCTCACAAAGTAGGGGTGTGGCTACACAATAGTACCCCCCAACATTAGCAATCTAATTCACATTACACAACATGTAGTGCCCCTGATTCACATTACACCACATACTGTAATAGTGTCCTTTATTCACGTTACGACACACAGTAGAGTCCATTATTCATGTTACTTCAGACAGTAGTACACCTTGCACCACAAAGTCGTGTCCCTTATACACATAATGTCCACAGTAGTAGTCCCCTTATACATAATTCTAACAGTAAGGCCACTTACACTTAATGCCCACAGTAATGCCACTTACACATTGTGCCCAGAGTACTGCCACATACATAAAATGCCCAAAGTAGTACCCCCTACACATGATGTCTATGGTAGTGCAGCTTACATAATGCCACAGTAATCCCACTTGCAGACAATGCCCAGAGTAGTGCCACCTACACACAATGCCCATAGCAGTACCCCTTACACAGCATGCCCACAGTAGTGGCCCTTACACATGATGCCCATGGTAGTGGTCCTTACACATAATGCCCCCAGTAGTGACCCTTACACATAATGTGCACAGTAGTGACCCTTACACTTAGTGAGTCTCACCTACACTCCCATCACTGGGGAGGCAGTGAATGAGGGATGTGGTAATGAGGCAGCATGGCAGGCATAGCTGGCCCGTGACCAGGTGACAGGCTGGACAGGTGATGGAAAAGGTGACAGGCTGTGTGGAGCACACAGGACACCATAAGGGGGTGCTGGCTGGATGGGGGAGAAGGAGATGCTGGTGCTGGCCTATTACACACAAACATCCGATCTCACTTGCCTCAGCCCCGGCTGCAGCAGCACCTGCTTCTCGTGTCCAAAGACTTCTGCAGTTCTGCCATGCTTAGTCTGTATGTTCATCAATGTGCCCCCTCCTAGTTGTATATACATTAGTGTGCCCCCCATCCTTTCCTAGTTTGTATGTGAATTAGTGTGACCCCCTCCCTTCCTAGTCTGTACTTGTATTAGTGTGCCCCCTCCTAGTCTGTATATGTATCGGTGTGCCCCCCCCTCCTAATCTGTATATGTATTGGTGTGCCCCCCCTCCTAGCCTGTGGGTGCATTCCTGTGTCTAGACACCCCCATTCCCCCCTTCTCTATAATGTGCAGCCTGCCCCTTCCCCTAGTTACCTGCTCTCCAGGGGTGTATCTTCCTATTGGCCAGGATGGCACTCGCCAGGGGCGCCAGTCGAGGAGGGACGCCGTCCAGAGGTGCCACCCGCGGGCAGTAGGTACTGTAGATTCACTTTTAGAGGTAGTTTCTCACCAGCAGGGATGCCCAGTAACGATCACAGCATGCAGCAGTGGCTCCTGGGAGGTGTAGTTTATGTAGAGTTTCTTGTCTGTATTGTGGTGCGGTGCTGGACCCCGGTGCCAATTACAGTGGCTGTTGCTGCATTCTTTGATCATTAACGGGCATCCCTGCTGTTGAGGACCTACACAGGGGTGGAGGGATAGCTGCCGCCTCTAAAAGTGAATCTACCTAAAAGTGCTGCCTTTAATAGTAAAATCAACATGGGGGAATATGTGTGTCTGGCACTGTGGGGGCATATGTATATCTGGCACTGTGGGGGCATACGTGTATCTGGCACTGTGGGGGCATTTGAGTGTCCGGCACTGTGGGGGCATACGAGTGTCTGGTACTGTGGGAGCATACTGTATGTGTATCTGGCACTGTGGGGGCATATGTGTATTTGGCACTATACTCGGAGGCAATATGTGTATCTGGCACTGCACTACTGGGGTCATTATGTGTAACTGGCACTATACTGGGGGACATTATGTGCATCTGACACTATACTCGGGACATTATGTGTAAGGAGAACTACTGTGGGTATTGTGTGTAAGGCTGCTAATTGTGTGTGTGCATGTGTAGGGGGTGTAATTATATATTTATAGTTTGATATCATAATATAAAATTGTGAGGCCACACCCACTGTCCCAGGAGCATGCACGCCTTCCCATATATATGGGCACTACTGTGTGGCATAATGTGTATAAGGGGTAGTACTTAGTTTGTATCTATAATTGGTGCAGTGTGTGCGGTGCACACGGGCCCCTGAGTCCAGGGGGGCCCACACAGCACACACTGCACCCATTTCTCCTATACTTACCTTTCCAGAGTCCATCACTGACTGTGTGTGGTCCCCCTCCTCTCCCGTAGCCGTCACCGCAGCTGCTAGCGAACTGAGCACTAGAAACTCTGGCATAGTGCCAGAGTCTACAGCGCATGCGTAGGCCTTCAAAAAAATTATGCAGTGCCCATTTTTCTGAGTCCTGCACATGCGCTGTAGACTCTGGCACTGTGCCAGAGTCTACAGCGCTCAGAGCGCTAGCAGCAGCGGTGACGGCTATGAGAGAGGAGGGGGCCACACACGACGTCTGCACACGGGTCCCCTCCTCTCTAGAGACGCCCCTGGTACTACTGTGTAGCATAACATGAATAATGTACTGTACATTACTGTGCTGTGTAATGTGAGTAAGGCACACTATTGTGGTGTAATTTGAATTGCGGTACTATTGAGTGGCCATGCCCCTTTTTTGGCACACGTGCCTTCCCTATTTCAAATATGGGGGGGCACTAGTCCTTTACTTTGCCAGGGGCGCTCGGATCCCTAAATACACCCCTGCTGCTCTCCTCAATTGTTCCTCAGCCACTCTCTGTCTGCACCCTCCATTTCCTGATCCTGTATCTGTCACTACTGACCAGTAACAGCAGCCACTAACACCCCAGGCTCTTCTAGTAATGACCCGACTTCCTGACTGGCCGCAGCCAGACTGTAGCGGCTCTGTCATGCTGCTGCTGCTATTGGGATCCGCGTCCAGTATGTAGAGGTGCTCTCCTCAGGAAGCTCCCAGGTCTGTAGTGAAAAAAAGAAAAACAAAGAAAAACCTGGCGCCGGCCAATTTCCCAGTGTCACTATAGTTTGCCTGCAGCTCTCTATATACAGGCCAGTGTGTACCAAACCCTTATTTAGACAAAAAATCAACAAACAAAAAAGAAAGCACTGGCATACTATATTTTAAAGTTTTATTAAACCAATAAAAAATATATTTTTAAAATATTTCCTTTCATAAAATGTGTCAGATGATATACAACTTTTTTTCAAATCTCAAGATTTTATTACCCTTCACTTAGAGCCTTAGACCTTTTGTTTTAGCTGTCCATATATCTATACTTTATTCGTTTCTTGGTGTCAAATTGGCACCTATACACACACACACACAGACACACACACACACACACATACATACACTTGTCCCTGACGATGGGCGGAGGCCCAAAGCGTAGGAATTCAATAAAGGACGTTTTTAACTACTGGCAAGTCTGGTGAGTGCCGCCTCATTGCTTCACACACCCAACGGGCTATCAACTTTGGGAAATCACCGCAGCAAGGAATGTTTTTCATACACTAGGAGCGCCGGGCACAGGAACAGTGTGTGTATATATATATATATATATATATATAGGCAGCTACAAATAACTATTCAGCAGTATTCTCATATCATATATATCACATGAATTGGATAAAAAAAAAAAACACTCAATGTTATATTTCAATATATTATCTCCTATAGATCAATGCATATAATTTAGCATACACTTATACTGAATTAGAAACACTGTGCGGTGCCCTGAGCCTGCTGCCAGCACCGTTGCCTATTAAACAGTATGACAGGCGTAGACTGAGGCAGCTGGCAGCAATGGTTGCAGAGCAAGGAGAGTGCCTCTCCTGTCCGGCACCTACCTGCTTTGCATACCTTTGCTGAGTGGGTAGCGCTGACCCTGAGTGGACTATTAGATTATTACTTCTCCGGCGGATTAGCTGTTAATTAATAGCGGCCGCTGAGGAAGCATCTAGTGAGTCTCGCAGGATTGTGAAATTTCCCGAAACTGTGTCCATGAACTGGTCGCATCGCGCTGGTTCTCCCATGGCTGACGCAACGTGAAGGCCTGTGTGTGTATGTTGCGGGGGGAGAGGAGTGGTGTGAGGTGTTTCACAGGAATTTTACAACTAGGGGCCTCAAAACTTCATTGCCCTTTGGCCTTACCCTTAATCCGACTCTGCCTTTATTTCTATGCAGTATGACCGACAAAGCAGACAGTTAAAATGGAAGCAGCTAGTTAAGGAGGAGAATAAAGGAGGAGAAGAGTTAATGGGTGGGGAATAGGAGAAGCCAATGGTAAGATTGAAGTCTCCATCCTCCTATGAGAGGAGGACCCAGGGCATGCAACTCCCATGCCCCGCCTCTCATCTAAATCCTGTTCTGTAGGTCAAGCAAATCACTCACTGCTGTCAGTGTAAGGAGCTACGGAGGCCTGCAACTCGTTAATGATCCCAGCAGCAAACTAATTAGGGGTATATGTACTAAGTCTCGGAGAGAGGGAAAGTTGACGGATATAAAGTACCACCCAATAAGCTCCTAACTGATATGGTAGTTAGGAGCTGATTGGCTGGTACTTTAGCTCCATTCACTTTATCTTTCTCCTAGGATTAGTACCCCTTAGTCACAGGCAGACATGTGCCTGTGAAAAAAAACGCAATGTGTGTGTGTATATATATATATATATATATATGTATATATATTGCATCTCTAAACATACTACACGATGCATCGTATGATTGTTACGTGCTTTTTATAATAATACCGCCTCTGCCGTGGAACTGTCCATTGGATATGCAGAACATCCAGTGGGACGATGTGATGAACGATGGGTGTGAATTACTATATACCCTGCTTTAGAAGCAGTTAGCAGGCAGGATAATCGACATGCTGCGGACCACCCTCCCTTTTAGTGTTTTTTTGCTCAGCCATGAAAATCTCTTGCCAAATTATTACAACTCTATCTTAAAAGTGTTTTTTTATAATCTTGAATTAGTTTTGGCTCCTAAGTTTAGGGAGTTCCCAAAAGGTGTACATTAAAGAATAATTGGTTCATGTCAAAGACCAAAACCTTGACCATGACCCTTAGGGGCATATTTATTACAATCTGCATCTCAGATGTGGATGGGATGTGATAAATTCACTCAAATTTGCATTCCCCTCTCCGCTAAGCTAACACCTAAACGCTGAAGTAGCCAGGGACACCACCGCGATCCCTTGCTGTCCTTTTTTCTTTTTATTTTCTTCAGTGATCAACCTGTGGTCTATTTAGACACACATGGCTGATCACAGGTGCCAGCTCTGAGCTCTGTTTTGGCTGTCAGAGCAGAGCTACAGTAGGGGAAATTAGAGGGAAGTCCTAATAATGCAATCCGAAGATGATGTTACTATCACAGGACTCCCTCTGCTATTTTTTTGACAATTGAATTTTTTGTAAATTTGGGCAGATCACATTTGCCATTACAAGCATGAGAAATACATTCTGATTACTAAAAGAAATGCAAATCTAAGGGTTTGGTGGAGAATTTTGTGAATTCTCCTCCAAAAGCCCTTTCATAGTTAATACTAAAATAATGTGAACAGGGTCAAAATAATATTAATAAATATAGATGTAGGGTATATAGGGAAATGGGGGAAGGGGATATGTTCTGCACCAGCTATTAAATTCTGAATATTTGCTGTTTGAAAGAGAGAACCCCGATAAATGTCCGTCAGTTTGGTTAGGTACTAATTACTAGACGTTCGTGGGTGCTACCAGAGACAAGTTGAGTTATACGAAGAATAAAGAAGAGGAAAGAATGTCTCTTTGCTGGCGCACAAATGAGGATTAAAAATTAACCTTTAATAGATTCGTTAAAATTGTCTAACCACGAAATAAAGAAGGTGCAATAAGCTTGTGTAATATAATTACCATATATGGTGAATGGAAATAAATTTATTAAAACCAAGGTTCGCTACCTGTGTCGTGTCTTTATTAATCCAATTGAATGTATCCTAAGCAGGCTGTACTGTATTCGTACAATTCATTATATTAATTGTTGGCTTATTAATTAACAATGATTAGCCTAATATTAGAATGGCGAATACTGTATAATATTTATTATTTATATACTGGTAATTTTATCATGAGTTTGGCAATAGTTCTAAATATCATTCACTGCAACACTCCTTCAGCAGTAGCTTCCCTTATTTCAAGCCAGTCAGTGTAATCTCCTATAGTAACTCTAGCTATTATTTATTTATTTATTAGCAGTTTCTTATATAGTGCAGCATATTCCGTTGTGCTTTACAATTAGAACAACAATTATAGAATAAAACTGGGTAAAGACAGACAGACAGAGGTAGGAAGGCCCTGCTCGCAATCTTACAATCTATAGCTATTATGATAAGATATCTTATTTTATAATATCATCGAAATTTACAAAATAAAAATAAAAAATTTTACGCAAGTTTAGAAGGGTTCTCTTCCCTGGAGATAGAAGAAGAGGTGGATGCTTATGCTTATCACTTTGCTTCCAGGTTTAGCTTACGTTAATGCATTTGCAGTGGGTTCAAGAGAGGGATTTGGGGAAAAAAATTAGTGGTGCAGTAGCCGTAGGCTACTATAGACTAAAACCATCTTGAAGATGGCATTAGCGGCCGGTGCCAAACGACAAAATGCTTTACATTCTACAGTATAGTAAATTCAGTAACCTATAGGGGCTGCTTTGCGGTCAGAAATGGAGGAACCACAGCAGATACTTGGAGGAAAGATCCAGTGAGCTCTAAAATAACATTTACTTTGTAAAAAAAATAACCAGCATTGCAATTGAGCAGATCTACTATATGTAGTGTGCAGCCACACATCCAATCCCTTGCAGCCACACATTACATATATCTGCCCAGCGCAATTCTGATCATTTTTTCACAAGGTTCAAATTCTTAAGAATTCGTTAAAATTCTTTAGCTTAAAATTTTCTAGTTTTCTTTGCAAGGGTAGCTAGCTAAATGAATAGAGTGCCTGACTTCAATGCCACAGGCAATGGGCTCAAATCCCTGGTATGTCAGCATCTTGAAATGTAATAAAGGACGGTCTGACTGAATAACAAAGAGCTCCAAATTTAAGTTCAAGAATGTTGCATAGGTATAAGCGATGGAAGGGGGGAAGCAGCAAGTGAAAGTAATTAAAACAGATAATTGACAAGTGCCGCCAACAGCGCCCCTTACCCTTTAGCGCTATGTGAGGTGAACCACTCCCCACACACCTAGTTACGACCTGGATGGAATGCACCAACCCCCATTATTGAGGACTCAAACCGAATGAACCTGTTTTTATCACTGAAAACTGGACGCTGTTTCAATAGGACCCTTTCATTCATCATTTGAATGATATCACATATGGTATCGTGCCATCTGTTTTAATTTATTTGTATTTCTTGATTCTTACTAACAGGGGGTTTCCTGTGAGGAACAGCTGTGTTTCCAAGTATTTCCGAGTCCCAGCTCTGCATTTCTTGATCCAAAATGAGGCAAAACGTCATCCATTGTGTGTTTTGGTTTAGTAAAAAGTCCCTCCCTCGTGGTTCAGACGCCATTTTACACAGAATGCCAGAGGGAAAGGTTGTGGGGCAGGCTACAGTGTGAGGCTACTGTGATTGTGTTTAAAGATAGTGGGATACAATGTCCCCCCTCAGACTCTGTGTCACCATCATAGTGAAGGGCTGTGGGCTGCTCTAGTGTGATTAAAGGCTATTGTGACTGTGATTAAGGGCTACGGTGACTGTGATTAAGGGCTGTGGGATACAGAGTCACCATCAGTGAAGGGCTTTGGGCTACAGTAGTGTGATACAGTAATAACAAGCAGTACAGTATCATCTACCAGCAGTTTGGACCAGCACATGTAATCTCCACTGCCAACACCCTCATCATCAATCTCCTCGTTAATGATCAGAGGTAGTCCCTCCAAAACATTTTTGTAGGGGCACTGTACTCATTTATGGCCTTTTAGTGGCTGCAAAACAGATTTTTGTGATTTTATTCTAAATGAATCAGTTAAATCAATAAATAATGAATTAATCAGTTTCAACCATTGTCAGGAATCTGTAGCTATTAAAATTGTACTCTTGTTTGTTTTATGGTTGACCTTTTGTCTTATTGGCTTTAAAACAGATTTGTGGCTGCAAAACAGGTTCTTATGATTTTTTTGTGTATTTTAAATTAATCAAATGTATCTATAAATGAATCAGTTCTTTCAGCACTCGTCAGGAATCATTTGCTATTTACAGCTTACTCTTATGGCCTTTTTTCTCTTAGTGACTGCAAAACAGATTCTTGGGATTTTTTTTAATTCTAAATTAATCAAATTAATCAATAAACCATTTAGTTATTTCAGCCCTTGTCAGGAATCCTTTGCTGTTTACAGTGTACTCTCTTAGTGGCTGCAAAATTGATTGTGTGATAATAATAATTTTATTTATATAGCATTCTTTCAACAACGGGGCTCAATGCACTTAACAGAATGAACATAGGTGGTCATTCCGAGTTGTTCGGTTGCTAGCAGTTTTTAGCAGCCGTGCAAATGCTATGCCGCCTCTCACTGGGAGTGTATTTTAGCTTAGCAGAAGTGCGAACGAAAGGATCGCAGAGCGGCTACAAAATAATTTTGTGCAGTTTCAGAGTAGCTTCATACCTACTCAGCGCTTGCGATCACTTCAGACTGTTCAGTTCCTGTTTTGACGTCACGAACACGCCCTGTGTTCGGCCAGCCATGCCTGCGTTTTTCCTGGCACGCCTGCGTTTTTTTGAACACTCCCTGAAAACGGTCAGTTGACACCCAGAAACACCCTCTTCCTGTCAATCACTCTGCGGCCAGCAGTGTGACTGAAAAGCTTCGCTAGACCTTGTGTGAAACTACATCATTCGTTGTAATAGTACAACGTGCGTGCGCATTGCACCACATACGCATGCGCAGAAGTGCCGTTTTTTTGCCTGATCGCTGTGCAGCGAACGAAAGCAGCTAGCGATCAACTCGGAATGACCCCCATAATACAGTACAGAAACAATGAAGTACAGATAAGCTTTTAATAACATACAGAGAGGCGCTCCTCTGTCGCTTTGTTTAACCAGCTAGCCTTTGGCCAGCGGCGAATTAAGCCCCTGGCACATATAAACATACATGTCAAGATGTATGTAATATATGTGCTGGCTTGTTGTATCCTGGGATGGAAGCGCTGCATTTACAGATGTAAAACATGAGGGTCACTGCACAGCTTTAATATTTATATGTCTCAAGTGCCTCTGGCCCCCCTTCCCCCTCCCACCCCAAAGTCTTAATTCATCTCATTACATCATGATTTGCTTGTGACTGTAAATACCTGTGTTTGCAATTTTGCTCTGTCATGCATAGTTAATGAAGTTATACTGGCCTGATGTTTGCGTAGTCTTAT
Source organism: Pseudophryne corroboree (assembly GCF_028390025.1). NCBI lineage: Eukaryota > Metazoa > Chordata > Amphibia > Anura > Myobatrachidae > Pseudophryne > Pseudophryne corroboree. Next base: position 222,921,478 of record NC_086452.1, on the reverse strand, counting down.
ACAGTGTAATTTCTCACCTTTCACCAGCTAAACGGTTGCCTTACTGGTAGTCTTCATTAATTTGCCACATTATTCCTTTAGATACAACCTAGGGTCAGCTGTTTTGATCAATGGGCCTAATTCAGCATGGATTGCTAATTAGAGAAATTGCAAAACGAACGATTATTGAATGACTGCACATGCGTATCACTCGCATTGCACATGCGCTTGGGGTAGTAGTGTCATAAAATGCATACACATCACAATTGTAATGTAGCCACTGTTTGACTGACAGGAAGTCTACGTTTCTGGGCGGAAACCTGATGTTTTCTGTCTTTGTAACAAAAAACGCAGGTGTGCTCAGGCAGTTTTGGGGAGCATCTCTGATGTCAGCGCAGACCACTTCCAGGCTGTCTCAGTTGCAGATTAGTGTAAGCCTCAGACCTACTCACATTTGCTCAGATGGCAAACTTTCTTCGATGTTCCGCGAATTGCGTATGCATTTGCAAGTGTATAGTGATCTGCGATGCATAGGGCATTGTTTCTACCTGTCGAGGTAACGCCTTTCTTCTCGCAGACAACTGCAATTTCTCTGAATAGCAATCCATGCTGAATTAGGCCCAATATGTGTTCACATACACAAATTGTTCATAACCAGAGGCAGAACTCTGGGAGGCAATGGAGTCAACTGCCGCCGGGCTCCTGCTTTGAAGGGGGGCACCTCTCCTCCTGTTCCGTGTGTTCAGCGACATTAATCAATTAAGTTAAATGACAGCAGCCGGTATCTCTTCCGTAGCCGACTTCCCCACTAGTCACTGCACCTTAGAAATCACACCCTCTTTATTATAGATACACTGGAAGCAGACACATTACTGATGGAGCTATTTGCTCCTATAAAGGAAGCATGAGAATTCCAACTATATGAAGTTATTTTTCTGACAATTACAAGTAACTTCATATAGTTAGAATTCTTCTACTTCCTATGCAAGAGCAGATATCTCCATCAGTAAGGTGCATGCTACCAGTGTAAAAGCTTGTAGGTTCTAATCCTGGATATGACACTTGCAAATTAATTGTCAGAGAAATAATCAGCATTGTGAGTGACTGAGCAGATCTATGTAGTGTGTGGCTGGACCCCTACATAGATCTGCCTAGTTGCAATGGTTTTGTAGTAGCTTCATATAGTTAGAATCTGCAGGCTTGCCATGCAGGAGCAATTATATATAATGGGGGGGTCACCAATATTTTTATTGCCTCCGGGCAACTGGGACAAACTTACGCCACTGTTCATAACACTAAGGGTTTGGAAATGAACAGCTGAACAACACTATTATTATTATCCTTTACTTATATGGCGCCACAAGGGTTCCGCAGCACCCAATTAGAGTACATAAACAAATTATCAAAACAGGAAAACAGCAACTTACAGTTAACGACAATATAAGAGAAGTGCAGGGTAAATAAACATAGCTACATCAGCAGATGACATTGGAATAAGTATCAGGTGGCAGAAGACTGCTGGATTTGGTGCTGTTGAAGATTATTAAAGTAAGAAAAGGATAAGCACATGAGGGAAACATATATCTGAACATTTAACTTTAACAATTGCAACTTCTTTACGCTATAAGCCTAAATAACTTTGCTTTTACCTCAAACAAACCAGGTACCCCAAATTTGCTTTTCAGCATTGCACTCCATGGTATTTTCTGAAAAGCAATCACATCCTTCATTGTCCCTGCAACTCACCTCATGTACACATTGCTTCCTCAATTATCCACTCCCCTCTTATTAACACTCATGAGATTTTTACTTACCTATATACATTGACAATAACATCCACATCCTCTCACCATAAAAAAAATTCACCTACCTGCTACACCCAAAAAATCGCATGAATCCCATCACCCTTTAAATAACATAATCGTGTCTTTATAACATAATCTCTGTTTGTGACAAATTCACATCCATTCATGACCTCTTCATATGTAACCACTTCAGTATGCTGGCTATACCAGAAACATGGCTCACACAATCAGACATGGCCTCTCCTGCAGCACTGTCACATGGTGATCTCCACTTCACACATACCTCCAGGCCTGGTAATAGTAAAGAAGGTGGGGTTGGATTATTACTTTCCCAATTTTTCACATATACAGTTCTAATCAGGTTCCATCACTCATATTTACATCATTTGAAGTACATTCTATCAGGATTTACACTCCTTTCTTTCTGTGTGTTGCAGCTATCACCCACTTGGGCAACCCAAACAATTTCTGGAAGATTTTTATGCCTGGCTCCCTCACTTCCTATCCTCTAACATCTCCACCATCATCATGGGTGATTTCAATATTGCTATTGATAGTCCAAAATCTGCTTATGCCTCCAAACTGCTCTCTCTAACTTCTCAGCATCTCCCAATGGACTCACTCCTCTACTCATCAGGAGGCCCACTGCCTTGATCTAGTATTCATCAGACTGGGCTCAGTTTCTGAATTCTCTAACACCCCTTTCCCTTTCTCATATCACAACCTTATCACCTGCATACTCTCCTCCATTACTTCAAACTCCGTGTCACTGAAGTCCTCCAATCCTCCTCATCACAATCCACATAGGCCTAGATGTCAACCATGGCACTTTAAATTAACAAGACACCAACAAAACTCTAAAGTTAAACATCAGTGGTGTAAATCTCATATTCCAAGCGACTTCCTCACATATAAGACTATCCACCACTTTTATCATAATGCCTTGGACACTGTTAAACAAACATATTTCCAAACTCTCATCTCTGCTGAAGTCTCTAACCCCAAATGACTTTTTAATACATTTAAATCACTACTGAATCCTCCCTCACCCAACCCACCAGCCACTATCAAGGCACAAGATCTTGCTTCCTACTTATAGGACAAGATTGATAAGATCCGAGATGAAATGCTATGCTCTTCCTCAGCTTGTGACCTGCTCAATTCCGTGCCTAAACCCTCTTGTACTTTCTCTTCATTTGATCCCACAAATGAAGATAAAGTATCATCACTCTTCTCATCCTGCTACTCTGCTACCTCTCCTCTTGATCCTATACCCTCACAAATAAGTTAATCTCTGTCTCCTGTGCTCATCCAAACCTTATCTAACATCTGCAATATCTATCTCTCTACTGGTATCTTTTGTTCACTGCTGAAGCATGCAGTGATTACTCCCATTCTGAAAAAACTAAATTCTGACCCTAACTCTCTCTCAGACTATCGTCCCATCTCTCAGCTCCCTTGCCTCTCCCAGCTACTTCAGAGACTTACCTACACTCACCTCACACACTTCTTAACTCAAACAACTTATTGGACACACTTCAGTCAGGCTTTCATTCCCAACACTCCACAGAGACAGCACTGATTAAAGTAGCAAATGATCTGGTCACTGCGAAGTCTAAAGGCCATTACTCACTTCTTATTCTTTTAGATCTCTCTGCTGCTTTTAACACTGTTGACCACTCTCTTTTCATACAAACACTACAATCCCTAGTTCTTCAAGACACGGCCCTTTCTAGGCTCTTATACTGCTTATCTATCTAGTTTGGAGGCCCAAAGCATGGAGTTTAGAAGTGTTTAGCCATTTTTGATGGCTTAACCCAGTCAGTTTGGGCACGACATACGTGATGTGCATGGGCACCAAAACACAATTGAGTCAGCCCCTACGTGTTATCCTTGACTCTGAAGTGTCCTGTGTTCCCCACATTCAATCTCTCTCAAGATCATGTTACATGCATCTGTGCATCTAAAAAACATATCCAGAATATGACTGTATACAAGACACTGCAAAAACTCTAATCCATGCTCTCATTATCTCCCTCATTGATTATTGCAATAGTTTTCTTATTGGTCTTACCAAAGAAGAGTCCCTCACCACTACAATCCATTCTGAATGCAGCTGAGAGGCTAAACGCTCATTGGGGGTAATTCAGACTGCATCGCTGCAGCGATCACAGTCTGAATTACTGATTGACAGGCAGAGGCTGTTGCGAAACGGGAGGGGGTGTACCAACGGCATTAGAACACCATTGGCGGGGCGCGGTCTGGACACGCCTCCGTTGGGGGACGGCAGCCGCTGCAACCCGGAATGCGGCGGGTAGCTCCCTGGCGCTGGGCAGGAGCTGCGCAGGTAGGGAGCTACTTGCCAGGTACAAAAGCGGCGATGCTTTTGTACTTGTGCAAGGGGTTAATGCCTGACATGTGGGGCGGACTAGCCCTGTGCTGGGCATCCCCCCGATGTCAGAGTACATGATCGTAGATGTGCTAAATTTATTAACTCTTATTTACACCCCATTGTCTGCAGATCCACTCTGTCAGTCCCTCCACTGGTTACCTGTATTCTACCGTATTCAATATAAAATACTTTTACTCACACACAAGGCCATTAACCAAACTACACCTATGTACATCTCTTCGCTTATCTCAAAATATCTCCTAACCTGACCTCTTTGCTATTCACAAGATCTATGTCTATCGTTATTCGCTCCCATTCATAAGATCTACAGCTATCATTATTCGATCCCATTCACAATTGCAGGACTTTCTTCGGGCTGCAACAACTGCAATGCACAATAAAACTCTCCTCTAGTCTTCAAACCTTCAAGCGTTCTCTGAAAACTCACCTCTTCAGGCAAGCTTATCAAATTCCAGAACAGCTCACTAAATCTTCATAAGCTTCCTATCCAATTATATCCCCACTGTACAGTCAACAAATATCCTCACACATTTTCTCTTTCTTCACTTTTCCTTCCTCCTGACCCCGGTTCATCATTGCTGTGTGGCCATATCATGAAGCCCACAAATTACCTTTGCAATCTGGTGGACAACTATGCATCTATCCTTGTGTATTAATGCCTATTTCCCTATAGATTGTAAGCTTGTGAGCAGGGCCTTCCTATCTCTATGGATGTTTGTTATTGACCAGCTTTGGTTTCACACTGTTGTTTTTAATTGTAATGCGCAACGGAATTTGCTGCGCTATATAAGAAACTATTAATAAATAAATAATAATAATAATGAAGCAATGCTGGTATGCTTTGCCAATGTTATGTCTAAAGGGGCATTAGTTCCTCTACATCCCCATTCAGAAAGTGTATGCTAAATATCAACTTATATAATTTTTAGAAAGTTTATTGATTTTTATTTTTCCTTGGGAGGGAGTTTTGGCAACCATGAATTTCTCTCTCTTTTTCCAGTCTCCCTTTCTTGCTATATAGAAAATATTTTTGCACTATTGACCAAGATACTGTGATAGCAGGTACTACTAATAGCTTGGTTCTAATGACAAGCACAGACAGTTAATGAGGCAGGTAATGATGCTGGTTCAGTATGATTTACCAGCTGTATGCCAGCAGCGAGAAGAGCGTAAAAGGTCCCCTTGCGGGCTCGTTGGCTTGCTCTGCTCGTCACAGTATGCCAGCAGTATGCCACATCCTGGCCGCCTGTATGCCAGCAGTGGGAAGAGCGCAAAGGGCCCCCTTGCGAGCTCGGTGGCTCGCTGTGCTTGTCACAGGTTCTAATTCCGCTCTATGGGAGTCGTGGACACCCACGAACGGGAAGGGTCCTGTTGAGCTGGTATTCTAGCTACCGGCATTGGCAGCTGTCGGGTTTCTGGCATCGGTATCTTGACCGCCGGGATCCCGACAGCCGGTAAATTAAATGTATACCAATGATGCAGTACATTTTACACAGATAAGACTATATAGAAAATGCAGGGAAAACGCAAACATAAAGTGGGCAGGGCTATGTCACAGACATGATGTTTTTTGTAGATTTCATCTTTGTGCTGAATGGGCTGGGACATTGTAACTCTAGCTCTCTATTATTGGGGTTTATTTATAACAATCCAAATCTCAGATGCGGATGGGATATGATAAATTCGCCCCAATTTGCATTGCGATAATTATATACATTGCAAAGCCACCAATCAGCCCTCCAGTGCATGTAAGTTAGTTTTTATTTGTATTCTATTCTACACCTATGTGATCAGTGTGTGGTCTATTTAGACACACAGGCTGATCACAGACACTGGACAGGCATGGCAGAGCAGGAGTCAGGGAACCGGAGGAGACTCTGCATAATGCATACCTCCCAACTCACCCGATTTTCACGGGACAGTCCCATTTTGTGATTTCTCCTCCAACTGCCCTTTAGTACATTTAGGTGACACTAAAATAATGTGAAAATGGTGTGAAATAATATTAACATTGCAAGGTTGTGTCAGCTCAGCCCTGCGTTTATCTTTCTCCACTTTCTCTCTAAGGGCGGGATTTACTAAAGGGAAAATGCGGTAAAACCCCCGTTTTACCGCATTTTCATATGTACTAACTCCCGACCACCGCGTTTTCGCATCATAGGGTATCGCCATCTTTTTATGGCGATACCCTATAGAAGCCTATGGGATTCTTACCGCCGCCGCCGCCCCGCGCCACTCACGACGACCCCCCCCCCTTCCCCCCCGGCATGCCTGAGCTGCTGCTGCCTGCTGGTGCGGCCCCCCTCCTCCTTCTCCCCCGCATCACAGCCTTGTCTCCTTCCGGCTGCAGGGGGGAGGAGGAGGAGCCCGGGAATTCCCTGCACACGTCACCTCCCGAGTCTGGGAGGTGACGGAGACCCCCGCTGACCCCGCAGAACCCGGCAGACATCATCGCGGGGGGCCTCCTATACCGCATTGCGATACTAATCGCATATGTTAGTACATATGCGATTAGTATCGCTGCGGTAGGCGGCGAGAGGCGGCGATTGCTTATAGTAAATCCCGCCCTAAGGGCTGAATGTAATGGAGTCTGAGTTTGCATGACGTGCAGTATGCTGGCCGAACTCTAACTTTTTTTTAAAGGGGCAATCATTTACAAGGCATGGTTATGTCTTGTAAATGATGGCCCCTTTAAAAAAAAATCTGAGTTCGACTGGCATCCCGCACATCGGGCGAACTTGGACTTCATTACATCCCGCCCCAAGGCTTAATACATATGCTGCATACAGTCTGTTATGTTTGTAGTCCCCATAGTACTAGTACAATTTATTTGTTATAGAAAGTGCCACAATGCTTTGTGTTATATTTTGGTTCTGTCAACAGCACACATTTTTACAGCAGGCCTTTGGAACCCGCTATAATATCTTGCTGGGGCATACTGCAAGTAGCACACACAGTGCCACATTTAAAAGCATCAGATGCCACAAGTGCATACATGTATTATTTATAATGTTAAATGCAGTTGCATTTATTACATATTCACAAAGCAGCAAATATAAATTTCACGGGCTGCAGGTAGACTTATGAGTATGACCAGTGCTAAATCAGGCATATTGATCTTGTGCTCAGCTAACCTAATTTATATTCAGATTTTTGACTTTTCATAATATTTGCACCAGCCGTGTATTTAATTTCCTTATGCAGCAGTACAATGTTTATTAATTTACACAGTAAATTACAATGTTTATTAATTTAACTACAGTTTACAGAATCTCATACCTCCCAACATTCTGTCCATGTAAAGCGGGACATCAGCGCCCGATTTTGAAAGGGTTCGTAGCCTGTGGAAAGGGGGCGTGGTTTCGTGGGAGTGTCTCGCTCGTGAGCCACGCCCCCCATTTCCATCACTGAGGGGGCATGCCCAGCGCTCTGTGAGCCGCTGGCATTCACCCTCTCCCTCTGTGTCCAGTGAATAGACGCTGTGCGCTTGCGCACAGTGCCTATTCACCGCTGCTCTGCTAAGCAGAGCAGCAAGTGCAGGAGCCTCCCAACTGCCCCCTCCCCAACCGCGGGACAGTGCGGCCAACGGGTGGGACAGCGAAACAGTCCCCAAAAACCAGGACTGTCCCGCGAAAATTGGGACAGTTGGGAGGTATGGAATCTGATTAGCAATGGGAGAGAAAGAAGGCTCTTGTGTGGGCGCACTCTTGTACAAGGAAGAAAATTCCTATATTAAATATTGAGGAATATTTAAAACATAACTTTTATTAGTATTGTTTGAAACATAATTACCCATCCAGATGATCCTTAAGACATAAAGAATTTAAAAATGTTAAAATGTTCTGGTCTCTTTCTCCAAAGAGTAATTGGAAAGGTTGTAGACACTGGGTTGTCATACCCCCATTTCCCCTGACCAGTACAGGGTTTCTGTATTGATGGGACCGAGGAGTGGTCAAAAAATATTATGAATACGTTCAACTATGATAACTTATATAAAGTTATAGTATAATATTCGATGGTCACCAATATTTGGATACCTGATTCGTCGACAGATATCACATTTATAAATAAAAAATGAGGTGTTGAACTGCGATGGACATGGATTAGATAAAAGGGAGGATAAAGAAGTGCTGATTAGAGTTAGTGGTGATACTGCTGTTGGTGTCCCTTCGCACATAGAGAGGAAAATAATTCCTACTCTACAACACCAGGTATTCGCAGGCAGTCTCCTCTCCTGGTACTAACCCGGCCCAACGCTGTTTAGCTTCCAATATCGGGCGTTGGCAGCGTGGTATGATAATAGAGGATTATGCAATCTGTACACCAATGAGAGTGCACCTATATAAGAAATTGTAAAGTAGGAATTGATTAGAAGAAAAGAAGAATGAATAAGTGAAGTAGGTGAAAATGATCTGCTTTCCACGTTAGGCATGGTTCAGCAGTTCCCACATCCATGGTACTGTGTTCCCTCTCCCTCTGTGTCCAGTGAATAGTAGCTGTGCGCGTGCACACAGCGCCTATTCACCGCTGCTCTGCAAAGCAGAGCAGCAAGTGCAGGAGCCTCCCAACTGCCCCCTCCCCAACCGCGGGACTATGCGGCCCGCGGGTGGGACAGCAAAACAGTCCCCAAAAACCAGGACTGTCCCGCGAAAATCGGGACAGTTGGGAGGTATGGAATCTGTACAGCATTACTGCATTTTGTAGCTATGTGTTTGTACTTTGTACAGTGAGTATCACTAGTTTTATTATGACACCCGACTGGCATGGATATCTTGTACTAGTATCTATCTATCTATCTATCTATCTATCTATCTATCTATCTATCTATCTATCTATCTATCTATCTATCTATCTATCTATCTAGACAAACAGGGTAGTTTGTCCCATCTTGGGAAAGAGACTCATGCCTTTTCTGGTAAACTGCAGTCTTACAGTAAAGAAAGGGTTACGTCTCTACCCAGCATACACACACAGCACACATGGATATGACTAATTAATGAGTATGAGTGAGTGCCTGGGAGGAACCTTAAATAGACTGCCCTATGTTTGGGTCCGGGTGACCGATGCTGGCCAAACTGCATGGTGACTAGCTAGGTGACGAGTTTATAGCCAGTGTCAGGGTTGCAGGAACACTTTGCTGTTTTGCGATTGCTGGAGCCACATTGATTGCTGTCTGTGCCATCCTGACAACTGGCGAAAAACTATAGCCCAGTGGTTCAGCAAAACCTGTGTAGATATTCAAATATTATCGTATGTGCCACAAGTGGTGTTAGTGGTGTTAGTGTGGGATTTGTAAAGGACAGCCCGATCCAAATCCAAGATGATGAGTCTTGCAATCCTTAAAACAAATATTTTCTGTAGTGTGAAAAAACAGACAATTTGCCAACATTCTCTATGAGACAGTGTTTGCTAAAATTAGGCTTACCATACTATCCCTTTAAACCAGGACGTCCATGAATTACACAGTTTATCTGTCTGCCTGACTTCAAGCCGCTATTTCACCTGGTTTTAATTAGCCACTGTACCTGTGTAATCCATGAGCGTCCCAGTTTAAAGGGATAGTATGGTAAGCCTAGCTAAAATGCAAGTTTTGTGTGTACACTGTACTTGGAGAGCAATATGTTGTTGCTAAAAATTAGAGATGAGCGGGTTCGGTTCCTCAGGATCCGAACCCCCCCGAACGTCACCCATTTTACATGGTTCCGAGGCAGCCTAGGATCTTCCCGCCTTGCTCGGTTAACCAGAACGCCCGAACGTCATCATCCTGCTGTCGGATTCTCGCGAGATTCGTATTCTATATAAGGAGCCGCTCGTCGCCGCCATTTTCACTCGTGCATTGGAGACTGAACGGAGAGGACGTGCCAGCGTTCTCTTCCTGAAAAGCTCCGTAATCTGTGCTCAGTGTGCTGCAAATAATCTGTGCTCAGTGTGCTTAAAATATCTACGTTCTCTACCTGAAAACGCTCCATATCTGTGCTCAGTGTGCTGCAAATATCTGATCAGTGTGCTGCATTGTGGGGACTGGGGACCACCAGTATAAGTATATACATGATGCGGCCATTCACTGGTACCTGGTGACAGAACGTATACTGGATTCCCCCACAATGTAACTTTATATCTGTCACCTGTATACATGATGTGGTCATTCACTGGTACCTGGTGACAGAACGTATACTGGATTCCCTCACAATGTAACTTTATATCTGTCACCTATATACATGATGTGGTCATTCACTGGTACCTGGTGACAGACCGTATACTGGATTCCCCCACAATGTAACTTTATATCTGTCACCTATAACCCTATATACATGATGTGGCCATTCACTGGTACCTGGTGACAGAACGTATACTGGATTCCCCCACACTGTAACTTTATATCTGTCACCTATATACATGATGTGGTTATCCACTAGTACCTGGTAACAGAACGTATACTGGATTCCCCCACAATGTAACTTTATATCTGTCACCTATATACAGTACATGATGTGGTCATTCACTGGTACCTGGTGACAGAACGTATACTGGATTCCCCCACAATGTAACTTTATATCTGTCACCTATATATATACATGATGTGGTCATTCACTGGTACCTGGTGACAGAACGTATACTGGATTGCCCCACAATGTAACTTTATATCTGTCATCTATATAATAAGTATAGTAGTACAGTACAGTAGGCCATTGCTGTATCATGCAGCTCTGTGTCACTGCAAGTATCCATTCCATATATGTGCGGCATATGTGAGCAGTATATATAGTATTACAGTGCAGCATTTTGGTGACTATCAGTATATAGTTGTACAGTAGACCATTGCTGTATCTTGCAGCTCTGTGTCACTGCAAGTATCCATCCATTCCATTTTCTTCCAGTGATTTGGACCAATAATACCATTGATTAGAACGAATAATTCCTGTGATATTGAGGTGTTTGTGTCGCTTAGCTTAGCCGTCCAGCGACCACAGTGCACCTCTTTTTCTCTTTTCTTTGCATCATGTGCTGTTTGAGGCCAATTTTTTTAAGTGCCATCCTGTTTGACACTGCAGTGCCACTCCTAGATGGGCCAGGTGTTTGTGCCGCCCTTTTGGGTCGCTTTGCTTAGTCATCCAGCGACCTCGGTGCAAATTTTAGGACTAAAAATAGTATTGTGAGGTGTTCAGAATAGACTGGAAATGAGTGGAAATTGTGGTTATTGAGGTTAATAATACTATAGGATCAAAATTACCCCCAAATTCTATGATTTAAGCTGTTTTTGAGGGGTTTTTGAAAAAAAACACCCGAATCCAAAACACACCCGAATCCGACAAAAAATTTTCAGGGAGGTTTTGCCAAAACGCATCCGAATCCAAAACCAAAACACAAAACACGAAAAATTTCCGGTGCACATCTCTAAAAATCTAAATTTGCAAGCAAAAGCAAATTGTTTGTGAAATATAGTAACGTTGTTATGTAGGGCCTAATTCAGTAAGGATTGCAAATTCAGGAGGCCCGCCTCCATGTGCAAGATCGCGGCGGCTGAATGTGACATCACGTAGCCGCCGTGATCATGTCCATGAAATGCCCCTGTTCGCACCACACTGCCCCCGTTCATCTGGCTCCACCCCCGCAACGCTCCATCTCCTCCCTGGAAACAGAATGTTGCCCGCTTCCCCCCACCCCGCGACCGCCTCTGCCTGATTGACAGGCAGAGGCAATCTAATTTTCTGCGCCCCATCCCCCTACCCCCACAGAAAATGAGGGCGCATGTGCAGGACGAGCGCTGCGCACGCATCTTTTTCTCAATAGTATCGGTTGGATCGCAACCTGAATTAGGCCCATAAATTGGTAGCAGCTGATTAAGCAGAACAAAGGACACTGTGGACCTTATTCAGCTTCAGTTGCAGTTTTGCTATTTTAGCAAAACTGGAACTAGCTGTGATCGCATGCTGGGGGCTGCCCAGCACAGGGTAAGGCCGGCCATCATGCAAATATCTGGCACCGATGTGATCACAATCCAATTGCAATTGCATCGCTGAATTGTGGATGCCCCCTGCCCCTGCTGCCAGGCTGCGAAGGCAAGAGCAGAGCGGACATTTTTTGGGACGCAGCGGATGCGCGTGACGTCACACGGCTGCCCCAAACTTGCCCCCATTTCTGATGACACACCCACCCAACGCTGTGTCACCGCCCCAGAACGCCCTACGAACACCTCTTCTTGTCAATCAGGCAGAGACGTTCTCATCAATGTGATGTGAACGCATTGCTGGGCTCGTGCATAGTGGGCACTGCGCGTGCGCATTAGTCTCAAAATAGTCAGTATGTGATGGCATCTTAGATGTGATCCAGACTGAATAAGGTCCTGTGTCAGAAACTGTAACTGTTAACTAATGATTCAAGCTATTATTGCCCTAAAATAGTGAGCATCTCTTGTATTTAATACCTATCGGAGGGCTACAAATGAGATACAAGTGTAAAGTTCCCCCAAAAAAAGCATAACAGCTGTAATAGGAACAGAGGCGGATTTAGACCTCATGGGGCCCTAAGCAAGACACCGATTTGGGGCCCCACTTCCTCAAACAATCTTCAGCATGTTTCCCACCTTATTTTAGCAGGTATACAGGCCCCTGCACAGTCAGTGTATGCCCTGATTGTAGCAGGAAGATGGTAGTGGTACTAGTGTACTTAAAATCATAAGGAAATGGGACCTCAGCAGCGTGTTTGGCTGACGGGAGGAGGGTGTGTAAGCAGGGGCCTCTGCAGTTTGATTTGATAGACAGAAGATGGCCAGTTTGGGCTTTACTCTTCAGTGTGACTGGATGCAGGGGGAAGGCGGGCCCTAGAAGCAGCCTGGGGCCTATAGCAACCGCACTCCCTGCACCCACGGTAGCTACATCCTTGCAGATGGTACATCAGTAGGTGAAAGCTGGCTTCAATAAGGTGGACAGAGCAGTAATTGAAATAAATATTTAAGAAAAATCCCTTGGAAGTAGCTGCATGAGAGGATTTTTATAGTTCTATTTATTTCAATTAATGCTCTGTCCACCTTATCATTGCCCACCGTTGATCATCTACCTGTGTATTTTTCTTATTAATAATTTTTCTGTCCCCAGCGAAGGTCAATAAAATCCAGCTGATTAAATAGTTAACACATTATATAAATATAAAAAAGCACATGTATATGTGTACAATATATAAATATATACATAGTATATGTATACAATGTATGAACTCAGTGCCAAAATACTATATATTAAAACATAATGAATTTATTTTATACACTGGTGGGACAGTGCAATGGGAAGGGGGCAGTGGGCTGGATGGAAGGGGTAACACTAGGCTGGAGAATGGAGGACATTGGGATGAATAAGGGGGATACATACTGTAACTGAACTGGCTAGGGGGGTACTAGGTGGGAGGAAATGAGATGGGGCAATGGTAGATGCTGGAATCAAGTGGGCTAAAGGACCTCTGATGTCAGGGGGAGGAGCTAGGCCGGTGGGATAGTACTTTCACTACCCACGGCACCAACTGCATGTAGCATGGTGTACTACTGAAGTGTGGCGAGTGAAGCGAGCCCGCAAAAGTACATTTCGGGCACCCTGTTCAGAGCTTGCTGCTCCACCTTGTGACGTCAGAGGTACTTTCCCTAAATTGGTTTTAGCCATAACCATGGGGCAATGATGCTGGTTGGGGGGGGGGGGGGGGTAACACTAAGCTACAGTAGAGGGGACATTAGGATGACTGAGGGGGAGGACACTGTCACTGGACTGGCTGGGATATACTATGTGGGGGGGGACTGAGATGGGGCAGTGGGCTGGTTGGGGGGGAGGATGATACTGAGCTGGCAGGGTGATAGTGGGGGTAGGCATTTGATATTCCGGTTGTCGGGATCCCGGCGCTCACCATATCGATGCTGGAATCCCGACAGCCGGCATACCGACAACTTCTCTCCCTCTTGGGGTGTCCACGACACCCCTGGAGGGAGAAAAAATAGCGTTGCACGGTTAGGATTGGGATGGTGAGATGGGGGAACAATGGGCTAGTGGGGGGACAATGGAATAGGGGCATGGGAACACTGACCTGGGGTTGCTGACCAATCTGGCCCTGCACACCGACAGCAGCTCCTGAGCGACAGTAGCCTCTTGAGCACTCCCTGAGTCCCACAGCAGCAACCTGAGCACACCAACAGCAGCCTCCTAAGCAGCGCCTCAGTCTCCGGCTGCTGTTGCAATCTGGTGAAGAAGCTGCCAGCGATCCCCTGTATGGCCACAGTTCATGAGCTGGGTAGTGGAGTGGGGCCTTTTCCACGGCGGTGCGGTGCGGGTCAGGTGTCAGACCCGCACTGTACACCAATCAGGCAGCCACCATCAGCGAGACGCCAGTTGGGCTGTGTGAACAACTGGAGGCTGGGCCTCCCTTCAGCTCACTGTGGTGGTTTGTTATGCGCTGATGTCGGCTCCCAATCAGCGCTGCTGTGGGTGGGAGTATTTTCCGCTGGCAGTCAGAAATGGCTCCAAGAATTAGCCGTGTTTGCAGGCCCCTTGAGATATCCCGGGCCGTAAGCGGGTGCCGTGTTTGCCTAGCGGGCTCCTGATTATGGGACCACTTCCTAGTGGTTATAACATGAGTAAAATAGTAACAACCTGTGAAACTTGAGAATGATAAGATATATTGATATAGTCAATGGCAACATTGTGGCTGTCCCGAGTCGCAGTTGCCGGCATGCGCATGCGTATATTTGCACCCGCGATGCATGCATATTACATTGCCTAGTCCGCGCAGTCAGGCATAGCTAGTCATTACCGCAATGATGAGCCTAGCTACAACTAAGTGCTGATAATGAACATAAATCAGGGAACAATTGTATATAACTCCTTGCTCACCTTAAGTGTGTCCAAAAAGTGTGCTCTGCCAGATACAGTACTTCAAATAAATGGAGTGTTAGTTGGTATTCTAGCAATTGGAAGGTCGATGATAGAGCCATCTCTGCTTATACATCTTGTTATGTGTCAGATTCACGGATGTTTGCCAATGTGGCCGCTGAACTCTGGTCAAGCCTTTCATTGCTCTGAGGTTCGGATGAGCTTTTCATGCACTCCTTACATAGGACACTGTATACTGTCAGGCTGTACAGGAATATGAATATCCAATCAGACCGGTTTGGTCTCCCGTATCCAAGAGAGAATGAGAAGTCTGTTTGGGTGAAAAATAATTATGCCCAACACGTTTCTTCCTGTAGCAAATTACCGGTTTGATCAGAGGTAAAGTTTGACATGAAAAGTAGTGGGTTTTTAGTACCCTACTGTACTTCAACCAACCATAATAAAGCATCCTTACATAGGGTCGCCAGGTGTGTTGATTTAAAACAGGTGCACATCTTTTGAAATCACAATCCTGCATTAAAAACAATTTCTATAAGAAAAAACACCATAAATCCACGGATATTAAACAATGACAAGAATGAAGAGAAATTAAATAATAAAAAAAACCCACTAATAATTAATACTGGTGATTTAGGGTAATTGTTCAAGAACAGAGAGTCTGTATTTTATATAACTTATTGCTATAATGTATATTATTATTAGCTGATCAAGTTAATATATCACTATGCACCTTATTCAGAGATGGACGCAGATCGCTGCATACTCAGCAAGATCTGCGTTCATCTCCTCACATGCTGGGAGTCGCCCAGGCCCAGCACAGGGCAAGGCCGCCCAGCATGTGTAGCACCTCCAATTTAATTGTGGACGCATCGATTTAAGGTTGACCTGTCAGAAGGTCCACCGCCAATTTTATAATCTGAGTGGCTGCGTGTGACCAGGGCCGTCTTTTCATATGGGCTCAAAGGGTACTTGCCCAAGGGACCCAGGAGTATAAGGATCCTAGGATTATAGCCGAGGGTCCCCTCTTTCCAGGGGTACCAGATTTTTGAAAAATTGCCCTGGGGAACCGGAGATATCCGATGTCAAATCAGTGGTCCCCATCCAAACCTGTTAATTGCTCTTCCCAGCCAGATATCTTGAGTTCTGTCTGAGTTAGAGTTTTTCTGAGGGTATCCTCCAAAAGCCCGGACTCTCCCCTTTCGGTGGACACAGGCAACTTGTCTCTATTTTGCTCAGAAACAGAGATATCAGCCTTCCAGCAGCTGGTTCCTGCGCCAGCTACACACGCCTAATATGCAGTTTTATATTTTTGTTGGTAGATTGATCTGTATTCTGAAATCTGATCCCCAAATCCCCAGTACCCCTTGAAAGGTGGGACTCTCTAGTTTTTTAATCCATTCAAAGCTAAGAAATTTATTTCCAGGAACTTGAGATATCTGCAGTCAAGCAAGCTGCCCTCTTACCGGAAAATTATGAATATTAAGCCCACTCCACTATCCACCTCTCCCTTATGTATCAAACACCCCTACAACCCTGTAAGTCATGTACCAGGGCCCCTTCATTCAGCACAATGCCTCCTTCTACAGTTTAGTGTTCTTCTTCCAGCCCCATCTGTGCATTAAAGGAGTAATTAGCAAAAATTACTGCTCCAGGTCCTACATGCTGAGCGGAAGATAGAACACCCCCTACCGCCAGCGGGAAATCAAAGATGCTGCCGATAGCACCCCCTACCCCTACCGCTGGAGGATTATTAGGGGCCCCAGTGCACTGCTTTGCCCAGGGGCCTACACTGCTGTTAAGATGGCCCTGCGTGTGATTTCACACAGCCCCCAGCTCCTAGAATGCCCCCAGTCAACCCACCACGTCCCCCCCAATGCCGCTGGCAATCACACTGTGACTGCTACCTTACGGGATACGCCCGCAATGTGTAAGGTTGCACAGGTGCATTGCAGCCGTTGTGCATGAGCAGTTTGCAGATATAACTGCTCCAGTTATGCATTTAAACACCCCTGCACCGATTGGGATGAAACCAAAGTGGTGGTCCAGTTGGATCCTGGATAGGTTTTAGGGGGGTTATGGTCCCGGTCGGTTGGACCTCATGGCGGAATGCGCCAGACAGAACTCTAACTCACGGAGCCTGTTCTGGACCTTACAGTGGATGGATTTGAAAGAAAACTTCACAAAGTGGTAGCATTGGAATCCATAATACATACTAGGCATTTGGGGGTCATTCGGACCTCGCGGTGGCTTACGTCGGCAAAACTTTGAAATGGGGAGCCTGTTCTGGGCCTTTCACTAGATGGATTTGGAAAAAGCTTCAGAGTGTTAACGTTAGAGCCGAAAAGACATACTAGGGGGTTGGGGTCCCGGCCAGACCTCCCGTTAGGGTACGCTGGGCAGAACTTTGACACATGCAGCCTGTTCTAGGCCTTCCACTGGATGAATTTGGATGAAAACTTTAATGAACTGTAATAAATGACAGAAATAACCATAATTCAAAGACCTTAAATAACTGTCAGAAATGGAGGTAGGAAGACAAACAATCTTGTGTATCCAAAAGCATTAGAATAGCAACATTGATAACAGAAGTAAAACTTTAAACCCATCTAACAAAGGAAAAGTGATTATAAACTGAAGAGCAAGGTCAGGGCTACTGGCGGCACCCCAAATCAATCAATCAATCTATCTATCTATCTATCTATCTATCTATCTATCTATCTATCTATCTATCTATCACACATTCATAGCTAAATGAAACATGGATTATCATAACAACTTCTCGGGATTCAGTACAGGGACATCTTGTTTAGAAATCCTAACTGAACAATCTCAGAACTAGATGGCCTACAGTCTTATTCTATCCAAAGGAGAAAAAGAACTTTATATTTCAGACCAAATACAGGGGTCTATTTACTAAGACTCGAATGGAGGTAAAGTGGTCGGAGATAAATCAGCTCCTAACTGCCATTTTGTCAAACCAAGCCTGTGACATAGCAGTTAGGAACTGATTGGCTGGTTCTTTATCTCCATCCAAGGCTTAGTAAATAGACCCCTATGAGACTTATTACTATCGATTGTGGATAATTCAAGTCAAAATTTCATGAACTATAATTTATATATAAGTAAATTTAAATAATCAACACAGTGAAGAGAATAATGGAACACAAATATATGTGAACACAAAATGTTATAATTATATATACCACATATCTAAAACCAGAATTTTCATAAACACTGCTGAGTCTCCCATCCACAATTTAGCCCAGGGAAATCAACCTCATCAGAATCACAATAAAGGACCTCAGGTCTTGGTTCATCTTTCAGAAAAGGGAAAGGGAAAGAGAAATGGAGGATAAAGACCAAGAAGCTTATGGATAACTACCCTAATTTATTGAGTTCTACAGTATGTTCTCATTAAAGCCACCTGGGGCCATAGATCCCATTGCAAAGATCCAGTATGCCTCATGAGTACAATCTACCAAGGCAGTACCTGAACCATGTTTTATGTTTTAAAGTCAAGTGAATTATTATTATTTTGTATTATGTGTGAGTGATAAAAATGTCATTTGTAATCATTTCAATGATGGTTTATGTTTTGGGCAGTATCTGATCTAGTACACTAGAGCAGCTTAACCTTTGGTTTCTGCTGTTTTACATTGTAATTATACTAAATCAGGCCCATGTGGGGGGGGAGGAGGGGGGGGCAGTGATGCCTGTTTTTCTACTCCCAAGGCCCCTGCTTTTCTGATCATGGATGGGTTTTGGCCAGTGCACGAAGAAGCTCCATTTGAACATTAAATTCCAGAATGATAAGCCAAAATGGAGCTTTACTTTATATGCCCTGGCTTCTGCATCTACTGAATAGAAAAGAGTCCAAGGCTTGGGAAAATGAATGGCATCACCAGGACCATAGCAAAATTGAGGATAAGGAAGTGATGAAGATTTATGACTGGCTGAAAGGACTTCCAGACTAGGTCTTAGGTACACAGTCAGAAGCTCATGTAACACAGGTAATCCAGGTAACGTCCTTAGGACAGGGTAACATAAGTAGTATAACCAGCAGGTCTGTGTAGGGCTAGTTGCCTTTTATCAGGAGCAAGGACCAATGGCAACCCAGCCCCCTTGGTAACAGAATACATTGCAGCTGGCACAGTCTTCTTGTGCTTCCTAGTTGCATTGTGTTGCAAATAAAAAGCATAATCAGCAAAAAAAGATGACCAATGTTAGCAGAGCTGCATGGTACCTGGCGGTTTACTCACGCCAGGCATCTAGCGCTGCGTGGCGTATTGAGGCTA
This sequence comes from Pseudophryne corroboree, assembly GCF_028390025.1. Lineage (NCBI taxonomy): Eukaryota > Metazoa > Chordata > Amphibia > Anura > Myobatrachidae > Pseudophryne > Pseudophryne corroboree. Next base: position 222,902,118 of record NC_086452.1, on the reverse strand, counting down.
ATTTTTTAAAAATATTTTGTATATTTTGTTTTTAATAGCTTGAGTTACAATTAATTTTCTCTTTCTAGGTAAAATCCTGGTTTAATCAATGATGAGACACTGCTCATGTGACCCTACCAGAGGTGAGATGACAGCCACACACTTTCAGACATCCCATGGTATAAAGTGATGCATTTTAAGATTAGTGTGCAAAAATGCACATATTTGGACTTTTTTATCTACGCATACTGTACATATAAGCTTATTTTTTCTGGTGCCCTTCAGGGTACGCAGTACAGTACTGACGCCTTTTTTTTGTTCTAATTTTTAATTCTTATAATTTGTTCCAGAAGCAGGAAGAAATCAGTTAAATTAATAAAATAAGCATCTACACACTTATCCTGATTGTGGAATCCTTTTCATCATCGGGGACGAATCCAATTTGCTGCAAGTTGCGGCGGGGGATACTTATCACTGGAACAATTCATCATTGCTCCAGTGTGGGGACAGCTGCTCAGAAAAGCAGCTGTTCTAACGAATAGTAACACTGCTAGTTTTGTAGCAGTATTACTTACCATTTCTCATTGCCAGCTGCTGTGGGTCATACAAGCCCAGAGCTGCTGGTCACATAGTGAGGTGAGTAGGCAGCAGAGAGACCCAATCCCATAGGAAGGAGCGGGGCATCAAGAACAAGCGCCATCTGAAAGTGGTGTTTGTTCCTGCAGGCAAACTTTAAGTTTTCTGAGTTTGCTATTAGGTGGCCCTATCGGACCCCTAATGATGAATAGGCCCCTAAATGTTAAAACAACTTGTATCAAGGTACCCACACAGTACCTGTATTTAATTTCTGTCTATCTGAATATGCAAAGGTATAAATGAAATAGGTGTTTGTAATTTTCTGCTATGTTTGCCATCATGTAAGCAGGGCACTGTATATGATGATGCAATTTAAACATTCCTGCGCAATTTGTATTCCATTGAGCACCCTTCTCTTTCTCCCAGGCATTCTGGGAGTGTAGATAACTGAAGATGATAGAGACTTTATTTTTATGTGTATATTGGAAACTATTTTTAAGACTCAGGGAGGACAGGATGTATCAAGCATCTCATTTTGTATGCAATACATCCCACCACTGATCGTATGCATAGCATGATGTTATGCATGTACAAATGCAATTAAAATCACAAAGGACAGCTCTTCTGGAAATGTGCTGCATCAGTCCAGTGTGGTGACCTGTGCTGGCATTAGTCCAGTGCTGCTGCTGTATAAGTCCAGTGCTGTGGTGCTGTGTTGTGCTGCATCAGTTCAGTGGTGGTGTCTTGTGCTGCCATAAGTCCAGTGGTGGTGTCCTGTGCTGCCATAAGTCCAGCGCTGCTGCCGTACAAGTCCAGGGGTACTGCCGTATATGTCCAGTCCAGTGGTGCAGCCGTATAAGTTCAGGGGTAATGCCGTATAAGTCCAGTGGTACTGCCGTATACAGTAAGTCCAATCCAGTGGTGCAGCCGTATAAGTTCAGGGGTACTGCCGTATGGGTGTAGTATGTTATGCCGGCGGTCGGGATCCCGGCGGCCAGTATACTGGGCGAGCGTAAATGAGCCCCTTGCGGGCTCGCTGTGCTCACCACGCTGCGGGCATGGTGGCGCGCTACGCGCGCCACGCTATCTATTCTCCCTCCAGGGGGGTCGTGGACCCCCAAGAGGGAAAAAAAACTGTCGGTATGCCGGCGGTCGGGATTCCGGCGCCGGTATGCTGGTCGTCGGGACCCCGGCCGCCGGCAACCTGAAGTCCACCCCTGCCGTATAAATTCAGGGGTACTGCCGTAAAAGTCCAGTGGTACTGTCGTATAAGTTCAGTCCAGCGGTGCAACTGTATAAGTTCAGGGGTACTGCCGTATAAGTCCACCAATATTGTGCTTGTATTACATCTGGGCAAATTCCATCATGTCCCATGTTTTGCACATACAATTAATTTAGTGGTACAGAATTTTTTGAAAATGACAGGGGCATGCAGGAGATGCCGTCGGTGGCCCGAAAAGTTGCGGGCCACTTTTCGACATTCAGCCACTGCATGACACTCTTAGATGGGCCAGGTGTTTGTGCCACACACTTGTGTCGCTTAGCAAAGTGATCCAGCTACCTCATTGCACCTCTTTTTCTTCTTTGCATGATGTGCTGTTTGGGGCCTAGTTTTTAAAAGTGCCATCCTGTCTGCCACTGCAGTGCCACTTCTAGATGGGCCAGGTGTTTGTGCTGCACACTTGCGTCGCTTAGCTTAGCCATCCAGCTACCTCATTGCACCTCTTTTTTTTCTTTGCATGATGAGCTGTTTGGGGCCTAGTATTTAAAAGTGGGGTTACGGTCGTTAGGTCGACACAACTTAGGTCAAAACTCATTAGGTCAACCACTGAAGGTTGACAATGCCATTAGGTCGACATGCATTAGGTCGACAGGTCAAAACGTTTTTCACATCTTTTTCCATTTTTTGGATTTTTTCATACTTAATGATCCACATGGACTACGATTGGAACGGTAATCTGTGCTGAGCGAAGCGGCAGAAGAGCGAGGCACCTTGCCCGAAGCATGGCGAGTGAAGCGTGCCATGCAGGGGACACAGTGCACTAATTTGGGTTCCCCATCACTTTACGGAGAAAACGACACCAAAAGCAGTTATAAACCTCATGTCGACATTTTGACCTGTCAACTTAGTACATGTCGACCTAACGCCTATGTTGACCTAATGCATGTCGACCTAATGGCAATGTCGACCTTCAGTGGTCGACCTAATGAGTGTCGACCTAAATGGGCCTGGTGTTTGTGCCACCCACTTGTGTCGCTTAGCAAACTCATCCAGCTACCTCGGTGTAACCATTTTTTTTTTGCCTAAAAACAATATTGTGAGGTGTGAGGTGTTCAGAATAGACTTGAAATGAGTGAAAATGAATGTTATTGAGTTTAATATTACTGTAGGATCAAAATTACCCCCAAATTCTGTGATTTTAGCTATTTTTGTGTTTTTTTCAAAAATCATCCAGATCCAAAACTAAAACCCGAAAGGGTGGTTTTGGCAAAAACCAATCCAGATCCAAAACATAAGAGGGGATCCAGATCCAAAATCAAAACACGAAACGTGCCCGCCACACATCTCTATTTTTATGGTTTTGCCCACATTTTCACTTTAGTACTGTACATCCTGCCCAGAAGAGCTATAAATTAAATTTCTTGCAGTATTAAAATGCATCAGTAATGGTGCCCATACACTGGTGCGATGCTCCGCCACACAACATCGCGGGGATCACACCGGCAGTTCAGTTTCGATGAAATCGCACCTGAAATGCCAAAGTGATTACCATGCAATCATGCGATAGATCGCATGATAATCACGTGATGGGCACGTCACCGCCAAGTGGGAGCGGCCTCTGGCCACTCTTGGCGGGTGCCCATTGCACATCGCAGTGCGATATATTGCATGTGTTAAAAAAAAACACATGCGATCGCACTGCGATGCGAGAAATATTATGTGCAGCACATACTATCATGAGACGCGACATTCGAGCGGCGTGCCGATGCATCGCGTCTAATGGTACCTTAAATGTGCATACAATCCTTCGATTTCTCTCACAGATCCGGTCGAAATAGAAGGATAGCACCTAATATCTCACAAGTGTATGGGCACCATTAGTTTTCCATGGGCATTTGTCCTGTAATAATTACCCACCTGCTGCTGAAGCCTGTACTGTATGATTGGGACCGATACATTGAATGAGTTATGAAGGCAACATTTTTTCTTATTTCCCAGCATGATCCCAAGAAGCAAAACCCTTCTGTATGAACCTGGCCTCATTCCTGCAAGTTCTAACTGTAAAATGGTTAAATGAGCGTGTGGCTGAACATCACTTTCACAGTAGGTCAATACATGAATTCCTTCTGCCTTGTGATCGAGGCACTATCAGGGGATGGTGATTGGAATTGACGTCATGATTGTGATTTTGACTTGTCTTAGTTGAAATATTTTCAGTAAGCAGGATGCGGGATATGTGATTTTACAGAGCTGTGCAGCTTAATTATTATTGTTGATTTGTAAGGTACCACCGTGCTCTGCATTGCAAGACAGTGGGATAAACAGGACATACAGTACATAAAACAGGCACTACAAGGTAGACAAAATACATAGTAACATAGTTTCTGAGGTTGAAAAAAGACAATTTGTCCATTGAGTTCAACCTGTTAGTGATCTCCAACACTGTAATATTTATAAGACTAATTTTACCTGTGGTGAATGTTTAGCCGTTATGTCAATTTCTCTTTTTTTATTTTTTTATTACTATAGTGCATAATTTACCCCCCATAACCCTGTATAGCCTTATACATTAGGAAGTTATCTAGCCCATTCTTAAAAGTAATGACGAGTCCGCCATTGCTACTCTCTCAGGCCGGGAATTCTAAATACATATTGTCCTTACTGTGAAGAAACCTTACCGTCTATGGGGTATATGCAATTAGCGGCGAATCGCGGCAATTTTTCACCCGTTTTTTAATTCGACACAATTCGACCGTTGAATTCCGGCAAGTGGGTGCCGGAATTCAACATATTCAATAAAACACGGATTTGACAGTCCCGCTGTCGAAAAACGGACGATTTGACGGATTTTGATCTGATTTTTAAAAAAACGGTAAAAAACCTGAAAAAAAAGTGCGTGGGGTCCCCCCTCCAAAGCATAACCAGCCTCGGGCTCTTCGTCCTGGTTCTAAAAATCCAGGGGGAAAAATGACAGGGGATCCCCCGTATTTTTAAAACCAGCACCGGGCTCTGCGCCTGGTGCTGGTGCAAAAAATACGGGGGACAAAAAGAGTAGGGGTCCCCCGTATTTTTTACACCAGCATCGGGCTCCACTAGCTGGACAGATAATGCCACAGCCGGGGGTCACTTTTATACAGCGCCCTGCAGCCGTGGCATTAAATATCCAACTAGTCACCCCTGGCCGGGGTACCCTGGGGGAGTGGGGACCCCTTCAATCAAGGGGTCCCCCCCAGCCACCCAAGGGCCAGGGGTGAAGACCGAGGCTGTCCCCCCCATCCAAGGGCTGCGGATGGGGGGCTGATAGCCTTGAGAAAATTGAAAGAATATTGTTTTTTCCAGTAGTACTACAAGTCCCAGCAAGCCTCCCCCGCAAGCTGGTACTTGGAGAACCACAAGTACCAGCATGCAGGAGAAAAACGGGCCCGCTGGTACCTGTAGTTCTACTTGGAAAAAAATACCCAAATAAAAACAGGACACGCACACCGTGATAGTAAAACTTTATTTCACACATGTCGACACATACATACTTACCTATGTTCACACGCCGACCTCTGTCCACTTGTCCAAGTAGAATCCACGTGTACCTGTGAATAAAATTATACTCACCTGATCCAGTGTCCAGATTATAATCCACGTACTTGGCAAAAAAAAAAACGAACACCCGGACCAAACGGACTGAAAGGGGTCCCATGTTTATACATGGGACCCCTTTCCACGAATGCCGGGACCCCACGTGACTGCTGTCACAGAAAGGTCCCTTCAGCCAATCAGGAAGCGCTACTTCGTGGCACTCACCTGATTGGCTGTATGCGCGTCTGCTGGCAGACAGCGCATCGCACAGCTCCCTCCATTAGTTTCAATGGTGGGAACTTTGCCGTCAGCGGTGGGGTTACCCGCGGTCAGCCGCTGACCGCGGGTGACCTCACCGCTGACCGCAAAGTTCCCACCATTGAATATAATGGAGAGGCTTTGCGATGTGCTGTCTGACAGCTCAGACGCGCATAGCCAATCAGCAAAGTGCCAGGACGTTGTGCTGATTTTTAAAAATATATAAATAATACTTGTGCCTCCAAAATAGACAAACCAAGTACCTAATCCCTTCTAATATAAATAGATATGCTATTACCAATAAAAAACAAACAAAAAAAAACATGTTTTTAAAAATTTTTATTAGATTCCGCCACCAAAGTGTGGCGGATTGAAAATGACGAATTTACTGTCTAAAAGCACTGTTGTCGAATTTCCAAACTTCAATTGAATATACTTTTGTCGAATTGCCGCATTTGTACCATTGCAGAAATGTCGAATTTGACAAATGTCGAATTTCAAAAAGTCGAATTTGGAAAGTCCGTTTTTTTGACGGAAAGTACTGAATTGCATTGTCGAAAAAAAAAATTGGGCGAAAATGTCCCGTTTTTCGACATTTTCGGAAATTCGACCGCAATTGCATATACCCCTATGTGTGCTAAATCTCCTCTCCTCTAACCTAAGTGAGTGTCCCCATGTCCTTTGTGATTATCTTACCAAAAACAAATCCCCTACTAGCTCTGTGTATTGACCCCTTATATATTTATAAATGTTAATCATGTCCCATCTTAATCTCCTTTTTTCAGTGTAAACATGCTTTGCCTAGCAAGCCTTTCCTCGTATTCTAGCATCTCCATCCCCTTAACCTGTCTCTGAACCTTTTTGAGTTCCAGGAGATCCTTTTTGTAGTATGGTGCCCATAGTTGTGCACAGTATTCGAGATGTGGCCTCACTAGTGATTTATATAATGGGAGTATAGCACTCTTATCCCTTGCATCAATTCCCCGATTTATGCATGCTAATACCTTGTTTGCTTTTTTTGCTGCAGTCCTACTTTGGGTACTACTGCTAAGTTTGTTATCTATGTGAACACCTAAATCTTTTTCCAGTATAGAATCCCCTAGTTTTTCCCCATTTAGTATGTAGGAAGTATTTTTGTTCTTGCTACCAAAGTACATTACCTTACATTTGTCGATATTGAACCTCATTCTCCATTTTGCTTCCCATTTTTCCAGTTAAAATAAGTCATTCTGAAGAGACTCAGCATCCTCCACCGAATTTATAACCTTACACAGTTTGGTATCGTCTACAAAAATTTTCACTGTGCTCTCTAAACCTACTTCTAGATCTTTTATGAAAATGTTGAACAATAGTGGTCAAAGGGCCAGACCTGATAACAGCAGCAAATTTGTTAGCTAATGGGCAAAACCTTGTGCACTGCAGGGGGGCAGATATAATATGCGCAGAGAAAGTTAGATTTGAGATGGGCGTGAGCAAACTGAAATCTAAATTGCAGTGTAAAAATAAAGCAGTCAGTATTTACCCTGACCAGAAACAATATAACCCACCCAAAACTAACTCTCTCTGCACATGTTACATCTGCCGCACCTGCAGTGCACATGGTTTTGCCCATTAGCTAAAAAAAATTCTGCTGCGATTAGGTCATAATTAGGCCCTAAGTACAGACTCTTGTGGCACACCACTTAGTACTTCAGTCCAATTTGAAAACGTTACATTTACCACCACTCACTGCTCCCTTTTATCCAACCAGTTACTAACCCAAGTGGATATTGTGCTCCCTAGCCAAAGTTCTCTTAATTTGTAGATAAGTCTCATGTGAGGTACTGTATTGAAAGCTTTATCAAAATCTAAAAAGATTACATCCGCCTCTTTGCCCTGATCTAGGTTCACACTGTTTCATAAAAGCCTATTAAGTTAGTTTGACATGATCTATCCTTCACAAATCCATGATGGTTCCTATTAATAACCTTATTGGTTTCAAGGAACTCCTGTATTCTATCCCTTAAAATACCTTCCAGTACTTTCCCCACTATAGATGTAAGACTTACTGGTCTATAATTTTCCGGTTCAGATTTACTTCCCTATTTAAATATCGGCACTACTTCCGCTATACGTCAGTCTTTGGGGACAAAGCCTGATGTAAGTGAGTCATTACAGGGGTCTTGGTAATTTGGAGTGGAGCTCCATGCGAACCCTTGGGTGAATTCCGTTGGGAGACCTGGTGACTTGTTAATCTTAATTTTTTTTAATCGGTCACAAACTACTTCCTCACTTAAATAAGCATTAAGCAGTGGGACATTATCATTGCTGAGGTTATGCGTCAATCCCGCCATCTGGTCCTCTCTTGTGAATACAGATGAAAAAAACTTGTTTAATTTATGTCATTGTCGTCTTTGATTAATCTTTTGCTATTGATGAATTTAAAAAACTTTTTGGGGTTTGATTTACTTTCCTTTGCTATTAGTTTTTCCATTTCTATTTTAGACAAAAAATGCAGACACAAAACAAATGTACCCCCTAACCTTTTTACATGAAACTTGCTTACATTCTGATTGGTTGATGGTACAGCTGATACAAGAGGAGCTAGTGTAGCTTAGAGTGGATAGTTGGGAGTAAAATAAAATAAGATCAAATAAGGAGATGATTTTTAGAGAGAGTTTAAGGATTTGAAGGCTGTGGGAGAGTCTGATTTGGCATGGGCATTACCTGCCATATCTTGGGCATGTTTTTTTGAGGAATGCGTTTGTACTAGAGTTGAGCGGGTTCGGATTTACTCTGTTCTTAACGCCAGAATCATCGCAAGTTCTTTTTTTCTGGATTTGTCTTATTGGCTAACTAAAACACGTGACGTCCGTGAGCCAATACGGAGATTCGGGTAAATCTGAGTAAAACCGAACCAGCTCATCTCTAATTTGTACAGTATATCCTTTTTGAAAATACAGGGTCATTAGATTATGGCGACTGACATACATTTAATTAATGAGACCTATACAAAAACACATACAGTACTCGCCCTTGAGGCATAAAGTATGGTGGCTTTGATAGTATTGTGATAATATTGTTTTTTTTTCTTTTTCTGTACTTATTGATTCCACACATTTAACTGTTGACTGATAAAAGTTGATATATTCTTCAGAGCACCTCAAGCTTTGTAGTTATGCACAATACTAACTAATCCTAATGTTACTGATTCGGGGAAGGAAATTTACACAATGGGGGAGATTTACCAAAAGTTGGAGATAGATGATGTTCCAACCAATCATAACTGCCATTTTTCAAACTACAGGGGTCTATTTACTAAGCCTTGCGTGGAGATTAAGTGGACAGAGATAAAGTACCAGCCAATTAGCTCCCAACTGTCATTTTTCAAATCCAGTCTGTGACATGGCAGTTAGGAGCTGATTAGCTGGTACTTTAACTCCATCCACTTTATCTCCACACAAGGCTTAGTAAATAGGCCCCACAGCATGTAACATAACAGTTAGAGGCTGATTGGCTTTTACGTTATCTCTCTCCAAGCTTTGATACATCTGCCCTAATTTATGGTTTAATTTCCTATCATTAATAGCATAAATATTGTGGCAGGCCCTGAATGCTATACCTGCAACATACATACATACATACTTTTGGACACTGAACATATGTATATATATTTATGTAAAGGCAAACTTCTTCCAATTAACATTTGTAGTAGGAAATTTGATGCCAGATGTGAGTTGAAAGTGGGTCACCAAGCACATGATCTCCCACCCACATTGCTCATCACATATGTGACCCACTACAGATATAGCGCTACGTTAATCCACCACATTACAGCATTTTATATCCTTTCTGTCCTTAACTTCACCATCTGGCTTTTTTTTAGACGTTATCATTCTAGGATAGCTGAGTAGTTTTCCATTGTCATTGCAAGTAAATCATGTCGGTCCTTTTTTTTTCTACCTTCACCATGTACATTAAGAAGAAATTGATGATTTGTTACTGCTTACGGTGACAATGTAAGCATCACTATCCTGATAAAATATTATGGAGGAGATTTAGCAAATTTGGGGCGGGATGCACCAAGGTTAAAACTGGAGACATGTGCAGAAGTACACCCCCCCCCTGGGTCTTAATCTCGGAATTCCTTCTACCGCAAAGTACAGCTCTTACCGGGAAAGCATTACGTTATGTTCGTGATGAGTGGCAGGGTGCATCACATTCAAAATGCCCTTGGAGAGAGCTAAAGTGGAGAAGTTGCCCGTAGCAACCAATTACCGTCTGTCATTTTACAAGATGTGCTAGAAAAATGACAGTAGCCATTTGGTTGCTAAGGGCAACTTCTCCACTTTAACTCTCTAGCAGATTTGATAAATCTCCCCCTATATTTCAGTTACTGACATGTAAACCTCGTCAGCTGCTATTTAAAGATATTGGGGTCAAATGCAATAGCCTGCAGTTTGTGGGTGCCTTCAAAATTCCGGCCATATACAGTAGTTAAATGAATTGTGTCTTCAAGTCTAGTGACTATGGGCCTAGTTCAGCATGGGTCGTAGATGTGTGAAAAATTGAACATCTACAGCCCATTACACCCGCATGCTGGGTCCTGCCCTCCCCACCCCCCCACAAACACACGAGCGTATTGCACAACGGCAATGCTCTCGCACGTTTAGGGTTGTCCTCTGTCTATGCAGCCTAGCAACCCGCCATCTATTGAGTCGCAGCGCCTGTGTGTGACATCACGCAGCCCCCGTGGCCCGCCCTGCAAACGGTCTGGACACGGCTGCGTTGTCTGGACCACGATCCCCACCGCTGCTCACGAAACCAACATGATGCACCCTCCTGCCCCTCGAATGCCTCTGCCTCTCATTCATGCAGAGGCATTCGCACGTGTGAGATGCTATCACATCTCACTGTGTGCGCATGCGCAGTGCTGCTTCTCCGCGTGCGCACACTCCAAAGAGATCAGCATGCGAACACATTCATACCTGCGTTCCATGCTGAATTAGGCCCTATGTTACCAGAAATGCTCCGGCTCCAGCAAACTGCAGGCTTTTACATTTGGCGCATGGTCTTTAAAGGGAAAGTTAAAGGCCTTTCATACTACAGATGAGTCATCACTCATCTTACCCACAATTACCGTATTAATAATTGTGGCCCATTTGCCGTAACTACAGTGCCCGCAAACATGCACTGCATATGCACCCATGATCCATAGGATTACATAGTGCAAACTCTCCTGTGAGCAAGTCGCACGCGGGTGTGGCTAATCATAATTGCGGTGCATACACTCATGCGACTCGTTCAAAGGTAAGATGAGCGAGGACACATATGCATTTTGAAAGCCACATATTTTGCAGCACCTCTTTTTGTTTTTGCTGACTAAATACAATTTTGAATTTGGCTACCAGAAAAAACTATTATATATGAAATATATGGCCAATTATTATTATTGCATTAGAGATGCCTAGATGACAGGTTAAATATAGAAGAAAAGAATAGTTTTTAGTCGAATACCCTATGTACTTGTTTTACAGAACATATGTACAAGTAAATATTCTATAGTTCATAAAATAAAATTTAAAAAAATCAGAATGTAGGAAATACTGCCACTTCCTTTATCGGCCTCTTATCGTATGATTTATATCATCAAAATATATTCATGTCTTCTGAGAGGGGCCTCATTAAAGCTTTTCAGTATGACCTCTTGTTTTAACAGTTCTTGACTGAAATGTACACTCTCCTCCCACTGTCCTTCTGCCCCTAAACACACTGTGCAAATTCCAGGGACGCTCCATAATCCGCTCATTTAAAAAACAGAAAATATTCCAGCAGCTTCGTTAGCGATTGAAATCCTTCCTTCCTTTGATATATTGTAGAAAGCGTTTTTTTGATGTTCCCGACACGCTGTACGAAAGCCTTCAATAATGAACTGATCTTATCGCCCTGTCAGACTGGCCTGTCTGTTCAGCACCCGTCTCTCCTCCATCCCTGATCCTCTTCCCAATTAATCCCATACGCCCCTCTCTGAACATTATCTGACTGCTTGCAGCGGGGATGCTGGTTTTATCTCGTGAATACAGTTCCACATCATAATATATTCACTGGGAAAAATACGAGATGTGTGGAAATTTGTAGAGGGGGTGCATTGTTCATTACAAAAAAAAACTAGGTTGTAGGATTGTAGCAAGAAAATAATTAATATGTATAATTTTGATATGTTAACCATCACTGAAATAAAAAGACTGGCCTTCGAGCTGTTGAGAATATAATACCAGAAGGAAATTGCCTATGTGCTTCTATGTTTTCTATGGCAGTCTCTAAAATGAAAGAATGAGGTTAAAGATTCATGTTTTGGCCTATAACATATCAACTGTCTTTTTTAGAGGAGCGGAATTTCTACCTCTAATGTTAAACAGTGTTTTTTGGGTATGAAAAACCCTGCATGGATATACGCCAATTATTCCCAATATGTCTGTCTGGATTCTAAATGAATAATAGTTTATATATGTATATTCCTCTATATTACAATATGTTTTGCTGTGTTTTCATCATATTGTACATGCTAACCTTCTGACTGAACAGAAGCCTAACACATTGTGCCCCCTATTTCCTGCCTTGAGTGGCAGAGCCTCTGCTGGGCTACAGACTCATTTCCAGCACAGGGCAGCAAACTTCAAGAGAGGGCAGGAAGAAGAACTCTGTGAGCCTGCTGTATTATTGGGTCCTAGTTATCCTTTTTCCGGCCCTTCACAAAACTATGGCTGCTGGAGCTTGATATATTTGTAGATAGTAGAGAGTCCCATTTCTGACCTCCATGTACACCTACTACTGGAATGGCTCAGTAACCCTCCCAGGATACTTAGGGTGACATTTACTAAGCAGTGATAAGAGCGGAGAAGTGAGCCAGTGGAGAAGTTGTCCCATCAACCAATCAGCAGCTGTGTATAATTTTATAGTATGCAAACTATAGATGTTACTTAAATGCTGATTGGTTGCCATGGGCACTTCTCCACTGGCTCACTTCTCCGCTCTTATCACTGCTTAGTAAATGTCCCCCTTAGTATTGTTATCACTGGATGGAGGACAAAACAAGGATTAGTATTTGTACCAGGCTTCAGTGGATGGAATCCTCAGGGGTGACGGTGCCTTTTGTCTTGATGTATGAATGGTCATTACAACCTGAAGCGCCTCAGCCATCCGTTAATTCATCTCTCAAGCACTCACATGCTCAGGTGAGGTGTTTTGTCCTTGCACTGGTGTGCAGGGACTGCCAAAAGGCCAGTAGACCTGGGGGAAAGGAGAAGACAGGAAAATACAGAGTGCATACTAAGTTGTTGGCAAAAAAATCACAGGTCTATTGCCCATGTCTGTGCCCAACAACCAAGGTTTAATGCGTACAAATGTTGCCCTATAGTATTAGTTGCCCTATAAAAATCCCAAATTCTGGTGACATAGATGGGTTAAAAGTAAGTGACCAAATGGAGCCTATCCTGTCAGTTGGAAGAGGCTTCAGTAGTGGGCTTCATATAGCTCTTTATCCCTTAAAGACTGGGCACCTCTTCAAACATAGTGGAATCAGAGCTCAACAGGGAAGCATAAGTGGGAGGTAAGTAAGTTACGGCATTAGTCACAATGGATTGGGTTTGCTGGAACTGAGCAATATAGCAGGTAGACGTTATAGGTAGCACTGGGGGAAAAAAAGTCTCTATCTCACCAAAAAAATACAGTACTACTGATTTCTATTATGAACAAATAAAAGCATCATAGTTAAAAATGTGGGTTGTTGTTGTTTTTAACCTGCTTTACCTTTCTGATTATTATCTACTCCTTACATGCTATGGCCAAGTGTTGGGAGTTATGATTCTTGATCTGAAAATGTGGTTAATGTAGTAATAACTACATTATTCTGGTTTACCCTTTGTTAGCGTTACTCTCTCTCTCACACTCTCTCTAAATATGTATAATCCCCAATGTGCACTTATTTTATTATACTTATTTGGCCAACATAATGTGCATTATTTTTTATATTTAAACATGTTATTTTTTAAACATACAGTAATTGTGCAGTGTGGATTGCTCAGGATCAAATAGTAGTAACCAACTTGGCTTTTGAATTTTAAATGACGTTCATGAGGAGTGTACAGGAAAGATCAAGCTTAGAAAGCATTGTTGTTATAGAAATTAGCTGTTGCACATTATATGAGGTATTATACAAACTTTCCTACTCTCCTGAAATATCTTGAAGACTCCCAAATTTAGTCCACTGAACCCCAGGAAGAGTGGGTAGTCCTCTTGCATCCCAAACACTTCCTAGTGATGTGGGCAGGAGGGGAGTGTAATGTCAGGAATTGTGGGTTCGTGGGGAGGGGGCATGCCATTTTTCCCCTGCCCATGGCCCTGCTATTCATGTCATTATGCCGGGGCGAGGTGACTCGAAGCATTCGGCCCCGTTCCTCTTTGTCATATGCTACAGTACATACCCTCTCCAGGTTTCTATTAGAGAGGAGATAGAAAAGTAGCATGTATGGTTGGTAATATATATATATATATATATATATATATATATATATATATATACAGGTATATTGTATATAATACATTATGTATTTGTGCTTCATAGCTAATTGGTGATGGTGTACTACATAATTTCTTCACTGTATGATATATTATACTACTACTTTTTAAAAAGCCATTAGACATTCCACTACTTTACTGTGGGAAACTGGAATTCTAAGATTTGCTTTTTCATAGGAAATAGATAAAAAAAATTGCCATGCTCTAAAATGTAACACAAAGATCCTATTTACAGAGTCCTAATATATACACTCAGGCTTCTGACCCAGTAGGGGAGCTTCCCCTGTAACTAGACTTTTGGCCTGCATGTGTAAACTTAAATAGAGGCAGGACGGAGTTGGTGAGAAATTAGCAGAGCCTGTGCCTGAACTAAAATAACATTGTAAATATTATCTTCAGCCACATAGTCATTTTGTGCAGCTGACATGGCAGATTTGAAGATAAATCTGAGGTCCATTGCTTTTATTGAGGAAGACCAGAGGCTTATTATCTCTGGGGCTCCACTGTTATTCAGTTATGACTCTAATTTACAGTATTTAATTTTAGCTCTTCAAAATATGTTTAACACATGGTTTTAGGGAACCAGCATATGAAGCAATGACCATATTACCGGATGCTGTAATTTTTTGCTCATTAGGCTGAGATCAATAGAAAGGCCTGTGATGTCATTCTTTCTGTGATAGAATGGGCTTCATTTGCCACCCTGTCTTTTCTCATTTGAGCATTTATCTGCTTTTTTCACTTATCCTGGGGTTAACTTTTATCATGAGAAGCCTTGCTACTGAGACCCTCACTCCCAATGTGGGGTCACTGGGGAGGAATACGCACACCCCTGTCTACAATATAAAATGGTGTAAAAATATGCAGGCTGATTTATGAAGAAACGGAGTTAATCAGCCTGGATTAGTTAAAAGGGCATGGGGCTAGATGAATTCCTCCCCAGTGACCACACATTGGGAGTGAGGGTCTCGGCCCCTCTCAGACATGGTGTCTATGGTCCAGTGGGCGCTCTACCTTTTGGGTTTTTCAAAAAGCATTACATCTTCTGCACTGATTTGAATCCATTAGGCACCATGAGAAGTCCCCTCCAGAAGCCCTGTATTGGTGCTGTCATTGTGGGCTATAGTGTAGTGACTATATGTCCCTGCCTAGTTCAGGGACTGCAATGCAACCTCTCAAAGGACCATCACGGATGGGAGACTGAGACCATCTTCAGCACAAAACTCTGCCAGAGGAGCTCCAATCTACCCTGAACCAAAAGGGTAATTATTTTAAAATAATAAAAACATTTTTGTATTTTTTTGTATTATTGTATTTATAGTTGAGCCTCAGTGCTAGTTCTTATGCACCCCTTTTGGCAGTGCAAGATGTTAATTTCCCCTGGTGTTGTAGCGCCATATATTTAATTTAAACATTGTACACTTTTAGTATTAATATTTTATTGTGTTGGCACATTTCACCAAACGCGTATGGTTTGAGAAGAACTTGGACACAGTTTAAGTAATTTTGATGTTTTTCTTTGCAATGCATACTTTTCTTAAGAAAGTCTTTGCTCTCACTTACATCTGTTAGACTTATGACATTGTGCTGAAGGCAGATGCTTAAGTTGGTGACTGTGGCATACTGTTAACTAAAATATCAGCATGCGTGACTATGGACAGGATGCAGCGGGTGTGGATCGTTGGGTCAGCAGTAACTAGGTCCACAGTTATTAGGTCTATTGGTCGACAGTGACTAGGTCGACACCTGAAATAGGTCAACACAGTCATTAGGTTGACATGGAAAAGGTCGACATGTATAATGTCGACATGCGTTTTAAAAAAAATTGTGTTTTTTTGGGGTGGGGGAAAGTGACCAGAAACCTCAGTTAGTAAACGGTGTTCCCTCGCATGGCTTGCTTCGCTCGCCATGCTTCGGGCAAGGTTACTATTTCCAACCGTAGTCCACGTGGATCGTAAAGTATGGAAAAGTAAAAAAAAGGTTTGTTTTTTTGAAAAAAAAACAAACTCATGTCGACCCTTTTCATGAGTCGACCTTTGCCATGTTGACCTAGTGACCATGTCGACCCAATGACCATGTCGACCTAATGCATGTCGACTAGTAGTGGTTGACCTAATGAGTGTCGACCTAAAGATCGGATACCAGATGCAGCAATGCTAAAAATGCAGCCAAACCTCTGAAAATACTGTTTTCAGAGGTTTGGGTGCTTACTGCATTCCCTGAGGTACGTTTGTCACTCGATGCATGCGCAGAAGGACTCCCGGGTCCTAAACCAGAAAGTCCACACACTACAAAGAACATCTCTCATTGGGAGAGCTGTTCTTGGCTGAAATATTCATGTATACCGCATTATTAAACGTCAGTATGCATGTGCTGAGTGGCGGGATGAGAATGCGATGCATCATGCACCCTGCCCGTACAAGAAAGTGAGCATGAATGGTGGTCCAAATACACGGTGAAGACAGCAGTCACAAAAGATACATAGGCATGCAACAGCACACAGGTGTTTATACAGTTAGTGCAATCAGTCAAGTTGTGATGGAGGATGCTGATAAATCCAGTGTAATTGATTGTGAACCATGTAATTTATTACTCCAAGGCAGACACAGTCTTTTAACTTGAGTGTGAAAAACCCCCAGAAGATCTAATACAAGAATGAAGTTGGCTACAGATCTGTCATTCTGATGAGACCTAAAAGTTGTATGGCAGCAAATCCATAGGAACTGCTGCTTTGTTAGGATTTGAACATCCTATCCAAAGGGCACCTATGGGTCCGGTTCTGAGTCAGACACACATTCATCCCGATTTTGTGCTTACAGAGTCGCGGTTCAGTTTTGGGTGCACAGTAGTAGAAATGTGAGGGGTGTTCTTGGTCGTTGGCTGGGAGGTGACAGGGGGGTGAAGAAAAAGATACACAGAGATGTTGCATCTTATAGGAGTGTTGCAAGTATGTAGCTGAAAGCGGATGCATACAGTGAAGCTCATCCGCTCACATACTCTTATGGAGAATATGCACCAGGCGGTATTTCAGTATCTACTGATGCTCACATCCAGGGAAGGACTGTGTAGCGGCATTAAAATAAAGATGCATGCGCAATTCTGCAAAAGCACAGCTGCTTCTGCATCTGCATCTGACTCGTAATCAGCTGCTATGGCTAGAAATCACTCCCCATTAATTGAACTTCAGTGCTATACAATGAAGATTGAAAAGTGCTGTGTGTGCGTGTGTGTGTGTGTGTGTGTGTGTGTGTGTGTGTGTGTGTGTGTGTGTTTTACCTTATAAAAACCATTCATTGGGCCTATGGCCAAGATCAGGCTGAAAAGGCCTTATTCTGTCTTTGCACAGACAAAAATAGCTAGAAATTGCACCATAAACCACAATCTTCTGGTGCCAAGATTAACTCAGCAACTTTAACTCGCTTAAACTTCTATTCAGTATTATGCATGAATTGAACTTGCCTTGACAATGCAAGTATATTTGATGAAAGTGTTACTCTGAAGCAGCTTTATGCAAACGCATTTATAGGAGTTGCTGAAGGTACCATGGTTTGGCCCCAGTACTTTCACCATTATCTTCTTTATGAATCTTAAAAACCACGCCTGTAGCAGTTACAGAAAAATATATTTATGTGGTCAGTTCTGATATGCCAATTCTCTCCCTTCATGAATTTACTCCTTCCAAGCTAGAAATCAGTTTATTCTTCCCCAACATGGAACAGTAGTGACATGGAAGCTTATAAATGGCTTTACACCCTGATATGCCACTTTTAGAAATTAGAGTGAATAAATCTTGGCAAGAAAATCGTAATTACATCAAAGTTCAGAATCGGTTTGTCATAATCTTTTATCTCCCTGAACCATGAGACTGTTAACCTACGACCAGTGTCATAGTAAATCTAAAACATCCTGTAAAAGTTGACTGCTGCTCCCATTATTTATTTAAAAGTAATTGATGTAAAATCATTTATAATATAATCATGCACTTAATATAGTGTATGTAACTGAAGAATAGGTAAATGCACACTAAGGCGCACCTTTTGCCAGTCTCCAGTCTGTATGCCCACTAATATCCCATTCACACTGCACAAATAAGGTCACTGCCGAATTCCCGGGTCGCCAGACCCGGTAATTAAACCTGGGAATAAAGAAGGGTTATTCACGGGTTATTACCGGTTCAGGCGCAGTGTGAATGGGTTGCCTGGGTCGATGCGACCCGGCACCCGTTCACAGTATAGGGAGAGGCGCCGCCTCCGCACCCACCCCCGATGCAGCCTCTGTCGTCACCCCTGATGACAACCCGATACGGCATATTGCAGAGTCGGGAAGCCAGTCTGAAAGGGTTCATTGCCGGGTCGCACCCGGGAAGGACCCGTATCCGTATTCCCGGGTGCGACCTGGCAATGACAATCAGAATGAGGTATAAGTCACCTCCCTGTCACTGTCAAGAACACCAAATATATTTTTACAAAACATTTCTGAGACCATGGGCATCAAGCTGTAAAATGTGGTCAAACCTCCGAAAATGCTGTTTCCGGATGTTTGGCCACTTACCTCATGTGCACCAAATGTGACAGATTACATTTGGATGTGGTGGGATGGCATTACCCTATAGAAGCCTATGGGCTTCTTTTGCGTTTCCCCACTGAGAGGAATCCAATCGAAATTCCTCCTAGAACCCACCGCAGTGCGTGCGTCCGTAGACGCACAGACCGCAAAGGACAGCTCTTACTGCAAGAGCTGCCTGTTGCTTAAATGTTCATGCCTATGGCATTAGTAAATGCTGATATGCATGCAGTGGGTGGCGGGATGCTGCGATGATTAATGCAACTCGCCTCGCGCGTCTACAGTGTACCTCAGTCATGACTTAGACCCATGTGCAGAAGAAAACAATTGCTCCACTGCTTACACTATCGCAGCTGCTTACTCAAAATCAGACCCTCTGTGATCTACAGTACAGATACAGACACTGGGGGAGATTTATCAAAGCTTGGAGTGAGAGAAACTTCAGAGAAAAAAATTACCAACCGATCAGCTCCTTTCTGCTGTTTTTCAAACCCTGCATTTAACATGACAGAAGTTGATTGGTTGGTACTTTTTCTCTCTCCACTTTATCTCTCTCCATGCTTTGGTCAGTCTACTCTACTGTGCTGAATGGAACTGTGGGATTCCTATATAAAGTAAAAGCATTTTGCCAGATTCATTTAGACTTTTAGAGAAAGTAGCACATTTTTCATTGAGTCAAGAAAAGTCAACACACAATACATGGAGTGCAATAGAATTAAAAAATAGGGTGGGTTTTTTCATTGTAATCTGTCAGTTAGGAATTCTTACATGCATGTTTTAAAAGGTAAATGAGTACTAGACAATAATATCTCCTGAGGACAAACGATCTCCTGTACTAGGCATACCTATTTCAAATAATTGGTAGTATGAAGAATGAGGTGAGCAATCAATAGAAGGCCCTACTCCCAAGACACATGTGTGTCTCTCTGTCTGTGTGCGTGTCTATTTTGCTATTTTTTTGGGTGGGGGCCACCACAACTTTGTTGGCCCTGGGGCCCCCACAACCCTTAATCCAGCCCTGCGCACACCCCATGTCATAGCATGAAAACAAATAGCCTATGTTTATTTATTAATTACCAGTTTCTTATACAGTGCAGCAAATTCCGTTGCACTTTACAGCAGTGTGTATACTAACAGTATATAGATTACTTCACAAGTTTGTGTTCAAGTGCTTCTTTAAGCTATTATATGTAACTGCTGTTTCGTTCTTGGTACTTATCACTAGAGTGATATGACACAGTACATTAACTTCTTTTTTTGGCTGTCCTATGTGGCACACACATCTGCTGTGTGGTCAGTGGACCGTGCCATTCCTCACTGCCTGTCCAATATTTTACTTTCAAAGGCTATAATCACTATAGATCTGTAGATACCCTCTGTAAAACTCAGAAGCCTTCTATATTTTGCATGCATAATAAAATGTTCCCTGCACTGTAGTTATATGATGCGTGAAAGCTGAAGCAAAAGGATGGTGCTTCAATCAAATTTAGCACTGTACACTAACAGATGGCATTGGACATGAAAAGTAACAGTCTGTGTTCACAAGATTTGCTGATTATATGTACATTCCTAGATACAACGCATTTGATAAAGGTCCAATACAAACCCCCAATTGTAAAACATCTTCCATACCATACTATCTCTATGTGTTAATACCCAGTCTAGATTTTTTGTTATACAGGTTGAGTATCCCTTATCCAAAATGCTTGGGACCAGAAGTATTTTGGATATCGTATTTTTCCGTATTTTGGAATAATTGCATACCATAATGAGATATCATGACGATGGGACCTAAATCTAAGCACAGAATGCATTTATGTTTCATATACACCTTATACACACAGCCTGAAGGTAATTTTAGCCAATATTTTTAATAACTTTGTGCATTAAACAAAGTGTCTGTACATTCACACAATTCTTTTATGTTTCATATACACCTTATACACACAGCCTGAAGGTCATTTAATACAATATTTGTAATAACTTTGTGTATTAAGCAAAGTCTGTGTACATTGAGCCATCAGAAAACAAAGGTTTCACTATTTTACTCTCACTCAAAAAATTCTGTATTTCGGAATATTCCGTATTTCGGAATATTTGGATATGGGATACTCAACCTGTATTATTGTTGTTATTATTATTATTATTGTTACTATTATGTATTACTGTTTTATAGTAATGAATGTATATGTAAATGGAATATGTTGCCGTTATATAAATGCTGATAATAGTATTCCCAATATTTACTGTAAAAAAATAAAAACAAAAGACCAAGGGCTATAATTACTAAAATTGGTGTGGGCGGCTCTTTTCAATATGGATGCAGTAGGGGGTGTGATGTGCTGGCCAGCTGGTGGAGGATGGGTGTGTGTCTTACTTACTTACAACTGAAGGAGAAGAAATTCGCATGACCTGTACCAGACCTTTGACTCTCTGAGAGGACATGTGTCTAGACCCTTTGCACCCGCCACGTTCTCTCCTGAGGGTATACAAAGTTCTGATTGAAAATATGTATTCTGACCCGCCTAAATATGCTAGAGACTGGGATCAGGATTTGTAGCTGGAGCTGAGTGACGGTAGTTGGATCAAGAGTTTTCAAAATAAGTTGATCAGTTCTGTTAGCGTTGTATCCTGGCATTAGGCTGTCCATTACATATTTGGTGGGAATGCAGTTTTATCTGCCTCTTCTGGGATCAGGTGATATCTATCTCCAAGTTAATAGTGGGCAAAGACATTCCCTTTGATCCCTTCTTCTGGCTTCTTTACCTATACACTGGTCCTCTGACAATGTACAAAAAGTCCTTATTAAAGTTTCTCAATAGTGCTGCAAAAGCCGTGATCCCTGTTCATTGGTGGTCTACTCAAACCCCTGCTCCCCACCCTCCACCCACACACTCAAGGATTGTTTCGCTATAATAGATTTGTACATGTCTACGGAGGACCTTTGTATGGGACCAGAGAGGAATCAGGAGATCTCCTCTATTTGGCACACATGATTGGAATTGAAGTCCTCAAGGTCCTACTCTACAATCGCTGGTTGAGACCTGGTATTTCCCCCTTTTAGGGCTAGTTTAGTCACCTCTGCAGATGACCGCCCTCTGGGCTGACAACTCCCTCCCTCCTTTTCTCCATTTCTCCCCCAAAACACACACTTTTTGTGTGTTGTCTTATGCACTGTTGGATTTCTATTTGTTCCCATTGATTACTTTGTACTGTACTGGACTTTTTGGAGATTCTTTCTTTTTTTTATTATTAAGTTCCTATTTCTGTGATTTGTATATGTTGCATGTGTCCTTTGTTCCATATTTAGATGTACAGTATTTTGTTAATTTTGTATCCAACTTTGCAAAAAAGAAAAAAAAAATGGTGGGTGACTTTATCATAAGCCAAACCTGACAGCCAAACCCACTGTACATGTTTTAAAAAATGGACTATTGATGGTCAAGAATTTTATTTATTTATGTACAGCAAATATGGTATCTTTACCATATTTTTCAAACCATGAGCCAAAATTGGTTTTAAAACTTGTGTGTATCTTATGGTACAAAAATGAGACAGCTGCTTAAACTTCCAGAGTCTTCATTCAACTGGTTCTCTGTAGTTCTGTTTTGCTGCTGATGTTATCACATACAAAGCAATTAAATTTTATCCCTTAATGAGCTCCTACTATAAAACATATACTGTGATGAGAAAAGTCTTATCACAGTATATGTTTTTACAGTAGGAGCTCATTAATGGATCATATTTATCAGGGAGATTTATCAATGCTTGGAAAGAAATAAAGTAGAGAGTACTAACCAATCAGCTTCTGTCATTGTTCAAACACAGGCTGTAAAATGACAGTGACTCTTCTGTCATAGACGGGCTGACAAATTAATTAATAAGAAAGAGAAGGCAACCTGTAAGCAGAGGAGGAGGCGATGACGTTAAAGTAACAATTCTTCCTTTTCCAGTCTAGGGAGGTGATAGCGTTTATCTGTGTTTACCAAGTTGAAGTAGAGCTGCTTCAACTTGTAAAATCAATCCATCCATCTTTCTGCTCAGTTGATGATCTAATTTGCCTATGTCATCCAAGCACTCAATTGTCATGGCAGGAGTATACAACCGAGGGAGAGAAAGGAGCAAAAACATGATAAAAGATCAGAGAGGGGAAATATATTAAAACAAATGGTTCTGGGTGATTGGACTTTGGCTTCCAGTTTATCTACTGTATCAAGAAGAAAATCACAAAATTAGATATAAATGATAAGAAGAAAACTTATCTGAAAATTATAAAGCATTTTTCTGCAGCAGTCCTGTGATGTGAAAGCTCGAGGTTGGCAGGGCAGCCATCAGGGGGAGACTGCAGGGACTGGAGTCCCGGGCCATTACAGAGAGGGGGGGCCCTCCCCTGTCTCTTACCGCTGATATCTGGAGAGCTGCACCAGGCTGCACAACAACAGCGGGCTGATATGCAGGGAGGAATTCTTAAAAGAAGCCTTCCGTGTGTGTGTCAGCAATCTGTGAATCGTTCCTGAAGATCCGCAAAGCTCCACCTATATGTAACACCACAATGTGTGACATCACATAATGGTGGAGTGGTGTGACAGAATCTTTTCTTTTTTTTTTTGAGGGGGGGCCCTGATAAATTTTGTCAGTCCTGGGCCCCACAATTTCTGAAGGCAGCCCTGGAGGTTGGGTACAGGTTCGGACATAGGAATACATTTTGTCTTCCTGCTGTATGTATCCCATGTAGCCTTCACTATTAACATCCCGAGATAACAATAGCAATAAAAGGATTGGCTGGTAAATGTAACACAATGATATGTCTTAAATTAGATTCCCCAGAAATTGCCACTAGCAGACAGCATCCCCTTCATACAGTAGGTAGAAGGTTGGAAATGAGCTCCTAACTTTAGTAAATTACCTCTTACTGTAGAAGATATATGCTAAGCCTTGGAGGGTGATGAATCGGAGAGAGTTAAACTACCAACCAATCAGCTCCCAACTGTCACTTTACAGGTTGTGTTTGAAAAATGACATGAGCTGTTTATTTGTTAGTTTATCTCTCTCCACTTTATCACTCTCCAAGGCTTCATCTGCCCAACAGTATCTTTTAGTACTCTTGCTGAATCCAACAAAAATCCTATTCACTACACTGTTTTGTATTTCTACACTTTTTTCTTCAGGTATATAAACTAGGAGTGTGCGGCGTGCGCCTGACCATTTTTTGTGTTTTGTGTTTTGGTTTTGGATCTGGATCTCCTTTGAGTTTTGGATCTGTATTGGTTTTACCAAAACTGTGCTTGCGTGTTTTGGTTTTGGATTTGTAATTTTTTTTTAAATCCTAAAAACAGCTAAAATAACAGAATTTGGGGGTGTCTTTGTTCCTGCAGTATTATTAACCTCAATAATATTCATTTCCACTCATTTCCAGTGTGTTTTTAACACCTCACAGCTCATAATATTGTTTTCATCCAGTTTAGGCCAAAAGGTTGCACTGAGGTAGCTGGACGACTAAGCTAAGCGACAGCAGTGGGCAACAAACATGTGGCAGTTAACAATATATTTTTAAATGCTGTAATCATGTTAAAATTATTTTAAAATTAGGATTAGTTCTTCTGTTCCTCAAAGATATATTTGATATGCAGAAGGTTCACTGTACAAGTGTGGAGAAAAAAGATGATTAAGGCAAAGAATAATAAAAAAAGACAATATTTTAGATGCTATAATCATGATTTTAATTTATTTTTGATCAAGTTCTTCTGTTCTTCAAAGATATATTTGATATGCAGAAGGTTCGCTATACAAGGGTGGAGAAAAAAGATGTTTAAAGCAATGAAGAATAAAAAAAGACAAAATATTTAATTCTGTAATCATGATTTTAATTTATTTTTGATCAAGTTCTTATGTTTCTCAAAGATATATTTGATGTGCAGAAGATTCGCTATACAAGTGTGGAGAGTTTAGGTATATTAATTTAAATTGAGTTAATTTATAATTATTAATAATACTAATTTGAATTAATCACAATATGCTGATAAGAATTATTAAAACAGGACAATAAATTATAATAGAAGAATATAAGCTATGCACGGAGCACGCCTGGCTGTATACTGGGAGGATACAGCAGAAAATATTTAAAAAAAAGATGTCTTTTATTTTGGGTGGACTGACAGAACACCCCTGGATGTGTACTGGGATGACAGAGCACAAAATATTAATTTAAATCAAAACATATATATTATTTTTTATATCACACACTGTGGTTACAGTGTGGCACAAATGAGTCAGAAATATATATATATATAATAACACTTCAGTTGACCTTCACCAACAACATCGCACAATACGTGTATGAGTAGGAAATAATATACTGCGGTCTAACCTGCAGTGTCACAGTACTTATGAAAATAAAATTAAAATTGTATAGTTCACTGGGGTACAGCACAAATAAAAAATATTTTTTTTTTATAATTGTAATTTTAGGCTTTTTGTTTTTAGCTTTTATTATTTTAATTTTACACTAATGTATTAATATCCTTCTGAATATATGGCCTCCAGAATTGAACACCGTATTCTAGATGAGGCCGTACCAATGACTTATACAGTGGCATTATAACTTCTTTCTGCTGCTGCTGAATCTTCTCCCTATGCAACCAAGTATCTGACTTGCCTTCCTCATTGCTTTGTTACATTGCTTACCTGCCATCAAGTCAACCAGAAACAGTGATTACAAGATCCTCTACTCCTCAGTAATTTCCAATATAGTGCCACTAATACTATATCTAGCCTTTGGATTTTTGAGACTTGTGCAGTTTGCATTTTTTTTTTTTGGCATTAAACTATAATTGCCACGCTCTGGACCATCCCTCTAGTCTTTAACAGTCTGTGATGTGGGACAGCATCAGAAGCTTTACTAAAATCTAGATAAGCATATCTACCACCCCCTTTATCTTTACTTTAGTTACCCAGTCTAAAAAGTTTAAAAGATTTGTTTGAGATGATCTTCTTCCAGTAAATCTTCCAATAAATCGATGATGTTTAAGATCATGTAAATTATTGGATTTAAGAAAATCTACAACTCTTTCTTTTAATTCCATCAATTTCCCTACTACTGATGTAAGGCTCACTGGTTGGTAGTTGCCTGCCTCTTCCTTGCTTCCACTTTTGTGCAGTGGGACTACATTATCTCTTTTCAAGTCTTCTGGAATTACTCCTGTTGCTAGTGCCTTTTTGAATAATTCTGTTAATGGTGCTACTAGCACCCCTTTAAGCTCTTTTAGTATCATTGTATGTATCCCATCTGGCCCCATTGATTTATCCACTTTCAGTTTTGAGAGTTCTGTTAGGACCTTCTCCTCTTTAAATGTACTTGTTTCTACTACATTTTTCTGAATATAACTACAACTTAACTGTGGCCCCTTCCCCTTACTTTCAATAGTGAATACTGAAATAAAATATTTATAAGATGATATGCTTTTACAATGTCTCCCTCAACAAGACTAATACTGTGTGTCTTTAGTCTTATTTTTCTGCCTTTTGTTTTTCTCCTTTAGCTTATATACCTAATACAACTTTTGCCCCCTTTACCCACTGACTGTGCCATTTTCTCCTCAGCTTGTGCCTTTGCACATCTGATTACCTTCTTAGTCAACTTCTATCTTTCAAGATACACCTCTCTGTCTTCATTACTTTGCTTGTTCTTATATTTCCTGGAGGCCATCTTTTTTGCGTTCACAATACTTGCTTCTTCTTTCGCAAACCACACTGGCTTCCTTTCCCTTGTGATTTCTTAACCCTTTGGTGCAGAGGTCTGTTGCATTTAGTATTCATTTCTCCCATTTCTTCTGCACTCCTTCCAAGTTCCTCCACTCTGCCAGTATCCTACTAGCATACATCTGATCTTTTCAGTCAGAGTTAATTTTTGCCCCATTTTGCTATTATGTCTATGAAACTGTATTTCAATGCTCTAGTGTCCTGATTGTTAAAGTCCAGTACCTCTGTATTAATGAGCTCCCATAAGTAATCTCTGGCTAGCAGCATCAAAACCTTAAATTTCCATTTCTGGTATTACATATTGAATTACTCACATGCTCTCTGCAGCAAGAGCGGAACTCCTGGATACCACAGAATTGCCAAGGGGCTCCAGTCCTCAAGGGGGGACTTGGCTCCTCCATTGTTCCCAAACTTATCTTTCCTGCTTTAATAGAAGAGCCACCGAGAGGAGGCCGGGCATGATCAGCATTAACATGGTGCTCTCCCTCTGTGACCTACTCTCGGTGCTGAGTTGGCTGTGCTGTGTGTGGATGCGGATGTCACTTGACATATGACTGCAACCCTGGCAGCCAGCTGTGCTTTGACTGAGGAGCCGGCTGAAAGACAGCGTGAGAGAAGAGGGTGATGCACCATCACTGTTTGTGGAGGAGGGACACTGGAAAGCAGAAGACGCAGCAGTGGACACTTGCAGTCCAAAAAAGAGTGGGGTGCAGTAATATCACTCACACAGTGAAAGGAGGGGTATGTCTCACACAGTTTAAGGAGGGTACGGCTCACAAAAGGGGGAAGGGGTGATATCACTCACATAGGGGAAGGGGGGGCATGGCTCACAAAGGGGAAAGAGGGGAAATCACTCACACAGGGCAAGTGGGAGGACATGGTTCACATAGGGGGAAAGGGGACATGGCTGACACAACACAAAGATGACATGGCATACACTAAGGAAGGGGGACATGGCACACACAGGTGGAAGGGATTATATCATTACACAGGGGAATGGAGCTCACATAGGGGTCAGGGGAAGGGGGTTCATGGCTCTCACAAGGGAAAGGAATGGGACATGGCTCACACAGGGGTCAAGGGAGGCAGGGGACACAGGGGCCCCAAGTTATAATCAAAGGGAGAGGCATGAGAAGCAGCCATGTGGAGGATGCCACAACCTGAGACTTAGACAGTGTGATCATTGAGATTGTAAGTTTTGATTTTCCTATCAGTACTGATGTGTTAGTTTTTTTTCCTGCTGGCGCCATTGTGTTTGTTATCTTTTATGTGAAGCCAATGTGTTTTATTGTTTTCATTGTGGTGTCCTATGCTCTTTATTATTTTTCTGTGGTGGCCTATGTGCTGTATTATTTTTCTGTTAATGTGTTTTATTATTTTCCTGTGGTGGGCTATGTGCTTTTTGTGGTGGTCTACGTGCTTTATTATTTCTCTATCAGTGCCAATGTGTGCGTTTTTTTCCTATCTGTGCCAATGTGTGTGTGTGTGTGTGTGTGTTTACCTATAATGGGGTCAGTAACAATGGCAGAACTTGTGACTGGTGGGCCCAGGAGCAAAGCTATTCTTTGGCTCCCCTTCTCCACCCCACCACAAGTTGAAAATATGCCACATTGTGGTGCGTGACAGGGAGAGGTACAAAGGTGAACGTGTAGAGTCTGACATGGAGAGGGAGAGGCAATAAGTGACAGGAAAAGGGTGACGGGGAGAGGGTGAGAATCAGAAGTAGTGGGT
Organism: Pseudophryne corroboree; assembly: GCF_028390025.1. Taxonomy (NCBI): domain Eukaryota; kingdom Metazoa; phylum Chordata; class Amphibia; order Anura; family Myobatrachidae; genus Pseudophryne; species Pseudophryne corroboree. The sequence goes on along the minus strand of NC_086452.1, from coordinate 222,873,905 downwards.
GACAGAGAGGCATTGGAGGATGGACAAGGTAACAGGGAAAGGGAGAGGGTGATTGGGAGAATGGGACAAGAATATTAGTGGTCTATGTAGGAGGACGTAAAGGGGGAAATTGGGTTGAAAGGTTTCACTGGGACATGAAGGGATAGTATCAGTGGGGGAGACAGGCAGAAAAAAACAAGCAACATCAACACAAGGAAAAACAATGCTAGTGGAAGAACTACTACAGGGACAGAAGAGGAATTATGTCAGGGAAGAGGAGAGAGAATGAGTGAGTGAGTGAGAGAGAGGGAGTGAGGTAAAGGAGGGAGAGACAGATTAGAGGTGAAGAGGAAGGGAGAGGGGTGTAGGGGAACAGAGAGAGAGATGGAGAAACAGAGAGAGACACAAAGATGGAGAGAGAGATGGGAAGATGGAGCAAGAGAGGGGGAAACAGAGATAAAGGGGGAGAGAGGGGGAGATGGCAAGAGAGAGAGAGAGAGAGGTGAAAAGGAAAGAAGGGAGGTGTAAGGAAACAGAGAGAGATAGGGAGACAGACTGAGAGAGAGAAAGAGATACAGAGAGAGAAAGAGGGGAGATGAAAAGGGGGGGGGGATGCAGGGAGACAGAAAGAGGGAGATGGAGAACGGGGCAGAGAGAGGGGGAAGACAGAGAGAGATGGAGTAGGGGCAGAGAAAAAGATGGAAAGAGAGAACAGTGGAGAAAGGGAGAGAAAGGGGGCAGAGAGAAAGAGGAGGAAGGAGAGAGAGAAGACGAGATGGAGAATGAGAGGGAGATGCAGAGATTGAGAGGCAGAGAGAAAGAGGGAAAGGGAGAGGGGGAGATGGAGAGAGAGAAGGGGAGATGTACAGAAAGAAGGGGGTTAAGAGAGGGGTGGACAAAAAGAGAAAGGGGGTTTGCGAGAGAGGGGGCAGAGAGCAAGAGAGAGAGTGGTAATGGAGAGATAGAGAGGGGGAGACTGAGAAAGAGAGAGGGAAAGAAGTTTGGGGGAGATGGCGAGAAAAAGAGGAAGGGTGGGCAGAAGGAGAGGGAGAGGGAGGGAGAGAATGAGAGGGGAGAGATGATGGAAGGGAGAAATAGAGAGGAGGTGGCAAGGTAGAGAAAGAGGGAACAGAGTGAGAGAGACTGAGCAGCAATTGCCACTTGTACAACTCTAGTGTTGTTGTTTTTCCTACTTGGCCTGACATCAGTGGCATCAGGGGGTATTGCTTCTGCTTCCCTTTCATGGACTTTTGATGAAGGAGACAGGGGATGGGGAGGAGAGGGAGTGGAATATAAGTAGGAAAGGGGAGGAGCTAAATGAGTGACTCCTTCTCCCTTTCTATTCAGGCTTTCCAGCATAGGCAACATTGCTGAGTCTGTCTAGGGGGAGGAGCTGAGAAGAGAGGGGAGAGCGGCACCTCCTCCTGCCGGGATCCGTCCACTGACAGCAGCCACATTGCCGTACAAGGTCTGGGGCACTGGCAGTAGGCGGCGCAGTGCTGGTGGTGGCATATAATGAGTCAGCGTGACTTATTGTAATGTCAGCAGCACTGCTGCTAATTTCGCCTCTGGTCTGTAATGTAGTGGAGGGTACAATGAGCTCAGTAATGTAGTGTAGGGTACAGAGGGTCTGTAATGTTGTGTATGGTACAATGGGGTCAGTAATTTAGTGTAGGGTATAAATTAGTCAGTAGTTTTGTGTAGGGTATAAAAGTGTCAGTGATTTAGTGTAGGGTATAGAGGGGTCATTGATGTAGGGTAGGGTATAGAGGAGTCAGTGATGTAGTGGTGGGTATAGAGGAGTCAGTTAAAATACCAATCATTTTGTGAATATAACACTTCATAACATAACGCCTTTGGTAACAGAAGATTCATAACCATCAATGTTTTTCAACCTGATGGTGGTGATTTTTCAAATTCAATTCCATGAATGCGATGCCACAATCCAGTGCATATTACAAGGTCAGTGGCAGTACTCCTTTTTCTCATTTGTATATGTGCCATTGATACAGTAGCTCAAAACAACTAATGGTTTCCAAACAATAGTTACAGTATATGCCATTAAATGCATGTAATGTTGGCAGCATCACTGCAACAATTCACTCCCGCCTGCCCAATGGCCATCCCCACATAGAATATTAGCAAACAAAATTCTACAATAGAGTAGACTGTAACAGCTTAAGAAACAGTGCCACCTACTGATCCCCCATTGTAGCTTTTCAAGTTTATTGAGCTGTTAGCTATAGTATAGAAAACAGTAAAAGCCCAGTAAAATGGGGGTTAATGTGTAAGTATGCATTGATTTTTATGTATGTTAATGCATGCAATTTGTGTTTGTGTCTATAAATATGTGGTTTTCAAGTAGCACTTTTTATTAATAATAGTTGTTTAGAAATTTCTATTTTCATATATTTGACTGTACCTAAATGGTTTTGTCCATGATTTAGACACCGTGTTTGCTGCTGGGTGCAATCAGGGCTGCAAAGAAAAAACCTGGGCCCCGGTACAACTTCCTTGGCCCAGCCCGTCCCCCTGGAGGGGGTGTGACCACAGCATTCCTCTTTGTTGGCGTGTCTAGCACATTAGAAGCACCCACTCACATCAGCATGGCATGCCTCCCAGGCAGGACAGTGGAGTGCCTGGCTGGGCTCAGGTACTTTTCAGGGGACATGGCTTAATCATAGAAGGTGTGGCCATGCACCCTTACAAAAAAATACTGAAAAAATTGTAGTTTAAGCACTTCCCTGGTCACAATGCAGCTCAGCACACAGCAGCATGTGCTGTGCTTAGAAGAAAATCTGCAGCTGCTGCTTCCAGGTAAGGTGGGGAGGGGGGGGGGGGGGGACCTGGGCTCCTCCATCAGACCTGGGCCCAGGTAATTTGTACCCTCTGCCCCCCTCTCTCGGCACCACTGGGTGCAATGTGTGGCTGTAATATACTTGCAGTCACTACTACACAAAGGGTGCATGCACAGTTGTAAAAGGGAATATTTTAGGGAAAAATCTAAACTTTAGTCACTGCATTAAAAACTATGCCTATAGTGCACTCTGCACTGCGTAAGACAGCCAACATGGATGTTACCAATATAATCAGACATTTACTGTTTATAATTGGCTTTCTCTTGATCGGCCAATGCAGAGAGGCAGTGCCAAAGGGTAGGATATTTGTTTCCTTTATCACATGACTACAGAGCTAGCCAGCTCGCCCTCCTGTTTACATACAGAGCTTTAAGGTATGAAAATCAGTGTGGTGTATCTCTGGTCTGTTTCTGGCCTCTTAAAATAGACCTGTTCATTTCATTGTTCAACTCAGATATGCCTACACAGCATTGTTTCCTACAATACAGGAATTGTCATTGCCAATAATGGCCCAAGTATTTTAATGTCATATGATTAAGTGGGCTATAAATAAAGCTACCAGCCCTGTTTTTGCTATCTCATACCCTTCATAGCCATAGGGTCTTAACTAGGTTATTTTATAGGTAGTCTACCCTAGATAATCTGTTAAACAAAACAAAATTGTGACAAAAAGCAGCTGAGTACAAGAGACTCTACACTGAAAGGACAGTTATATTGAAAGATAACAAACCATATACAGGCAAAAGTAAAATGTTACATTTTGTACAGTTATTTTATGTTTTTGACTCTACATTTTTTGTAGGGCCTACAGCCAGCCCTAGCCTTGTCCTGTCCTCGGTTGCCCTGCCGGTAGACATCTGTCTGATAATCTAGTCAGGAATGCAGCTGTTTATATGGAGTCCATATGCGTTCCTTTCACATGGTTCATGGCATTTCAACCGTTGCTCTAAATCTACTGAACTGAAGAGCAGATGTTTCCTGTCTAATGTCATAGCATGATGAATATAGATAGAAAAAGTTATGTCATCGTTCATCATCCTGATCCTACAGTATGTGCAGGTGAAATTCTGAAACACAACTGCTTTAGAAAAGTATTTAAAATCCACCTGTGTTTATGAGCCACTATACTGTAGCTTTATTTGTGGTAGTGCTTGTAGCTTTCAGGGACAGTCCTAATGGTAGCTGTAGTCCAGGGAAAGCTGCTGTTTTAAATTGATTTGACATATTATTTTGTTTATACACTTGCATAAAATTAAAACACTTTGGACTATTTTACAGTTTCCTTTCTCTCCAATCTACTAAGGCATTACATGAATATATCAGACTTCCCTTGTATAAGAGTGTGAGGGATAACACTATTCTTAAACAAGTAAAAACAGAGTTGAAGAGGAAATCCCATGTTGACTTGCTTGGGGATCTTATCTATATTTAGGCTTTAGAACGTTAAAATATGCTAGGATTTATCATAAATCTGTATAAATACAAAGGCATTGCTTTTGTTCACTAGAATGTACGTTATTACAGGTTGAGTATCCCATATCCAAATATCCGAAATACGGAATATTCCGAAATACGGACTTTTTGAGTGAGAGTGAGATAATTAAACTTTTGTTTTTTGATGGCTCAATGTACACAAACTTTGTTTAATACACACAGTTATTAAAAATATTGTATTAAATGACCTTCAGGCTGTGTATATATGGTGTATATGAAACATAAATGAATTGTGTGAATGTAGATACACTTTGTTTAATGCACAAAGTTATAAAGAATATTGGCTAAAATTACCTTCAGGCTGTGTGTATAAGGTGTATATAAAACATAAATGCATTCTATGCTTAGACTTGGGTCCCATCGCCATGATATATCATTATGGTATGCAATTATTCCAAAATACGGAAAAATCCGATATCCAAAATACCTCTGGTCCCAAGCATTTTGGATAAGGAATACTCAACCTGTATTGTTATTTATAATAATATTACTATTATTATTATTATTATATTATGTCATTTATCAGTCTCTGGCCCAGAGGACCGGGATGGGGTGAGGTGTGTGGGGGTGGGGTGGGACGGGGGTGTTGTTGTTGTTGGTGGTGTACTAATTACCAGGGCCCAGGTCTGATGGAAGGGCCCAGGTCTTCCCCCCTTACCTGTCAGCAGCTGCTGTATTTGTTTCTAAGGGTGCATGGCAGAGCCGGCCCTAACCAATATGATGCCCTAGGCAAGATTTTGGCTGGTGCCCCCTAGCACCACCACTGGTTCCGCCTCTGACCTTGCACCACTTTCCAAGCACCATCACCCCTCACCCATAGCAGTCCTTATTTTGGTGTTTGTACCCCCTATATTTTAAATAGGAACAGTTTGCACATTTGGCGCACAGCCCAGAAAGGGGTGTGTTTTTGCTGGCAAGGGTCATGGCCACACAATAGTAACCCCAATTACAATTACGCCACACAATACTGCAACTTTATTCACATTTGATCATGTGATAGTGTCCATAATTCATATTACATCCCACAGTAGTATTACTTTACCTTATAAACATTACTCCTCACAGTAGAGCCTCTTATTCACATTACATCACACTGAATTGCTCCTTATTCACATTGCACCACACCCTGTTGCTCTTTATTCATATTAGACGACACAGTATTGCCCTTTCTATACACAACGCCACATAGTAGAGCACCTTATACACATAATGCCACACATTAGTAATGCATTTATACACATAATTCCACACAGTAATGCCCCTTACACATTATTAATGTCCTTATAAACATAATGTGCCTTACACATTATGACAACCTTTATTAATGCCCTTTTACACATAATGTCCCTTACATATATGCCGCACATTATGCTTATACACATAATGAAACACATAGTGCCCCTTACACATTTGCTGCACATTATTAGTGCCCCTATACACATAATGACACACATACAGTAGTACCCTGTTACACATATGCCTCACATTATTAATGCCCATATACACATGACACACATAGTGCCCCTTACACATATGTTGCAAATTATTAATGCATTTTTACATGACACACATAATGCTCCATACACATATTCCGAACACTACTGCACATCCAACCCACTCACATGCACACAGCACTCACACTGTGACCTCTGCCTCTGCTTGGATACAGATATGTCCTCATAAATCTTGCCTCAATGCGTCGGTCACCTTTTTTTCTGAAAATGCATCTTATTTGCATTGCTATGTGGCTAGGATGCACAAGCAGATTCTGCTGATTAAAATTATATGCAGCATGCCTATATATTGTGTGAGACTGTGGCTGTATCAGCATAAGAAATGCTACACACAGAATATAGGCATGCCGCATATCATTTTAATCAACAGAAGCTGCTGATGCCCCTAGGCATATCAAATGCCCTAGGCAATTGCCTAGTTTGCCTATGCCTATGGTCGGCTCTGGTGCATGGCCACACTTCCTGTCATTAGGACACGCCCCTGAAAAGCAGCTGGGCCCAGCCAGGCTCTCTACTGGCCTGCAGAGGACCTAATAATCTATATTCCCTAACACATGTACTGTACACAGATACTATATGCTAGGGCTATTTTGGGAGGGAAGCAGAATCCATTTAACCTACCAGTATGTTTTTGAATTGTGAATGGAATCTGAAGTACTCAGAGGAAACAAATGCAAGCACAGGGAGAACATACAAACTCCAAATTCAAACCCAAGACCTCAGTGCTGAGAAGTAGAATTGTTAACCACTATGCCAACCATGAGGTCACATGTTACCAGGACCTGGAAGGCTGGAACTGTGGCAGCCCACCTCCAACACGCAGATAGAACCAGGAGCACAATCAGCCTGCCATGCAGTGTGTAGTGCTATGTGACTGCAGTAATCTCATAACATAATGACATCAGACAGCAGGAACCAGGAGGTGACACATGCAGGAGAGACACTGCCGAGCGGAGCAGGGAGCTGTAAGAAACAAACCTACTTATCCCTGGCCGGGGCCCGGGACACCCTGCTGGCTTCAGTGTTCTGAACATGAGCAATATAGCGAAAATCGGCAACGAGCGAACAACTCGGAATAACCCCCATGAGCTCCACCTCCTACACCTCTGTTTGAATTATAAATTAAATATGCTAATCTGCAGATGTATTGCAAATAACATTTGCCCTGAATTAAGGAAAGTTACATTTACATGGAAGCATTATTAGTGATGAGAAAGGATGACTATTAATCATCAAGCCTATATTGGGAATAGTCCCTGCTGGTCGGCATGTCGGTATATGTTCAGCATCCCGGCGTCGGTATAGTGATCGGTCACATAACTGCATCCCGTCTCAGCATCTTGTTACACATTTCATTTTTTTTTACATGTTCAAATAAATCTAGATTGATTGAGATTCCTTGTTAAGCAAAGCCTGAGGAACTGAGGTTCTAAACCATATACACAGTATACGTCTTGTTCAATTATTAATTGACAAATAATGTAGACATTTGTTCATGCATTTCAGGTATAGTGTATGTACAAAAGAATACATATCTATATTTTCTTAGTGATAATTGGCGCAGGTAAGGTAAGATTGGCTAAGGGTTGACTAAGCACGAGGCCATTTAAGAGCTCCATTTTTTGTGATTGGTTGTTAATGACTAAGCAGTTGCTAGGTGGTTTTCAAGGGTCCTGGTAGTTTTTCTAATAGGTGTGTTTTTATGTCAATCAGGAATTGTGGGCATAGGCATAGGGTAGTATATAATCCTCAGTCATGTGCCTCAGACTTCCTCTTGCCATTTTGGAATGCCCTCCCGCCAGTGACGTGCGGTGAGGTCATTGGCTGGGGAGGCACTGATATATTTTATATATATATATATATTGTGACAAGAACACTGGGATAGTGTTTGAGGGCAGGTATGTTTGTCCCAGGTTCTTGTCTTACATGTTTTAGAAAATGAAAACTTCTAGGAAAATGCTTTTGTTTTGTTAGAACCTTTTCAGTTTGCTGGAAAAGCTGGATAAGGGCCCTGAGAGAGAGATAGGGCGAGTTCCAGACATTGGGCCGAGTTCGGATCTTTGGCCTCACAGAGGGCTAATCAGGGCTTTCAGCTGTGCAAGAGTCTTATAGGGCTTCTAGCCTGATTAATGTGTGCAGACTGCCTGGGAAGGCTGCAGGATCTCTGTGAGAGAAACACGCTTCCTGATACAAGTGAGCTATACAGTGTTTACTGGAGAACTCTGTGTTTTTGTTTAGTGATAGTTAGGAACATCTTGTGTTTAGTTAGTGCCGGACAGGCAAGGTATTTTCTTTTGGTGTTTGTTTTATTTTCTGTATTATAAAACTGGCTTGGGCCAGTTGTACCAGAAACTGGACTTGTGTGGTTCCTCAGCTGCTGCGTGCTGCCATTTACCCCAGGAAACGGCACCTTGTACCCTTACAGTGTTACAATAAATATATATATATATATATATATATAGTGTTTGAAGTGGAAATTTTGAAGTGGGGGTATGCAACAGTTAAGGATGCAAGTATGTGCGCACCGAAGGCGCGCACGCTCCAGGAAAGGGGGCGTGGTCACCCAATAGGTGGCGTGTCCAGTGTAGTAGAACCCCTTATACTATCTAGTACTGGTGCCCCTTTTACCTTATAGCACACGGTACGAGCCGAAATTCACATTATAGCACATGGTACGAGCCGAAATTCATATTGTAGCACACTGAATGAGCCGACATTCACATTGTAGCACACTGAATGAGCCGACATTCACATTATAGCACATGGTACGAGACGAAATTCACATTGTAGCACACTGAATGAGCCGACATTCACATTGTAGCACACTGAATGAGCCGAAATTCACATTATAGCACACTGAATGAGCCGAAATTCACATTGTAGCACACTGAATGAGCCGAAAGTCACATTGTAGCACACTGAATGAGCCGAAATTCACACTGTAGCACACTGAATGAGCCGAAATTCACATTGTAGCACACTGAATGAGCCGAAATTCACACTATAGCACACTGAATGAGCCGAAATTCACATTGTAGCACACTGAATAAGCCGACATTCACATTGTAGCACACTGAATGAGCCGACATTCACATTGTAGCACACTGAATGAGCCGACATTCACATTGTAGCACACTGAATGAGCCGAAATTCACATTATAGCACACTGAATGAGCCGAAATTCACACTGTAGCACACTGAATGAGCCGACACTCACATTGTAGCACACTGAATGAGCCAAAATTCACATTATAGCACACTGAATGAGCCGAAATTCACATTGTAGCACACTGAATGAGCCGAAATTCACACTGTAGCAAACTGAATGAGCCTGAAATTCACATTGTAGCACACTGAATGAGCCGAAATGCACATTGTAGCATACTGAATGAGTCGAAAGTCACATTGTAGCACACTGAATGAGCCGAAATTCACACTGTAGCACACTGAATGAGCCGAAATTCACATTGTAGCACACTGAATGAGCCGAAATTCACACTGTAGCACACTGAATGAGCCGAAATTCACATTGTAGCACACTGAATAAGCCGACATTCACATTGTAGCACACTGAATGAGCCGACATTCACATTGTAGCACACTGAATGAGCCGACATTCACATTGTAGCACACTGAATGAGCCGAAATTCACATTATAGCACACTGAATGAGCCGAAATTCACACTGTAGCACACTGAATGAGCCGACATTCACATTGTAGCACACTAAATGAGCCAAAATTCACATTATAGCACACTGAATGAGCCGAAATTCACATTGTAGCACACTGAATAAGCCGAAATTCACACTGTAGCACACTGAATGAGCCAAAATTCACATTGTAGCACACTGAATGAGCCGAAATTCACATTGTAGCATACTGAATGAGTCGAAAGTCACATTGTAGCACACTGAATGAGCCGAAATTCACACTGTAGCACACTGAATGAGCCGAAATTCACATTGTAGCACACTGAATGAGCCGAAATTCACACTGTAGCACACTGAATGAGCCGAAATTCACATTGTAGCACACTGAATGAGCCGACATTCACATTGTAGCACACTGAATGAGCCGACATTCACATTGTAGCACACTGAATGAGCCGAAATTCACATTATAGCACACTGAATGAGCCGAAATTCACATTGTAGCACACTGAATGAGCCGAAATTCACATTGTAGCACACTGAATGAGCCGAAATTCACATTGTAGCACACTGAATGAGCCGAAATTCACATTGTAGCATACTGAATGAGTCGACATTCACATTGTAGCACACTGAATGAGCTGAAATTGTCATAGCAGGGAGAGCCAGAGTGACGACAGGGAGAGAGAATGACGACAGGGAGAGAGAGTGACGACAGTGACAGCAGGGAGAGAGAGTGACAGCAGGGAGAGAGAGAGTGACGATAGTGACAGCAGGGAGAGAGACGACAGTGACAGCAGGGAGAGAGAGAGAGTGACAACAGTGACAGCAGGGAGAGAGATTGACGACAGGGAGAGAGTGTGACAGTAGGGACAGGGACAGTAACGACAGGGAGAGAGGGTGACAGCAGGTGAACATTACCTGACTCATTTGTTGCGGCTGGTGGCGGTGAGTGGCTGGCGGCGGTGGGCGGCTGGCGGCGGTGAGCGGCTGGCGGCGGTGAGCGGCTGTGCGCTCTACACAGCCGCCGGCCGTCAAGCAGGGGCTTCTGTCTGAGAGAGGGCGGAGGAGGAGAGCACCAGGCGCCGCTCAATTCACGCTGGGTCTGTGGCTTCCCGCCGCTGTCGCCGTGCACATTAGCCAGCGTTTGGGCCAGCGGGGGACATGGAACACACTTTAGCTAGTAGGGGGAGGGGGGTACATGGCACACACACATTAGCTAGTAGGGGGAGGGGGGTACATGGCACACACACATTAGCTAGTAGGGGGAGGGGGGACATGGCACACACACATTAGCTAGTAGGGGGAGGGGGGACATGGCACACACACATTAGCTAGTAGGGGGAGGGGGGACATGGCACACACACATTAGCTAGTAGGGGGAGGGGGTACATGGCATACACACATTAGCTAGTAGGGGGAGGGGGGGGACATGGCACACACACTTTAGCTAGTAAGAGGGGGGACATGGAACACACACATTAGCTAGAAGGGGGAGGGGGGGACATGGAACACACTTTACCTAGATTACAGTAGGAAGATCTGCCGTTCCGCTCTCCCCCTCCTCCCTGTACCGCTGCTGGTGCACTCCTGTCTTCCGCTCTCCCTCTCCTCCATGTACCGCTGCTGCTGCACTGTCTTCAGGCTCTGCCTGTGTGTGACAGGCGCAGGATCAGCAGCGGCAGCAACAGCAAGAACAGTACTATGAAGTCAGCCCCGCATGGACTCCTGGACATCCCGGCGCCGCCGCAGCTGGAGCAGTATCTGACTGGTCCCGCCGCCACTTCTCCCGGCCGCGTCTATGTGACAGGTGCCTCGCTAGCAGGCGCGTGCTTTCCCTGCCAGTGAGGCACTTGTATAAGTGCCGCATTCTAGTCTTTTTGTAATGGGCTTTTCCAGCGCATGGCCCCGCCCCCCCGCTTTGTCCCGTTCCCACTAGCTACGGGAGGCACTAGCTGTCAGTGCCTCCCAAACGTATTAGATGGGCTAAAATGATTATATTAATATAAAGAGGGTACATATGACACAGAATATGTGTCTTATGTATCTTCTTTCTATTATTTTAATAATTAATGACAGGGGAAGCACTGCCTCCCCTGACTGCACGTCCCTGCCTCCCGCCCGCCCGGATGTTTTTTCCTCTGCGTTTTTCTTCAATTTAGTTGGCTATTAACAGTTAGATCGGCGGGAAGTCGCTACCAGCCAGCAGTCAGCTAGGTATAAGTAGTCATTGTGGGACACCCTCATTTAGAAAGACGGCGAGTGTGTCCTTACCTTGCGGGTGGACAATAGATGTTCCCCTGCGGGAACATCAGTATTTGCTAAAGAGAAGAGTGGTGAGTCCTGCACAATGCAGGTTATGCATGTAGGAGGTGGTGTTGCTGTTTAGTCCCCTCCTCAGTTTTTGTTGACACAATTTAAGTGACTGGAGCTGGCGTCTGGTAGCGACTCTTCCTTTGCCATCCTCTAACATAAACTCATTATCCTAAATCTAGTTTAACAATCAGGTCAGCCATCAATAAATACCATCTGACCTTTCACTCTAGCTGTCTGTGTCTGTGTCGTTATTTTAGGGATAAGCTGGTCGGTGTCGTTATTTTAGTGTTAAACTAGCTTAAATAAAGTGTTTTCAGTTAATCACAATAAAATTATGGGCGCCTTATGTGTATGGGGGGAATAAAAATCTACTTGCCCTTTTGCTACCATTATGCTTTTTATTAAGTGGAATTGCTACACAAACACACTAATCTACATCTTTTGTAGTATTTTTATTATTATTATTATTATTATTATGTTCATGTCTACTGTATGTAATGTGTGCCCTTCCTTGTTGCATTTCCCTGGTAAATGTTAATTTGTCCTAAGCATGAAGCATGAGTATAATAAGGTCAGAGGAGAGAATTCCTGCAGAAACATTGCTTTTATGCTCCAGTTCCTTCACTCGGCCACTGGACGTGCAGCTAACGCCGTCACTTAAATTATGTCCTTTCCATGAGCACTGGTACATAGGCCACGGGAGACGAGCCGTAGAGACAGCAAAAGTCCCCGTGGCTGTTGCAGACAGGGAGGGAACCGTTTCCTTGCCTCCAAACACTGACAAAGCGCATTAGGATTCTTGTATCTGTAAAGAGAAATCTCATGTACATTTTCACCCCACTGCTTACGGCACACAAAGCGCTGTTTTATTTATATCCTGTTTTCCCGCTAGCTCTCAGCCCCCCTTATGTTTCAATCAGATCAAGTAAAAGCATTTAGTTATACACACAGATGGAAAGAACAAAGTTTGTACATGTTTATTATAATTATTTTTATTAATTTCAGTAATCTATCCACAAGAGTAAAAGCTGGGCAAAACGTATGAATCTGCGTGTGATGCTCCTGGAGATGTAGTTCTAATGTGAAGATAGAAGGAGGAATCACAGAAATTCTAATTTTGTTTCAGATCTACAGTATAGGCACCTTTGATACAAGTTGTTTCACTCAAATATGCTAATAAATTGCAGACAATGTGAATCATAAAATAAGGAAACCATCATGAGGTGTGAAATATTAGAGGGTATTGGATTCCTGTCCATACTAATGTAAGCAGTCTTTACTGCTGTAAGGGGGTAATTCAGAGTTGATCGCAGCAGCAAATTTGTTAGCAGTTGGGCAAAACCATGGGCCTAATTCAGACCTGATTATAGCTGCAAATTTGTTAGCATATGGGCAAAACCTGGGGGGTAATTCCAAGTTGATCGCAGCAGGAAATTTTTTAGCAGTTGGGCAAAACCATGGGGGTAATTCCAAGTTGATCGCAGCAGGATTTTTGATAGCAACTGGGCAAAACCATGTGCACTGCAGGGGAGGCAGATATAACATGTGCATAGAGAGTTAGATTTGGGTGTGGTGTGTTCAATCTGCAATCTAATTTGCAGTGTAAAAATAAAGCAGCCAGTATTTACCCTGCACAGAAACAATATAACCCACCCAAATCTAACTCTTTCTGCACATGTTATATCTGCCTCCCCTGCAGTGCACATGGTTTTGCCCAGTTGCTATCAAAAATCCTGCTGCGATCAACTTGGAATTACCCCCCATGTGTACTGCAGGGGCGGCAGATATAACATGTGCAGAGAGAGACAGATTTGGGTGTGGTGAGTTAAATCTGCAATCTAAATTGCAGTGTAAAAATAAAGCAGCCAGTATTTACCCTGCACAGAAACAAAATAACCCACCCAAATCTAACTCTTTCTGCACGTTATATCTACCTCCCCTGCAGTGCACATGGTTTTGCCCAACTGCTAAAAAATTTCCTGCTGCGATCAACTTGGAATTACCCCCCATGTGCACTGCAAGGGGGCAGATATAACATGCGCAGAGAGAGTTAGATTTGGGTGGGGTGTGTTCAAACTGAAATCTAAATTGCAGTGTAAAAATAAAGCAGCCAGCATTTACCCTGCACAGAAACAATATAACACACCCAAATCTAACTCTCTGCACATGTTACATCTGCCCCCCCCCCTTCCTGCAGTGCACATGGTTTTGCCCATCTGCTAACAAATTTTCTGCTACGATCAGAATTAGGCCCCATGGGGGTAATTCCAAGTTGATCGCAGCAGGAAATTTTTTAGCAGTTGGGCAAAACCATGTGCACTGCAGGGGAGGCAGATATAACATGTGCAGAGAGAGTTAGATTTGGGTGGGTTATTTTGTTTCTGTGCAGGGTAAATACTGGCTGCTTTATTTTTACACTGCAATTTAGATTGCAGATTGAACTCACCACACCCAAATCTAACTCTCTCTGCAAATGTTATATCTGCCTCTCCTGCAGTGCACATGGTTTTGCCCAACTGCTAAAAAATTTCCTGCTGCAATCAACTCAGAATTACCCCCCATGTGCACTGCAGGCGTGGCAGATATAACATTTGCAGAGTTAGATTTGGGTGGGTTATTTTGTTTCTGTGCAGGGTAAATATTGGATGCTTTATTTTTACACTGCAATTAAGATTTCAGTTTGAATACACCCCACCCAAATCTAACTCTCTCTGCACGTTATATCTGCCCCCCCTGCAGTGCACATGGTTTTGCCCAACTGCTAACAAATTTGCTGCTGCGATCAACTCTGAATTACCCCCTAAGTCCACAAATGTGGAAATAATTTAGAGCTGGACATTACATCCTAATTGTAAGTGGCAGCTGTTTAAATAAGCTAATGGGTGTAATTCATATCTCTGCTGAGTGTGGAACTAGAAGTATCTTGTTCTGTTTACATGAATTTATGTGCATGTGCCCCTGAACTTCTATAGCAATAGATTCCACTGCTTCATTTCAGGAATCAGGTCAGCGTTAATCCCTTTTGTGATTTAGAGCAGAAAAATGGAGATACCGCTCACTTGTAAGCTAGAGATTACTGCAATAAATTACAATTTAGGACAACAGTTATATTTCATAATTTTTGTTGATAAAAGTAAGTACTGTATGTTTGAGTGTTGCATACAGCAAGACAAAGCCCTGTTATCCATTATCAGCTTCCTCTTCTACGATATCCATTTTCTTTACATACAATTACTCATTCTATGTCAACTAGTCTTGAAGCTTGGTCTTCTGCTTACTCGAAGTTCTTCTTAGAAAAGCCCTTCATGTATGAAACAAATTAATTTGCAAACACATCTCTAAAAAGTGAGGTTGTTCTTGGAAAGTACTGAAACACAGAAGCTGTGTATTGTAAGTTCCATACAGCAAGTCTATACAGGACTTTTGGGGTCTCATGGGTACCCGGGTGACTTTTATGTGCCTGGCATCACTAATGAGAATTAGTGGCCCTATTTGCTAAGCAATATTAACCCTCTTAAAGCAAAAGGTGCACATTAAACAAAAATGACCACTGGTGCTGTTGTGTCCTCGATTTGACAAAGGAGCAGTGACAAATTTCCCATTAGGCATGTGAGGCACGTGCCTAGGGGCGGCACTTGCTTGGGGGCGACACTTGGATTCTTGTGTTGGCACTGACAGGCCAAAATGTACCAGTAACTGCAAAATATTTCCACTGTACTGTACCATATGCCATCTTGAATGGAGTGTAAATCGGTGGGACATGCACATACTGCTCCTTAGTAAATATGTATACATATAGTAATTAAAAATAGAAAAATGTCATAGTGTCTTTTTTTTATTAATCTATACAATTGTCTGTCATCAAATAAGAGATTATAACCAATCAGTGAAAATAATTAAATTAGGCGGGGGTAGGGGGGAGCACTGTTGTTGTTGTGCCTAGGGGTGTCCACACCCCTAAATCCACCCCTGCAAAGGTGGCTGTAGTATTCCTGCTTATCTATCTCACAGTATTGTAATACAGGAGCTATAGATCACATGAATGTTTTAGAACATAAACCTTTGAATATTTTGGTTTTGAAATATCAAAATATACATTTTAGTGTGACTGATGGTTTATGGGCTGATTTATTAGTCTGTTCACACATGCTGGTTTTTCAGATGGTTTCGGATTACAAAATGCCTGCATTCATTTGGAATCCTCTTTTAATGAAAATAAATATTTCTC
This sequence comes from Pseudophryne corroboree, assembly GCF_028390025.1. NCBI lineage: Eukaryota > Metazoa > Chordata > Amphibia > Anura > Myobatrachidae > Pseudophryne > Pseudophryne corroboree. The sequence goes on along the minus strand of NC_086452.1, from coordinate 222,857,865 downwards.
TCTCTCTCTGTTTATTTGCAGCACATCCATCTTGATGGCTTGCCAGCTGTTCTCGGAGCACACTGATTACTCATCCCTCTGTAATTACCTCAGCTGACTACAGGGTATCAATTAAATAAATCTCTCAGCAAGTCCTGAGAATGGGTTAATCCTGCAGTCTTGAGTACAAAGGATGCACAAAGAATGTTTCTGTTGAAAATGTATGATTTGGCTCGTTAAGTGCTTGCATCCGTCAGGATAAAATGGCAGCTTACTTCTATATGGATACAGTTCATGCTAATGGGTGTCATATGACTGTCTTGATGAACATTCAACGCTGTCGGTGAGTTTGGTATTTGTAAGCAAACCATCGATCGTTGACTGTACATCACGGCAAAAACACTGTCTTCTTGGATACCTGTCCAGTCTTGCTGCTGCTTGGCCATTTCTCTCCGGATGAAACCATAATTTCAATTACATGGAACCAGTCAATCTCAAAATTTTATACATTCACAAATACACCCTGTTACTCTCTTACCATTCCTGGAAACTGTATAACCAATCTGTTTTTTTAATTGTGTAATGCCATCGGCCAATGGTGATAGCAAAATAGCAAAAATGATCATTGGTAGAAGGAACCATCTTTTTTACACTACTAGAAAGCCACCTATTGATATTTTCACCTTTCATGACATGATACTTTGGAAAGCAGCTGCCAGATAATAAGAGGAAGGAGACAAGTGAAATGGTAGTTAACATGAGAACATCTGAAATACATTGTTGACAAGATGATCAGTGGATGTAGGAAATTTGTAATGGGCTCAGGCAAAAACCATCACTGTATGCAATGTAAACCAAATTATTATGTTTCTACTAAGATCTAATCTGTGCAATTATGTACTGGATTATATTATTTGTTTTAATGTTGATTTACCTTGGTGTTTGAATATTTGAAAGAGAGAACTTTATGAAGAAACCAAATAAAAAGGTCACAATTAACATTCATTGCTGTCGGTGGGTTGAGTTAAGAGAACAAGCTCGCTGAACAATGAATGCAACTGTGTCCCCAATTTATACAGGAACGTGAATGTGCAGGTTTTGGTACACATTGTGGATTTAAAGAATGGTCTCATAATTCTTGTAGACTGCAGAGTTGCTTAAATAAATTTCAAGTATATGGCTAAATTATATCAGAGTTTTTCTGCTGGACATTGCATGATAGATAGGATCAAAATCTGTATGTAGAGTTACATGTAATTATAGAAGCATCTTAAAACAATATTTCTATAGGTATTGGCTCTTTTTTGAGTTAAAGTAACTGCCTATTTGCTATCACTGAACAATGATGCTGGTTTAAAAGGGCAAACAATAGTTTAAGATATAAGCGATTGTCCCAACATTAGAGGTCTATTTACTAAGCCTTGGATGGAGATAAAGGGGGACATTTACTAAGCAGTGATAAGAGCGGAGAAGTGAGCCAGTGGAGAAGTTACCCATGGCAACCAGTCAGCACTGAAGTAACATCTAGAATTTGCATACTATAAAATTATACAGAGCTGCTGATTGGTTGATGGGGCAACATCTCCACTGGCTCACTTCTCCGCTCTTATCACTGCTTAGTACATGTCCCCCAAAGTCACTGGAGAGTACTAGCCAATCGACTCCTAACTGCCATGCCACAGGTTCTGTTTGAAAAATGACAGGAGACGATTGGCTGGTACTTTATCTCCCAGCAACTTTATCTCCATCAAAGGCTTAAGTAAATAGACTCCTTGGTTACAAATACAGTTTTACTAAGAACAGGTAAATAAATTACTGATGCTTTGAAGACTTTCCTGTGACCTGGAGAAGGAGTTGTCATTTGCGTTACAGTTTATTATACTAAGCTGACAACTGGCATTATAGCATTGATTTTGACCAGGGTGAATTATTCAGCTGTAGGCAGATAAGAAAGACCCCATTGGAGTTGGGTACAAAACCAGCTCAAGGGTGCAGATATACACCTGGACGGACCATTTTGTGATGCAAGGTGTGGAAGGAATTTACTGGAGAGCTGTATTTTCATTTTGTAACTAAGAGATGAGCTAGGACACACCCTCTAGCAGCGCAAATAGTTTTGCCACGGCACTAAATTCTATTTTCCTCTGTATTTCCTCTGAACTAATGAACTATATGTCATTTTATTGCAAATGTAGCCACAATCTTTTTTTATCAGCAGCTGAAATACAGTTTTTACTAGAAATATGGATATTAATTGTGGAAGATGTATTTCAGCCACATATCATGCAAATAATTAACTACACATTTAGGAATCCGGTATACAATTGAAGCAAAATACAGTATACACATGTAATTAAATATTTCATAAACATTTTTCTGCTGATTTTGTTCTTTAGTTGCAACCAAAATCTACTCACACTTATGATGTTTAATAAAGTGTTGTTGTTTTTAATATAGTATTGGTTTAATGAAATTTGGCTACATCAAGTGATTACCAAAGTAATCACTTGATTAATCACTTGAGTAATCACTTGAGTAATCCATACATGGGGTGGAAAATGAATGTGGAAGAATCACACCTAGCATGTAGAATAAAAGTAACGCAGAGCAATTTAAATTCACCAACGTCAAAAAAAAAAAGATCCCTCTGTCAATTTGTGAGTTAGCTTGGATCAGGGCTACACTATTCTAATTTTACACTGAATATTATCTGTATGTGAAGACTCACTTACAGAAGGATGTTGAAGCATCTGGATTACAGAGATCCTTGGCCACAGCAGAAATGAATGGATTCTTTTACATACTGCAGCTACTGCATTAAAGCATCATAACACTAATAGTGGGTAATAATCACATGTACAGTGGCGTCTCTATAATGGGTGCAGTGTGTGCAGTGCACATGGGTCCCCGGGATCCAGGATGGGCCAACACCACACACCCTGCACCCATTCTTTATATATTCACCTCTCCGGATTCTCCCACCGGTGGCAGCATCTCTCAACATATCTCCGGTAAATTGGCAACACCCATCTTTCTGGAGATCTTGTGCATGTGCAGTAAGGAAATCTCTGGGAAAATGGCCGCCGCACCATTTCCCCGGAGATTTGCACATGCGCAATTGAATTTATGCCCCTCTAGTGCTCAGACTCTATTGCAATGACGAGCGCTGGCTACAGAGGAGAGGGCCCCGACAGAAGAGGATGGAAACATGCCTCTGGTAAATATGCTGCTACACATTTAATACCCAAATTTATGAGTCTAACGTTCACAACAACTAATATCCACCTCTAGAACTTCTTATTGGTTGACAGCTGGCATGATTATCTGTGTGAAGATGAATTCTGCAATTAAAGTGAAGATATTTAATTATCTTAAAAGAATCAAATAAGCAGTAAAGTGTGGAATGTCATATGCTAGATTTAGGGCGGGATGTACTAAAGGGAATATGCGATAAAACCCCCGTTTTCGTGGGTTTTATCGCATTTTTGTATGTACAAACACCCGAACGCCGCATTTTTACCACACAGGGTATAGAAGCCTATGGGCTTCTTATCGCCGGCTGCTGCAACCCGCCGCATACGCCAACCCCTCTCCCCCCCCCCTTCTGAGGTCCTTCTGGCTGCAGGGGGAGAAGGAGGCGCCGGGTACAGCCTGCTGCCTGCTTCCTGGCCGGGGAGCAGGTGAAGAGCCCAGGGAAGTGATGGAAACCACCCGCACACCACCTCACAAGTATCGCTGGGGGCCTCCGTCACCGCATTGCGATATTGATCGCATATGTTAGTACATCATTGTGATGGGCAGCGAGGGTGGCGATGTATGTTAATACATCCCGCCCTTACTGATTAAGGAATTTGCAAGAACAATCAGGAACAATGACTTAAACCTGCCATACACTATAGATTTTTCTGACGACCTGTCTAATGGTGCAAAGGGTTGAGTGGTTTTATATTGCCAGTGCACAATTGATCATGAGGATGTACAGCAGAGTGTATGAAATTGGCTTAACACTAGTCTGACAGATCCAACTTAATTTGAAATTCAATACAAAAAAATGACATAGTTCATATACTGTACATACACTGAATAATAATTACTCTGAACTTTCTTATGCAGGCATATATCTACACCACAATTCCCCATTCAGCTGATCCAATCCACTGGCAAAACCATACATGTTAAAAATCACAGACTTGCCGTTTTCGATCACTTTTGGGTTAGAATCAGCGAATTGAAGATTTCCAACATGTTGGATTTCCCCAGTCCTCTGACCCAGGCATCAGCAGAAGAAAAATTGCCCTGATAGCTGCCTTATGTATTGGACCTTTTACATCTGATAGATTGGCTGGAAATATGTTTCATTGTATAGCCAACATAGGATTGTATGGACTTTCTCCAAGGCAGTAAGTACAAAGCATAGATGGTTGCTTTACTGTTTCTCTGCAATAAACACAAATCATGGAACGCATTCTCTTCTCCCAACCTACACTACTGTGTGCAGAACTGGCTTGTCCTACTTAATACTCTAATGTCCAGTGATGACTAATTATTTGTTGTATTGTATATTTTCCAAAGACAAAAAGCAGCTTGTAATTGGTAATAAAACATGTGTTCACTTGTGTAATGCAATTCATTTAAAAAGTATTCCATGATGAAAATTATAATTGTGTAAAACATATTTCTTTACATTACAACCTAACCCTGATATTTTGATGTTCACTAAGTAACCTTAACCTTCTCTTAGAGCCATTAAAGAAACATATTTGAAAATAGCTAAGCCCAAAGCAAATTAGCTATCCTAAGTAATGTCTTTTACTAATCATTACTTAAGGCATCATTTCCCATTACACTCCACGTTGTAAGGACATCCATGATTGAGTCCGGATGGTTAAATCAGAATGACTGAGGCACTAAATTAAGTCACCTGTGCTCAAGCGTGGATAACCTCAGAACCTGGGCTGTAATGGTGGAGTTTTGGAGCCTCCAATTTAAGATGTTACATAAAGTAGTTACAATACATAACAACATCTACATATACATTTATTAATGAATACTAACAATATGGCGTACCTTCTGTGGGTTCAGGGTGTGCAGCACAGATAGGACCGTGAGTCAAGGGATCCTGTGGTGCCCTCGTGACTTATGCGCCAATCTTGTGCTCACAGTTGTACAGGCACAATCCACAATTCATTCTACTTTGCATTTAAGAAGTTTCTGGCACAGATGAAAGAAATCTGGGAGATTATTTAACCTGGGACTGAGAGTGTGGAGGCACGGTTTACAGAACAAGAGAGAGACAGAGTGACAAATGGCAGTGAAGATCCTCCCATGATGGAATCCAGAGAGATGACAGCAGACTGGTTAGGATGTCTTTATTGAAGGTTGATTAATAGATACTGTAACATGAAAATGTATCAGCCTAAAATTCACAATCAGGGGGAGTCAGCAGGGCACAGAGGTTGTATCTCCACAGTTAAGGTAAGTGATGTCGAAGGGGGAGTTAATAACTATGCTGATGGAAAAGTTAGTGATTATACTGAAGGTATCAATGTACTGATGGGGATGATTATTATTATTATTATTATTATTATTATTATTATGAGGGGGTTAATGATTATTTTGATGGGAAATTAATGATTATGTTCATGAGGTTTCATTATGAATTAAACTCATCATCACCATCAAAAAAACTCTCCAAATTATTGTTATCATAATCAATTCCTTTGGTATCTCAGTGTCTATTAAGCATGAGAGAGGTTGGAGGTAAGTCTGCACTTGTAATGGCCTTAGCATAGCCCATGTTATGATCATACCACCTTGTTGTACTGTTAATGGGGGAGAGGGGTACCTTATTAGGTTCATGCTGAGGTGCCACAGGCTCTTTGGTACATCAAGAGAGATGTATCAAGAGTTAATGAGTTATACATAAAACCTGATTAGTTGCCATGGGCAATTTCTCCACTTTATCCCTCTCAACATTTAAAACATCTCCCCCTGAGTGAGCTGGACACTTGTCCTTTAGAAGCCAGAGTCATGTTTTTATTTCAGCTATTTGCCACCAACCCTAGTAATGCTGTATTAATACTGTATATTAATACATTAATTTCCTCCCTGCCAAAGTCAAGAATTGAGGCTAATCTGGCTGCAGTATTCTCTTGCACATTAATCACAATAAGGGGCATATGTATCACAGCTTGGAAAAGATAAAGAACCAACCTATTGGCTCTAGTCTTCTTTCAAACACAGCCTGTAAACTAACAGAAGCTGATTGGTTGGTACTTTGGGGTCTATTTACTAAGCCTTGAAGGAAGAAGAAGTGGATGGAGATCAAGTACCAACCAACAAGCTCCTGACATTTTTTAAACACAGAAGTCTATTTACTAACCCCTGAATGAGATAAAGTGGGCACAGATAAATTACCAGCCAATCAGCTCCTAACTGCCATGTCACAGGCTTGGGCTTGAAAAATGACAGGAGTGGTTGACTGGGACTTTATCTCCATCCAAGGCTTAGTACATAGACCCCACAGTCTGTAACATGGCAGCTATGAGCTGATTGGCTGGTATTTTATCGCTCTCCACTTTATCTCTCAGCAAGCTTTGATACACATGACCCTTTTTCTCTGCTCTATGTTATAGTAATGTGACATCAATAATATTTATAATACTTAGGGGCAAATTTGGTAAAGTGCTCAGTTTGAAAATTGAGCAATTTATTAAAGGCCAAACTGCACATAAAAGAGCATAACTGAAATCCAAAGGATTATACACCGCAGTACTAATTTTGAGAACTAGCAGATTTACAAACCATCCCATCAGGGGTGGAACTAAAGGTGGTGCTGTCAGTGCATTATATTGGACTTGCTGCAATGAAGGAGCCTGCAGCCACCAGCATTATTACAGAGCAGGGGTAATAATCAGTCAAGCTGACTCATTAAAATATGCTGCAGCAGGCCGTGTTTCGTAATAACGCAGGAGGTGGTCCAGCCATAGGAGAGGAGGGGACCCCTTCCCTTTATACTCTTTACCTTAATGGGAGATGCCAAGAAGTTGGTAGGAGCATAGCTGATGTGAGCAAGGAGGTTAGTCCACACGTTCACTCCAAACCAGAGTAGGTTTTATTGAAGACAACAGGATACAGGTGATAGAATATTAACATCAGTCCATATGATAAGGTATCAATCTCTCCTGAGTACTGTACAGAACTGTGAAAGGCTAGGGCATATGCAGACTCTTTTATAGAACCAAATAAACAACATACACCTTCAGTCTAATCAGACTGACCTTTAAGTCATATGATGTTAGTGTGGCTGATGAGTTATTTATTTATTTCCAGTTATTTACATAGCACACATAGGGGGGTAATTCCGAGCTGATCGTAGCTGTTTTAAATTTAGCACAGCTACGATCATGTTCCCTGACATGCGGGGGGACGCCCAGCATGTCAGCCCGCCTCTCCCCGCACAATTACAAACGCATCGCACAGTGGCGATGCCTTTGTATTTGTGGAGTAACTCCCGGCCAGCGCAGCTCCAGCGGCTGGCCGGAAGTTAATTGTAGCTGCCGCTGGCTGCAGCGGCTGAGTGAGACATCACGCAGCGGCCGCGGCCCGCCCCCCCAAATGGTCCGGCCACGCCTGCATTGGTCGGACCGTTCCCCTAAACGGCGGTTTAACGCCGCCATCCAGCCCCCTCACGCCCAGCGACTGCCTCTGTCTCAGAGGCAATCGCTAGGTAACGAAAGCTGCCATGCACCGGCGCATGCGCAGTTCCGACCCGATCGCTGCGCTGCGGCAAACTGCAGTGAGCGATCGGGTGGGAATAACCCCCATAGTCCACAGTGCTTTACAGAGAAAATTCGGCCATTCACGGTATCCGGACTCCAGGTCGACACCAAAAAGGTCGACACACCTTAGGTCGACGCCAATTGGTCAACAAACCTTAGGTCGACGTGGCCAAAAGGTCGACATGAACAATGTCGGCATGGAAAAGGGTCGACATGAGTTTTTCACATTTTTTTCTTAATTTTTTTTTAACTTTTTCATACTTTACAACCCACGTGGACTACGATTGGGAATGGTAACCTGTGCTGAGCGCAGTGGTAGCGGAGTGAGGGGACGGGGTGCACTAATTGGGGTTCCTGGTCACTCTACGAAGAAAACGACACAAAAAAACATAAAAAACTCATGTCGACCTTTTTCCATGTCGACCTAATGACTATGTCAACCTAATGACCATGTTGACCTAGTGCATGTCCACCAATGTCCATGTTGACCTAGTGCATGTCCACCAACTAATGACTCGACCTAATTCTTGTCGACCTAATGACCCATACCCCCATTCACATCAGTCTTTGCCCAAGTGGAACTTACACTCTATATTCCCTACCACATGTACATGCACATACATTCACGCTAGGGTTTTTTGTTGGGAGCCAATTAACCTACCAGTAGAGTTTTGGATTGTGGGAGAAAACCACAGTACCCGGAGGAAACCCACGCAAGGCAGTAATGCTAACCATTACACCATCCTCCATGTACAATAATGCTTAGTTTAGAGACATCTTGTAGCGTGTAACCTTTTAACTATATTTCAACATACTTGTCACTCTAGATCAGGCTTTTTCAACCAGTGTGCCGTGGCACACTAGTGTGCCGCGACCAGTTGGAAGGTGTGCCGCGGAGCCAGAGCAGCTTCCTGCACCTACAGAGTGAACTGTTGGCCCGGGCTCTTCTTAAAGGATTAGTCGTGCTCCGGCCGTGACCTATGCCTTGAAGACGCGGCGGAGTGATATCATAGGTCACGGCCGCCGCATCTCACCAGCCAGCCCACCCGCCTGCATACGCATCTTCCAGTTCCTGCCTGCATACACAGCTATCCTTGCCCACCCACATCCACACCTGCCCGCCCGCCCCCTGCTCAGTATTTGCAGCACTCCACTATGAACAACCCCCGCCACTGAGGGACAGGAAGGAAGACAGCTGACCGGTAGGGGCTAATATTTGTTACTTTATTTCTCCTGTGGGGAACAATAGGATTTCTGTGGGAAGAATAAGGATTTATGGGGGGGGGGGGGGGGGGGGGGCGGAACAATGTGAATAATTCATGTGGGGAGCAACATGATTTATGTGGGGAGCAATAGGATTTATGTATTGAGCAACATGATTTATGTGGGGAGCAATGGGATTGTTTTTTCTGTGTAGGCCAAGGTATGTGTGGATTTTATTTTACTGTGAGGGCCAATGTGTGTGTTTTGTTTATTTCTGTGGGGAACTTATGGTGTGCCTTGGCAATTTTAAAATATTGTTTGGTGTGCCGCGAGTAAAAAAAGGTTGAAAATCACTGCTCTAGATTAAAGTGACTCTATGCTACATACTCCTTCATATACCTCTCTGCATTATAAGGCAGACAGTATGATGCTCTCTGCATGGGCACTGCAATATTGTCTGCATTATATGGCAGGCACTGATGATCTCTCTGATATGGCGGTCACTGCAATGTTCTCTGCATTATAGGATGGTTACTGCAATGTTTTCTGTGTTATTTGGTGGTCACTGCAATGATCATTGTATTAAATGGTGGTGACTGAAATGTTCCCGGTATTATATGGCGGTCACTGCAGCGCTTTCTGCATTATATGGTGCTACTGATACCTTGTGTGCTGTGAGGCCACATCCCTTTCCCATGAGACCACACCCCCTTTTCAGACATGTGCCATCCCCAATTTGCAGTGGTGTGTAGGTGCCCAAAGCATATTGTTGCACCTGGGCCCACCACTCACTAGCTTCACCACTGCATCCCACTGACTATACTAGGAAAAATAGGATTTTAATTACCTACCGGTAAATCCTTTTCTCGTAGTCCGTAGAGGATGCTGGGGTCCATTTTAGTACCATGGGGTATAGGCGGTTCCGCAGGAGCCTTCGGCACTTTAAGACTTTTCAACAGTGTGAACTGGCTCCTCCCTCTATGCCCCTCCTCCAGACCTCAGTATAGGAACTGTGCCCGAGGAGACTGACAACTTCGAGAGAAGAGTTTACATTAAACTAGTGGCGAGATTCACACCAGCTCATACCATACAAAACATGCCGCCTAACATGGCTTTCAACATAACTCATGCTAACGTGCATGCATAACGCAACAGCAACAGCTGTGAACATCTTAACACATGAGAACCTGTGTAAAAAGATAAAACGTAATTCTGCAGGAAAAATTAGCACTGGGCGGGTGCCCAGCATCCTCTACGGACTACGAGAAAAGGATTTACCGGTAGGTAATTAAAATCCTATTTTCTCTTACGTCCTAGAGGATGCTGGGGTCCATTTTAGTACCATGAGGATGTACCAAAGCTCCCAGTACGGGCGGGAAAGTGCTAATGTTCCTGTAGAACTGACTGACCAAACTGAAGGTCGTCAGCAGCCAAGGTGTCAAACCTGTAAAACTTAGCAAACGTGTTTGCCCCTGACCAAGTAGCTGCTCAGCAAATTTGCAATGCCGAGACACCCCGGGCAGCCGCCCAGGAAGAACCCACTTTCCTTGTAGAGTGGGCCTTTACCGAACTCGGTAACGGCAATCCTGCCGTGGAATAAACGTGCTGAATGGTACCTCTGATCCAGCGCGCAATAGTCTGCTTAGAATCAGGAACCCCAATCTTGTTGGGGTCATAGAGGACAAACAAAGATTCTGTTTTCCTTATCCGAGCCGTTCTTGCAACAGAAGTCCTCAACGCTCTGACGACATCCAAGGACTTTGAAACGGCTGAGGTGTCAGAAGCCACTGGCACCACCACAGGTTGGTTGATATGGAAATAAGACACAACCTTTGGAAGAAAATGCTGATGTGTCTGCAGTTCAGCTCTATCTTCATGAAAAATCAAATAAGGACTCTTGTGTGACAGAGCCCCTAATTCAGACACTCGTCTGCCTGAGGCCAAGGCCAACAGCATGACCACTTACCAAGTGAGAAACTTCAACTCTACCTCTTGTAGAGGCTCAAACCAGTCTGATTTAAGGAATTGCAACACCACATTAAGATCCCATGGCGTCGCAGGAGGCACAAAGGGAGGTTGGATGCGCAGAACCCCCTCCACGAAATTCTGGACTTCAGGAAGGTAGCCAACTGTTTCTGAAAGAAAATGGACAAAGCCAAAATTTGGACCTTGATAGACCCTAATCTCATGCCAGCATCCACACCCGCCTGTAGAAATAGGAGAAGACATCCTAATTTAAACTCCACCGCAGGAGACTTCTTGGATTCACACCAAGATATATATTTTCTCCAAATACGATGGTAATGTTTGGACGTTACCCCTTTCCTGGCCAGAATAAGTGTGGGAATGACTTCATTGGGAATACCCTTATGGGCTAGGATCTGGCGCTTAACAGCCATGCCGTCAAATGCAGCCGCGGTAAGTCTTGATAAACAAACGGCCCCTGCTGATGCAGGTCCTCGTGAAGAGGAAGAGCCTGAGGATCTTCTAGTAATAACTCCTGAAGATCTGGATACCAAGCCCTCCTTGGGCAGTCTGGAGCAATGAGAATTGCTCGAACCCTTGTTCTTCTGATGAGCTTGAGAACTTTTGGTATTAGTGGAAGTGGAGGGAACAGATACACCGACTGAAACATCCACTGGGTCACCAGTGCATCCACTGCTATTTCTTGTGGGTCTCTCGAGCTGGAACTATTTCTGAAGCTTCTTGTTGAGAGATGATGCCATCATATCTACTTGAGGAATGCCCCAACGATCTGCTACCTCTGCAAAGACTTCTGGGTGGAGGCCCCATTCTCCTGGATGGAGATCGTGTCTGCAGAGGAAGACTGCTTCCCAGTTGTCCACTCCCGGAATGAAAATTGCTGACAGAGCTTTTGCATGTCTTTCTGCCCAGAGGAGTATCTTTGTCACCTCTGGCATTGCCGCTCTGCTTTTTGTTCCACCCTGGCGGTTTATGTAAGCTACTGCCTTTACATTGTCCGACTGGATCTGTATGGGACGACCTTGAAGAAGGTGTGCCGATTGATGAAGGCTGTTGTACACAGCTCTCAATTCCAGAATGTTTATGTGAAGGAGTACTTCTTGATTTGACCATCGTACTTGGAAGCTTCCCCCTTGCGTGACTGCTCCCCAACCTCAGAGGCTTGCATCTGTGGTCACCAGGATCCACGTCTGAATCCCGAACCTGCACTTTGAAGCCACCACAAGAGTGAAATACTGGCTTTTGTTGACAGTATTATCCTCCGGTGCATATGTAGGTGCGATCCGGACCACTTGTCCAGTAGGTCCCATTGGAACACCCTGGCGTGGAATCGGCCAAATTGTAGAGCCTCGTAGGCCGCTACCATTTTCCCCAGCAGGCGGATGCACTGATTAATCTCCAGAGCCTTTTCCACCGGTAGGAATACTTTCTGTGCTTCCGTGTCCAATATCATTCCCAGAAATGATAACCTCATTGTGGGTTCCAATTGTGATTTTGGAAAGTTTATGATCCAACAGTGCTGTTGAAGCACCGTCAGGGAAAGTGCAATGTTCTGCACTAGTTTCTCCCTGGATCTCGCTTTTATGAGGAGATCGTCCAAGTATGGGATGACTTCGATTCCTTTCTTGCGAAGAAGAACCATCATCTCCGCCATCACCTTGGTGAATATTCTCGGAGCTGTGGAGAGCCTGAAGGGCAAGGGCCCTCATTCCGAGTTGTTCGCTCGCTAGCTGCTTTTAGCAGCCGTGCAAACGCTAAGCCGCTGCCCTCATGGAGTGTATCTTAACTTAGCAGAAGTGCGAAAGGAAGGATCGCAGCGCTGCTACAAAAAAAGATTGTGCAGTTTCTGAGTAGCTCGAGACTTACTCCTAGCTTGCGATCACTTCAGACTGTTTAGTTCCTGTTTTGATGTCACAAACACGCCCTGCGTTCGGCCATCCACGCCTGCATTTTTCCAGGCACGCCCACGTTTGTATCTGACACACCTGCGTTTTTACACACACAAAAAAACGGTCAGTTACCACCCAGAAACACCCACTTCCTGTCAATCACTCTGCGGCCAGCAGTGCAATTGAAAAGCGTCGCTAGACCTTGTGTGAAACTGCAATGGGTTTTTGTGAAAGTACGTCGTGCATGCGCATTGCGCCCCATACGCATTTGCAGAAGTGCCGATTTTTAGCCTGAACGCTGCGCAGCGAACAACGGCAGCTAGCGATCAACTTGGAATAAGGTCCAATGTTTGGAACTGGTAGTGGCAGTCCTGCACTGCAAACCTCAGGTATGCCTGATGCGGCGGATAGATGGGAACACCGCTGATAATACCTGATTTAGATTATCTTATAACTTCACAATAATGGGTAAGAGACACAGTACGCAATTGGCGTATGGGGTACCGTAAGGGTACGTATTTAGCGTAGCATACGCTAGGCCGTGATCGAGACGCACATGCGGCACGCTCGCTCGCAGCTTAATGCGTGGTGTCGAGCACGCTATAGGCGAGCGACAACCGTAATGCTACGCTATCAGCGTAGCGGACGCTCGAGACCACGAGGAGATCACGAGCGGCGCAGACGCTCACAAGATGACAATCAGTAAACCTTGAATGTAACACACAGAAAGGATATTCTTATACTGTAAACCTTGTACTGAAACACTGTAGCGATATAACGCTGCTTAACCTTGTTAACACTAAAGCTGTTTGAGCGATCAAGACGCTCCTATAACCCTCTGCAATGTAATGAACACACAATACCATGCTAAGGATCCAACACCTTTACTAACAAGCTTTTAGTTATATCGAAAAGGGGTAAAACAGTTACAAGTCATACACTACATACTAACATATAATTCTAACAGAATATCTAGACAGAAATATATAATAACGTTACAATCTTAAACTAAACAGAGAGAGAGAGAGAATGTGGCCAATACAAACAAAGAGCGAGATGATTACAGAGAATTACTTACACACACTGGGAACGATCGCAGCGCAGCCTGGTACCAGCTCCGAGTTAATCAATATGAAAACCGTTTGTGGAGAGAGTGGGGGAGCTGTTCAGGCTGGCTGATCTTATATACACTGAGTACAGTATACTACAAAGGGACCTATAATCTCATTGTTCATTGGACACAGGAATGTCTCCTCGCATCATAACAAAAGGTCATAGGTTAGTTTGAACAGGTGGGCTGTGACTATTTCAAACAGCTCAGGTGGGTGGGAATCTCCGGATTCCCGCCGCATGGATAATGAACTGCAAATATAGAATATGTCCAGAAACTACTAATGGCCATAACTACACGCAGGAGCGATTAATCTTTACCTAACCAACACCGGATTATTGCTAATAAAATACTCTTCGGTTAGGTACCAGACACCACTGTTCAACCTTAATCAGACCCTTTGTACCACGCAAAGAGGGATTCCCAAGTCCGTGAACAAGTCACATTAAACAAACTTACAGTTATTACTAAAGGGAACATTACCTATAAAACATGCTATTTGGTTCTATCATTAAACGATTAAGTCGCCCGCTAGACGCACACAAACTCTACCGTAAATGCACATACCATGCGCTCGAGCGCATGGCCGAGGCGCCATCACGCGGCTGCGTATATCCGCACGCACGGGAGAGAATGTGCACGTGCAGCAGGCACGCGCATGAGGTGAATATATGGCAACGTGCAGCGTGATATTTTTCTGACTTTGACAGTCCACCCTTTGACAGTCACCAATAACTGCCACTTCCTAAAACAGTTCAAAAAGAGAAAAATATATGTCATGTATAATACATTTCTATGATTGGGTAAGGGAGAAGAGAAGAAGGTGGAAAAAAGGTATGACCTAGTGAGATAGTAGAAGCATGTGTGTATGAGTCCATGTTTGAGGGGTCATGTATCATCGTGCCGTATGTGTTTTAAATCAAGCTTCGAGGTATTGCGAAGTATACATTTGAATTCCTTCTTATCCCGTAGTACGGGTCTGTGGATGGGCTGTCAAACTTTACCGAGCTCTTTTCGGCTTTTGGTTGCAACAAAATGGGGGAGCACATTTTAGTTGATGATACATGAATGGGGGGATATGTGAGTGCTGATATCTGTGCCTATATTCCCTGTCGACTATGTGTGTCATTACCTGAAGGTTGTAGAGGTGAAGATAAGAAGCAATTATGGTAAATGCAGTCATAAACTATGTGAATTTAATGTACATTTGCCGATTGAGGTCTTGTCTGATGTCTTGTCTCGATGTACATGTTGCCTGTAGTCTCCCGATGCTTTTGCTATAATTGCTTGAGCAAAAAGCTTTCTCATTGTCCATAGACTTACAATCTTTGAAGTGTTGGGCTATCGTAAAATTTTAGAGTCACTAGGGAAAATGGGGGTCTATGGCATTGTCCATCAATGGTCTGTGTAAAAGGTTGTCAAATTCTTCTTCCAAGCGGATGTCTTTGTACCTTGGAGGAAAACAAAGGAGAAACGGGTGAAAGAAACGGACCGTGGAATCACATTTTCATCACAACATTGTCTCTATTGTTGGGTCATACATCAAATTAATCGTTGTTATTGCAGTATCTTCACTTCTTAAACTCATCACTCGGGCACTACGTTTACACTTCGTTAAAACCCGAACGCATCTAAATATCAGACCAATCAATATGGCGACTCCCAGAATACACAAAAGAAATTTCCCTACATCCATGATAATACCTTGGGCCCATTCTCCTAAACCAGAGAACCAATTTCGTGGGTTCAACCATGACACCCAACTGGTCAGCTCATTACCCACAGCGGCAAGGGTGAGATTGTGTTTCCTTCGGAACTCCCATTTTAATTGTAAAATGTCATCCATCTTTTGGTCTATGACCTCGGCTGGGTCCTCCGTGCTGTTTGTAATGTACGTGCAGCACTTGATTCCATATTGAGTTGCCAGGGTTACAAAATACCCGCCTGTCACAGCTGTGAGGTAATTGAGAATCATCCTATGCTGAACCAGTTCTGTTTTGTAGGCTTGTAACTCTTTCCCAGTGTACCTGAAGGTGTCGTCATACATTTCGGTGATATTGTCTAATAAATTTGCAAGCGCAGATATATATTTATAATTTATCACTCCTCTAGCGGTACGAGTGATATCTAACGCGAGTAGGAATTGAATCCCGGTGGATTCATGGATCAGGTCAGAGGCTGAATGCTCTGTTCTTTCTATCAGGTGCCGTTTAACGATGTGCTCGTAATGAGTGTGAGTATAAGGAGCTTGGGCACCACGGTGAATATCTTTCATTTTAGTGTGGGATACAGTCATTACCTCAGGCAGTACTTTTCCAATAAAACATAACCCTTCTGAGTTTGGGGCAAGCCACTTATACGCCTTCCTCCCGCATATGAAATATGCATCATCGGGGAGAACATATGGGACGGAGTATGACATAACCATATTACAAATTTTCCATGTGAACTCTCCTAGCCCTAATTCTCCCAACTGTTTAGTACACGTATCAGTTTGTACGATCTGTGCACAGTATCCTGGTGATACTTCTCCAACTCGCATGATCCTACTTCCTAAGGTGTACCTATACCGAAAGAATTTCTTATGGTCGGCTATCTGGCGTATAAGTTCTGTGTCTATGGGCAATCTGTCGGCTCTATGTGAGAATGTCATGGTTTGGTTACTCCATGACACTTCCCAATTTCCCGGCTTTCGGGGATTGGAAATGTTAAAGCACACTAAGGACCTATCCACATGGTATTGGTGGAGCTTCAAACTAGGAGGACTAGAGATATTAAACCTCTTGTCCACCGGCCTCCCACCACTTAACTCAAGTACCTCCCCTATCGTTAATGGGAATGGTACTAGTCCTGATTTGCTATGGCCTTGAGGTACTTGAGAGCATACCCAACAATCTGTCTGATTTAATACTTTACCCACTAAGGAGTGATAGTCACTCAATGGATGCCGATCCATATGGATATTAAAACTGGACTGTCATTTCTTTATGCACCCATCCTCAACTAAGTTATTACAATGCCTACAGATGCAATTTTCTTCAGCTAACAATCCTTCACAATGTCTACAAATAACATGGCTGCTAGATCGTTTTCTGGTACTCGCCTTTGCTTGGTGATTGTGTTGCTATTGGAAATTTACGCCTCCGTCTCAGTCATCAGAAACCCATTCTGGATCCTTTCTCGACCTCACTGGTACTCTCACCGAAACAGACTACTCTGGTCAACATCATGGTCAACAGGAAAATCCGGATCACAGTCTCTTGAGGCGAGTCCATCTTACAGGAGGAGAAAGAGAAATTTGTAATAGGGGTACAAAAAAACAGTTTGAGGGGGGAGAGAAACTTGTTACGATAATTAGTTCTCTAGTCTTGTTGTTCTTCTTGTTCTGTTGTCATCTCAAAGGTGCTGTCTCTCAGTTTTCCAAACGAACACTCCGGTGATACAATATTCCTTCCATATCAGCGATCTCTCTGTAAGGAGCAAAAATCTTGCATTACCATTTGTCTGACTGATGTGTGACATACCATCTTTAAAACATGAGAAAGAGAAAGAAGGGAAAAAAAAACAAAAGAGAGAGAGAACAATTCATATATATATATGTTACATAAACCAACAATAAACAACGAAACATTGTCAGATCTTCCGTTCACCATCAGGCTGTCACATCTACAAGTCCAATGGTATCTTTGCATAGTCTCTCCCACCAGTATTTCCATACTCCACCCTTTGTATCTGGCCAGGATACATCGATGCTGGTAGGTCATACTGGGGTTTGGTAGACTTCTGAAAAGGTCAGGTAGTCAGGTGATGTTGGAGCTGTTGTGGTGAACGTCAGAGATGGGGAAAAAGAAACATTTTACAGATACATTACAATTTTTTTACCCGGTCATTCCTGTGTCTTCAAGGAACGACCTCCCAATTTGTTAACTGTTACCTCAGGCTTTATCAAGATTAATGATCAACTTTCCTAATCATAAATTATATGTGTGGACCAAAATTTGACATGCGTGATACCTGATTATACTTCCAAGTGTCGTAACTCTGCTCGTGTTCTTGTCTAGGGGGTCTGACTTTATGTGGGCTGTTACAGTTGCTGGCATAATGCCCTTCTCTTTTACAAAGATAACAAGCCCTGGGCTTCCTCCAAGTGCCAGTGACCTGAGGTCTTGGTTGATTTGATGTCTCCTCAAACGCTTGGATGCTCATCACCATCAACCGCTTTCCCTGTACTTCCCTGATTCCTTGGATACCATGGTTATGTTGTTGTCTAGGGGGTTGATATACCTTCTGTAAATTTCTTGATCTACAATCTCTTGCATAATGGCCTTCCTTCTGGCAATTATAACACCTTATCACCTTGGACTTACCCACAGGGATCTGAGGCTCCTTACGTCTCTGTGTTTCCCTGTGCTTGCTGATGTTTTGCTCATGCCCAACAGCGGACTTTCTTAGTGCAGCCACCGAGATATTTCTCCAGTTTGGGTTGGTGGTCTGTACCCTTGTTTTCAACACTTCCTTTAAACCATTCATTAATAACTTAACCGCTACTTCTTTATGCTGTGCATTTGTTTTGATGTCTGTGATCCCAGTGTCTCTAGCCATTACTTGCAGTGCTCGATTGAAATAATTAGAAATACTTTCCCCTTCGTTTTGTTTTATGGAGAAGATTTCTTTCCACTCGACAACGGCTGGGAAATATACTCCTAACTGTCGGTTGATCTGCTTAATACATTCCTGATTGTGTTCCTCCGTACGAGGTACCTCTGTGTCTAATTTACAATCAGCAATAAATTTCGCAGGGTCAACGCTGGAGGGCAAACATGCCCTCAGCACTGTCCGCCAATCTTTGTTGGTGGGTTCTGTGGAGTTTCCTAGTTCTTTAATAAATCTCTGACATGCAACTAGATCTTTCCTAGGATCAGGGAATTCAGACATAATTGACCTTAATTCTGTCCGAGACCAGGGACGGTGCATTGCACTGTCCTTGACGGGAATGATTCCCTGAGCGTCAGTCTTCCCATTGGGGACTGTGATCACCCTGACAGGACTAAATTCAATTACATCATCTTGTGTTGGTTCTTCAATATGAGGTACATTTGTTTGTGCATGATATATAACACCGTACATACCTGTGGACACGACCTCACCTGACCCTCCATTAGGGGGTTTGATTATTGCCTTTACCGAATTGGTCGCGTCCACCTGGATGTCTTGTGTGGTGGCTGCTGGAAAAGGTGCCGACATCGTTCTGGGCTCACTTTCTTGCTGGTAATCCTGAGGGAAGTTTAACATGGGGTGCGACTTGCACAGGTTAACAGTTGTACATTGAACAGTATTGCAATTATCATTGTTACGTTTATTACAATTATTCTTATCATTTATAATACAGTTGCTAAGTGCATTTTTATCATACACCAGTGTGCCATTCTCTGTAACCACCTTCTCTCCCATTGCCACATTTCTCTCACCAAGGTGAGAGTCAGCTGTATGAGCTAATTCTCCTTGTATTTCACTTTCCCGTTGCCATAACTGTAAACAATAATTTTGTCTAATCCTCTGCTTGGCAGATTTTATTAGACCTATCCTTTTTCGTAGGTTCTGTAATACCTCAGGGTTCAGACTGCCTACCCGGGGAGACTGTTCCCCATCATCCTCTGTCATTCGTTCCCATTCTTTGAATACCTGATACCTTGCGGACCCTTTGGGCCAGCAACTACCAACGTGAACCCTTGTTGGACGTCCCTTCTTTGAACAACTGGCCCCCATCGTTTGTAGATATTGCTGTCTTAGCTAATTCTCACAAACAGACCAGATTGCCCGCGGTAAGGTGACGGTGAAAGTTCAACTAGTGCCTTCACTCACTCTGCGCCCCAATTGGCCTATCCAATCCGTGGGATCTTTTGTAACCTCTATTTACTGGGGCGCGTGGGAGTATGCGATCCCTCCCCAGTAAGTATTGGTTGTTGGAGATTTCCTTAGTGAACAGCGAAACTCCCTTAAAATAACAAAAACCTACACAAATCACGTTAGAATGTACAAATAGCGTTTATGATCCCACAATAAATTTTTAATGGGTATCAAGGTAACAAACTAATGCACACAATTACGTGCGGTCCAGTCGCACAGCGCATAAATAACTAAATATTTATACGCTTCACGACCAATTGAATCGGTTGTTTAGGCTGCGAAACCTTCAGCCGGAGCTTTTAACTTGACTATATGGGTGCTACGCCAAACCCCTCGGGCTGCGCTTAAATACCTCGCAGTCCTTTTATCTGCGGAAACTACTTGCTCCTTTTACCTTCTACAATGTTAACGCGGGCAAGCCAGTCACGCCACCAAGTGTCCACTCACCTGATGTGGTCTCCGACGGGATCCCGATTTGTGGGTTCACAAAAATAATACCTTAAGTTCTACACTCACTCCTACTCACTCATATGCATACTGATCTTTCTGTACAGAAATTCCTTTAATACAGGCAGGAGTCCAATCCCTGGGTTTTGCAATAGAAAAAGGTTCTCTTTTAACTAATACTTTTTGGAAAACTGAACAAATCTGTGTTATTATCAGGTGGCTATACTATACCGCCCACCCTAAACAAGGTTATTGTGTGATTTGAGTCTCAGTGGGCGTATCCGTAGGCTCCGTTGCGTAAAACACGCCGCGTGCGTATGCCTTTGCGTCACGTACGTGATTTCGCACGTTGTCCTAGACACGTATGCACAAAGTGTGGATATGCCCACAGCGACACAATTAACACGCTTCTATCAATGTAAACGAGATTCAGCTATAATCGCTTACCGTACACCACACAGTATTTGCTATGCTGTGTGCGTGTCCTTTACAATTATTCCCTTAACAATTATCCTATTTAATCTCAACTAAATAGCACCAGATTTCTTCAGCACGTGTCTACTAATCAATTCTAATGGCAACAAGGGAGTGAGATACAACAATGTAGATATGTGCGTGTGTGTACACAAAACAGGAATAAACAATAAACCGTTTTTACAGTTTTAAAAGATACTAACGTATTGTTCTTACCTCCGGTTCCGGATTCCACCAGCACTCCTTCACGTAGCGAAACAGACGCTTATCTAGCCAGCACTACTGTATCCCGATACGAAGGGATACTGCCTTCCCGCCCTTGCTGACAGATAACGTTTGTTTTCGCTAGTGCGGATATGTGGAGGACGGACGAGCCGCCAATTGATAATACCTGATTTAGATTATCTTATAACTTCACAATAATGGGTAAGAGACACAGTACGCAATTGGCGTATGGGGTACCGTAAGGGTACGTATTTAGCGTAGCATATGCTAGGCCGTGATCGAGACGCACATGCGGCACGCTCGCTCACAGCTTAATGCGTGGTGTCGAGCACGCTATAGGCGAGCGACAACCGTAATGCTACGCTATCAGCGTAGCGGACGCTCGAGACCACGAGGAGATCACGAGCGGCGCAGACGCTCACAAGATGACAATCAGTAAACCTTGAATGTAACACACAGAAAGGATATTCTTATACTGTAAACCTTGTACTAAAACACTGTAGCGATATAACGCTGCTTAACCTTGTTAACACTAAAGCTGTTTGAGCGATCGAGACGCTCCTATTACCCTCTGCAGTGTAATGAACACACAATACCATGCTAAGGATCCAACACCTTTACTAACAAGCTTTTAGTTATATCGAAAAGGGGTAAAACAGTTACAAGTCATACACTACATACTAACATATAATTCTAACAGAATATCTAGACAGAAATATATAATAACGTTACAATCTTAAACTAAACAGAGAGAGAGAGAGAATGTGGCCAATACAAACAAAGAGCGAGATGATTACAGAGAATTACTTACACACACTGGGAACGATCGCAGCGCAGCCTGGTACCAGCTCCGAGTTAATCAATATGAAAACCGTTTGTGGAGAGAGTGGGGGAGCTGTTCAGGCTGGCTGATCTTATATACACTGAGTACAGTATACTACAAAGGGACCTATAATCTCATTGTTCATTGGACACAGGAATGTCTCCTCGCATCATAACAAAAGGTCATAGGTTAGTTTGAACAGGTGGGCTGTGACTATTTCAAACAGCTCAGGTGGGTGGGAATCTCCGGATTCCCGCCGCATGGATAATGAACTGCAAATATAGAATATGTCCAGAAACTACTAATGGCCATAACTACACGCAGGAGCGATTAATCTTTACCTAACCAACACCGGATTATTGCTAATAAAATACTCTTCGGTTAGGTACCAGACACCACTGTTCAACCTTAATCAGACCCTTTGTACCACGCAAAGAGGGATTCCCAAGTCCGTGAACAAGTCACATTAAACAAACTTACAGTTATTACTAAAGGGAACATTACCTATAAAACATGCTATTTGGTTCTATCATTAAACGATTAAGTCGCCCGCTAGACGCACACAAACTCTACCGTAAATGCACATACCACGCGCTCGAGCGCATGGCCGAGGCGCCATCACGCGGCTGCGTATATCCGCACGCACGGGAGAGAATGTGCACGTGCAGCAGGCACGTGCATGAGGTGAATATATGGCAACGTGCAGCGTGATATTTTTCTGACTTTGACACCGCTCTCAGGGATTCCATCTTGAATTTGAACCTTTTAAGATAAAGGTTCAGAGTATTTAGGTTTAAAATCGGTCTGACCGAGCCATCCGGTTTTGGCACTACAAACAGGCTTGAATAAAACCCTTTTTCCTGTTGTGACACAGGAACTAAGGAAATTATGTTGTCTTGACCTGAACAGAAGCTGGTAAGGCTGATTTTAAAAATCGGCATCGGGGAAGGTCCTGAAATTCCAACTTGTACCCTTGGGATACTATCTGCAATACCCAAGGATCCAGATCCGAGTGAACCCAGACCTGGCTGAAAGACAGTAGACGTGCCCCCACCCGATCGTACTCCCGCAGAGGAGCCCCATCGTCATGCTGAGGTTTTAGCAGAAGTAGCTGTTGACTTCTGCTCCTGCGAGCCTGATGGTGTTGTAGATTTTTTTACCTCTTCCTCGACCTCTTGCTGTGAAGAAGGGGGTACCCTTTGCCTTTTTGGACTTGTTGGGCCGAATTAGAGATGTGCACTTGAAATTTTTCGGGTTTTGTGTTTTGGTTTTGGGTTCGGTTCCGCGGCCGTGTTTTGGGTTCGACCGAGTTTTGGCAAAACCTCACCGAATTTTTTTTGTCGGATTCGGGTGTGTTTTGGATTCAGGTGTTTTTTTCAAAAAACACTAAAAAACAGCTTAAATCATAGAATTTGGGGGTCATTTTGATCCCAAAGTATTATTAACCTCAAAAACCATAATTTCCACTCATTTTCAGTCTATTCTGAATACCTCACACCTCACAATATTATTTTTAGTCCTAAAATTTGCACCGAGGTCGCTGGATGACTAAGCTAAGCGACCCTAGTGGCCGACACAAACACCTGGCCCATCTAGGAGTGGCACTGCAGTGTCACGCAGGATGTCCCTTTCAAAAAACCCTCCCCAAACAGCACATGACGCAAAGAAAAAAAGAGGCGCAATGAGGTAGCTGTGTGAGTAAGATAAGCGACCCTAGTGGCCGACACAAACACCGGGCCCATCTAGGAGTGGCACTGCAGTGTCACGCAGGATGTCCCTTCCAAAAAACCCTCCCCAAACAGCACATGACGCAAAGAAAAAAAGAGGCGCAATGAGGTAGCTGTGTGAGTAAGATAAGCGACCCTAGTGGCCGACACAAACACCGGGCCCATCTAGGAGTGGCACTGCAGTGTCACGCAGGATGTCCCTTCCAAAAAACCCTCCCCAAACAGCACATGACGCAAAGAAAAAAAGAGGCGCAATGAGGTAGCTGTGTGAGTTAGATAAGCGACCCTAGTGGCCGACACAAACACCTGGCCCATCTAGGAGTGGCACTGCAGTGTCACGCAGGATGTCCCTTCCAAAAAACCCTCCCCAAACAGCACACGACGCAAAGAAAAAAAGAGGCGCAATGAGGTAGCTGTGTGAGTAAGATAAGCGACCCTAGTGGCCGACACAAACACCGGGCCCATCTAGGAGTGGCACTGCAGTGTCACGCAGTATGTCCCTTCCAAAAAACCCTCCCCAAACAGCACATGACGCAAAGAAAAAAAGAGGTGCAATGAGGTAGCTGTGTGAGTAAGATAAGCGACCCTAGTGGCCGACACAAACACCGGGCCCATCTAGGAGTGGCACTGCAGTGTCAC
Source organism: Pseudophryne corroboree (assembly GCF_028390025.1). Lineage (NCBI taxonomy): Eukaryota > Metazoa > Chordata > Amphibia > Anura > Myobatrachidae > Pseudophryne > Pseudophryne corroboree. The sequence continues at coordinate 222,833,677 of NC_086452.1, read as the reverse complement.
GCAGGATGTCCCTTCCAAAAAACCCTCCCCAAACAGCACATGACGCAAAGAAAAAAAGAGGCGCAATGAGGTAGCTGTGTGAGTAAGATAAGCGACCCTAGTGGCCGACACAAACACCGGGCCCATCTAGGAGTGGCACTGCAGTGTCACGCAGGATGGCCCTTCCAAAAAACACTCCCCAAACAGCACATGACGCAAATAAAAATGAAAGAAAAAAGAGGTGCAAGATGGAATTGTCCTTGGGCCCTCCCACCCACCCTTATGTTGTATAAACAGGACATGCACACTTTAACCAACCCATCATTTCAGTGACAGGGTCTGCCACACGACTGTGACTGAAATGACGGGTTGGTTTGGACCCCCACCTAAAAAGAAGCAATTAATCTCTCCTTGCACAAACTGGCTCTACAGAGGCAAGATGTCCACCTCATCATCATCCTCCGATATATCACCGTGTACATCCCCCTCCTCACAGATTATCAATTCGTCCCCACTGGAATCCACCATCTCAGCTCCCTGTGTACTTTGTGGAGGCAATTGCTGCTGGTAAATGTCTCCACGGAGGAATTGATTATAATTCATTTTAATGAACATCATCTTCTCCACATTTTCTGGATGTAACCTCGTACGCCGATTGCTGACAAGGTGAGAGGCGGCACTAAACACTCTTTCGGAGTACACACTTGTGGGAGGGCAACTTAGGTAGAATAAAGCCAGTTTGTGCAAGGGCCTCCAAATTGCCTCTTTTTCCTGCCAGTATAAGTACGGACTGTGTGACGTGCCTACTTGGATGCGGTCACTCATATAATCCTCCACCATTCTTTCGATGGTGAGAGAATCATATGCAGTGACAGTAGACGACATGTCCGTAATCGTTGTCAGGTCCTTCAGTCCGGACCAGATGTCAGCATCAGCAGTCGCTCCAGACTGCCCTGCATCACCGCCAGCGGGTGGGCTCGGAATTCTGAGCCTTTTCCTCGCACCCCCAGTTGCGGGAGAATGTGAAGGAGGAGATGTTGACAGGTCGCGTTCCGCTTGACTTGACAATTTTCTCACCAGCAGGTCTTTGAACCCCAGCAGACTTGTGTCTGCCGGAAAGAGAGATCCAAGGTAGGCTTTAAATCTAGGATCGAGCATGGTGGCCAAAATGTAGTGCTCTGATTTCAACAGATTGACCACCCGTGAATCCTTGTTAAGCGAATTAAGGGCTCCATCCACAAGTCCCACATGCCTAGCGGAATCGCTCTGTGTTAGCTCCTCCTTCAATGTCTCCAGCTTCTTCTGCAAAAGCCTGATGAGGGGAATGACCTGACTCAGGCTGGCAGTGTCTGAACTGACTTCACGTGTGGCAAGTTCAAAGGGCATCAGAACCTTGCACAATGTTGAAATCATTCTCCACTGTGCTTGAGACAGGTGCATTCCACCTCCTATATCGTGCTGAATTGTATAGGCTTGAATGGCCTTTTGCTGCTCCTCCAACCTCTGAAGCATATAGAGGGTTGAATTCCACCTCGTTACCACTTCTTGCTTCAGATGATGGCAGGGCAGGTTCAGTTGTTTTTGGTGGTGCTCCAGTCTTCTGTACGTGGTGCCTGTACGCCGAAAGTGTCCCGCAATTCTTCTGGCCACCGACAGCATCTCTTGCACACCCCTGTCGTTTTTTAAAAAATTCTGCACCACCAAATTCAAGGTATGTGCAAAACATGGGACGTGCTGGAATTTGCCCATATTTAATGCACACACAATATTGCTGGCGTTGTCCGATGCCACAAATCCACAGGAGAGTCCAATTGGGGTAAGCCATTCCGCGATGATCTTCCTCAGTTGCCGTAAGAGGTTTTCAGCTGTGTGCGTATTCTGGAAAGCGGTGATACAAAGCGTAGCCTGCCTAGGAAAGAGTTGGCGTTTGCGAGATGCTGCTACTGGTGCCGCCGCTGCTGTTCTTGCGACGGGAGTCCATACATCTACCCAGTGGGCTGTCACAGTCATATAGTCCTGACCCTGCCCTGCTCCGCTTGTCCACATGTCCGTGGTTAAGTGGACATTGGGTACAACTGCATTTTTTAGGACACTGGTGAGTCTTTTTCTGACGTCTGTGTACATTCTCGGTATCGCCTGCCTAGAGAAGTGGAACCTAGATGGTATTTGGTAACGGGGGCACACTGCCTCAATAAATTGTCTAGTTCCCTGTGAACTAACGGCGGATACCGGACGCACGTCTAACACCAACATAGTTGTCAAGGCCTCAGTTATCCGCTTTGCAGCAGGATGACTGCTGTGATATTTCATCTTCCTCGCAAAGGACTGTTGGACAGTCAATTGCTTACTGGAAGTAGTACAAGTGGGCTTACGACTTCCCCTCTGGGATGACGATCGACTCCCAGCAGCAACAACAGCAGCGCTAGCAGCAGTAGGCGTTACACTCAAGGATGCATCGGAGGAATCCCAGGCAGGAGAGGACTCATCAGAATTGCCAGTGACATGGCCTGCAGGACTATTGGCATTCCTGGGGAAGGAGGAAATTGACACTGAGGGAGTTGGTGGGGTGGTTTGCGTGAGCTTGGTTACAAGAGGAAGGGATTTACTGGTCAGTGGACTGTTTCCGCTGTCGCCCAAAGTTTTTGAACTTGTCACTGACTTATTATGAATGCGCTGCAGGTGACGTATAAGGGAGGATGTTCCGAGGTGGTTAACGTCCTTACCCCTACTTATTACAGCTTGACAAAGGCAACACACGGCTTGACAAATGTTGTCCGCATTTCTGGTGAAATACTTCCACACCGAAGAGCTGATTTTTTTGGTATTTTCACCAGGCATGTCAACGGCCCTATTCCTCCCACGGACAACAGGTGTCTCCCCGGGTGCCTGACTTAAACAAACCACCTCACCATCAGAATCCTCCTGGTCAATTTCCTCCCCAGCGCCAGCAACACCCATATCCTCCTCATCCTGGTGTACTTCAACACTGACATCTTCAATCTGACTATCAGGAACTGGACTGCGGGTGCTCCTTCCAGCACTTGCAGGGGGCGTGCAAATGGTGGAAGGCGCATGCTCTTCACGTCCAGTGTTGGGAAGGTCAGGCATCGCAACCGACACAATTGGACTCTCCTTGTGGATTTGGGATTTCGAAGAACGCACAGTTCTTTGCGGTGCTTTTGCCAGCTTGAGTCTTTTCATTTTTCTAGCGAGAGGCTGAGTGCTTCCATCCTAATGTGAAGCTGAACCACTAGCCATGAACATAGGCCAGGGCCTCAGCCGTTCCTTGCCACTCCGTGTGGTAAATGGCATATTGGCAAGTTTACGCTTCTCCTCCGCCAATTTTATTTTAGGTTTTGGAGTCCTTTTTTTACTGATATTTGGTGTTTTGGATTTTACATGCTCTGTACTATGACATTGGGCATCGGCCTTGGCAGACGACGTTGCTGGCATTTCATCGTCTCGGCCATGACTAGTGGCAGCAGCTTCAGCACGAGGTGGAAGTGGATCTTGATCTTTCCCTAATTTTGGAACCTCAACATTTTTGTTCTCCATATTTTAATAGGCACAACTAAAAGGCACCTCAGGTAAACAATGGAGATGGATGGATACTAGTATACTTATGGATGGACTGCCGAGTGCCGACACAGAGGTAGCTACAGCCGTGGACTACCGTACTGTGTCTGCTGCTAATATAGACTGGATGATAATGAGATGAAATCAATATATATGTATATATAATATCACTAGTACTGCAGCCGGACAGGTATATATATTTATTATGTAATGACTGATGACGGACCTGCTGGACACTGTCAGCTCAGCAGCACCACAGACTGCTACAGTAAGCTACTATAGTAGTATGTATAAAGAAGAAAGAAAAAAAAAACAACCACGGGTAGGTGGTATACAATTATGGATGGACTGCCGAGTGCCGACACAGAGGTAGCTACAGCCGTGGACTAACGTACTGTGTCTGCTGATAATATAGACTGGATGATAATGAGATGAAATCAATATATATGTATATATAATATCACTAGTACTGCAGCCGGACAGGTATATATATTATATATTTATTATGTAATGACTGATGACGGACCTGCTGGACACTGTCAGCTCAGCAGCACCGCAGACTGCTACAGTAAGCTACTATAGTAGTATGTATAAAGAAGAAAGAAAAAAAAAACAACCACGGGTAGGTGGTATACAATTATGGATGGACTGCCGAGTGCCGACACAGAGGTAGCTACAGCCGTGGACTAACGTACTGTGTCTGCTGATAATATAGACTGGATGATAATGAGATGAAATCAATATATATGTATATATAATATCACTAGTACTGCAGCCGGACAGGTATATATATTTATTATGTAATGACTGATGACGGACCTGCTGGACACTGTCAGCTCAGCAGCACCGCATACTGCTACAGTAAGCTACTATAGTAGTATGTATAAAGAAGAAAGAAAAAAAAAACAACCACGGGTAGGTGGTATACAATTATGGATGGACTGCCGAGTGCCGACACAGAGGTAGCTACAGCCGTGGACTAACGTACTGTGTCTGCTGATAATATAGACTGGATGATAATGAGATGAAATCAATATATATGTATATATAATATCACTAGTACTGCAGCCGGACAGGTATATATATTATATATTTATTATGTAATGACTGATGACGGACCTGCTGGACACTGTCAGCTCAGCAGCACCGCAGACTGCTACAGTAAGCTACTATAGTAGTATGTATAAAGAAGAAAGAAAAAAAAAACAACCACGGGTAGGTGGTATACAATTATGGATGGACTGCCGAGTGCAGACACAGAGGTAGCTACAGCCGTGGACTAACGTACTGTGTCTGCTGATAATATAGACTGGATGATAATGAGATGAAATCAATATATATGTATATATAATATCACTAGTACTGCAGCCGGACAGGTATATATATTATATATTTATTATGTAATGACTGATGACGGACCTGCTGGACACTGTCAGCTCAGCAGCACCGCAGACTGCTACAGTAAGCTACTATAGTAGTATGTATAAAGAAGAAAAAAAAAAAAAAAAAAAAACGGGTAGGTGCTAGGTGGTATACAATATTATATATATATTATATACAATTATATATATATATATAATATATATTAAACTCATAAACTGGTGGTGATTATTAAACTGGTGTCAAGTCACTGGTCACACTATCAGCAACTTGCAAGTAGTACTCCTGAGTCCTAAGCAGACAATCACAATATATATTATACTGGTGGTCAGTGTGGTCACAAACAATGGCAGTGTGGCTGGCACTCTGGCAGCAAAAGTGTGCACTGTACGTTATATTATGTACTCCTGAGTCCTGAGTCCTGCTCTCAGACTCTAACTGCTCCCCACTGTCAGTGTCTCCCCCACAAGTCAGATAATACAGTCACACTATCTCTCTCTATCACTTCAGCAAGTACTAGTAGTAGTAGTACTCCTCCTAATGCTCCCCAAATTACTACTGTGTCTCTCTCTGTCTCACTCTCTTCTCGAATCTCTATAAACGGAGAGGACGCCAGCCACGTCCTCTCCCTATGAATCTCAATGCACGTGTGAAAAATGGCGGCGACGCGCGGCTCCTTATATAGAATCCGAGTCTCGCGATAGAATCCGAGCCTCGCGAGAATCCGACAGCGTGATGATGACGTTCGGGCGCGCTCGGGTTAACCGAGCAAGGCGGGAAGATCCGAGTCGCTCGGACCCGTGTAAAAAAACATGAAGTTCGGGCGGGTTCGGATTCCGAGGAACCGAACCCGCTCATCTCTAGAAAGGATTGCATCGTATGAGAATGAAATCCTTTCCTAGGTGGAGCAGCTGCGGAAGGCAGAAATGCTGACTTGCCTGATGTAGTTGCTGAAATCATGGCATCCAGCTTGTCTCCAAAGAGGGCTTCTCCATTGTAAGGAAGCGCCTCAATATTCTTTTTTGATTCCGCATCAGCATTACATTGGCGGATCCACAGCGCCCTGCGGGCTGAAATCGCCACAGCGGAGGATCTTGAACTCAGCAACCCAATATCCTTCATAGCTTCAACTATGTAACCTGCAGCATCTTTGATATGGCCAAGAGTTAGGACTATTTCATCCCTGTCAACTGTGTCTATGTTAACAAGCAAGTTGTCAGACCATTTTTCCACAGCGTTACCTACCCACGCATAAGCAATGATGGGCCTGAGCACCATTCCGTTAGCCGTATATATGGATTTTAGGGTTGTTTCTAATTTACGGTCAGCTGGATCTTTTAAAGAGGCTGAACCAGGGGCAGGCAAAACTATTTTCTTAGACAGCCAAGAAACTGAGGTGTCTATCATTGGGGGTGTCTCCCATTTGTGCCTGTCTTCCTCAGGGGAAGGGTACGCTACACGTACCCTTCTGGGAAGGGTAAATTTCTTCTCTTGGTTAGCCCAGGATTCTTCAAGGAACGCATTCATATCCTTTGAAGGAGGAAAAGTCACAACCTGCTTTTTATTTAATTTAAAATTATTATTTTCCTCAGGGACCAGTGTTGTTTCAGGAAACTCCAACACGTCCTTTATAGCAAATATCATACATTGTATGCTTTTGGCTAATTTGGGGTCTACCCCTCTCAAATCCCCAGTGTCGACGTTAGTGTCGGAATCTGTGTCTGTGTCCCCTTGCATTATCTGGGCCAGAGACCTTTTCTAGGAACTGGATGGGACCCGAGTGGATGATATGGAGGGGTCAGTATCAGTGCATCCTCCACAGACTGCCTCCAATATTTAGTCTGTTGTTCAGACTCAGAGAATTTCTTTGCAAGCATTGACATATTCTTTTGCAACATTCTCACCCACTCCGGCTCCTTCTGAGAGGGAAGGGCCACCACATTACCCTCTTGTACATCTAAAATGGGTTCTTCTTGAGAAGAACCCTCCCCGATGTCTGACATGTTACACACTTGTGTACACACACACACACACACACGCACACACACACACACACACACACACACACACACACACACATAGACACACCCCTATCACACAGGGGAGCTATAGGGGACAGACCCACACTAAAAGTCTGTCAAAGAGACCCAGAGGGATTTGCCAGTCCACACACTGTGCCTTATATGTGAATTGTGGAAATATTACCAACTTACAGCGCATATACCAATAATAGGCCCACAGACCTAATTATAATGAACACTCTCTGCCCCTTCTATAGCACCCAGTACTTGTATCAGCGTTGTCATGAGGAGAAACAACGTTCAGGAGCTTCACACTGGAGTTTCTGCAGGAGAAAATGGCACCCACTGAGTGTTCTGGCAAGTCTGAGGAGAAGCCCCGCACCTTCAGCCTCAGCAATGTAATATTTATACTGGCTTGGGATGGTACATCAGCAACTGTACATGTATGTGCCCTTTGTGCCAGTGAGAGTAAGGTTTTAAAACATGCACCCTTGTGCTGAGAGACATGGCGCGCAGCGTCCCGCCGCTGCGCGTATACCTGTATGCCGCCAACGATGACCGGAGGATCCCCTCTCTATAGGACTCCGGTAATATACTCACCAGCCTTCTGACTTCTGGCTCTGTTAGGGGGTGGCGGCAGTGCTGTAAGAGTGAACGCTGGCCAGGCTTGGGCTGTGTTCAGTACCCTTCAGGAGCTAATGGTGTCCTGTCAGTGAAAGCAGAACCATTAACTAACTGAGAAGTTGGTTCCTACTTCCCCCCCTAAGTCCCATGAAGCAGGGAAGCTGTTGCCAGCAGCTTCCCTGTAAAATAAAAAACCTAACAAAGTCTTTTTCCAGCAAAGCTCTGTAGAGCTCCACTAGTGTGCATCCAGTCTCCAGGGCACATTTTCTAAACTGAGGTCTGGAGGAGGGGCATAGAGGGAGGAGCCAGTTCACACTGTTGAAAAGTCTTAAAGTGCCGAAGGCTCCTGCGGAACCATCTATACCGCATGGTACTAAAATGGATCCCAGCATTCTCTAGGACGTAAGAGAAAATACCACTTTTCAGGGGAAATAAAAAGCATACTTCACACAGGCACGATACCTGGCTTTCAGAATGTGGATAAAAGTCTGCCCATTTTATGAAAGCCGTGCCTATTCTGCATAGAATCTAGATGTTACTTGCCGGGTGCTGAGTAGCACTGTTGAATACCAGAGGAATGTATTGTGGCACTACAAGTACCAACATGCACCCACAACCCACTTTGTACAAAATGTTACACTGGTACCCAACAGCTAGTAGTACTATGGTAGGACCAGTTTTACTCCACATTGGGCTTGTACTGTAATCCCATTGCATTCCAGGTCATCAATAGCTGAACAGTCTTAATGCTGAGTAGCACTAAACCCTATGAGCCAAATTCAATTAGCTGCATGTTCCGTAAAAGTTATTTTGGGTCAACTTAATACGCATATTGGCCCTCATTCCGAGTTGTTCGCTCGGAGTTTTTCATCGCATCGCAGTGAGAATTCTCTTAGTGCGCATGCGCAATGTTCGCACTGCGACTGCGCCAAGTAACTTTACTATGAAGAAAGTAAGTTGACTCACGGCATTTTCATCGCTCCGACGTTCGCATTGTGATTGACAGGAAATGGGTGTTACTGGGCGGAAGCACGGCGTTTTAGGGGCGTGTGGCTGGAAACGCTACCGTTTCCGGAAAAAACGCAGGAGTGGCCGGAAAAACGGTGGGAGTGCCTGGGCGAACGCTGGGTGTGTTTATGACGTCAGCCAGGAACGAAAAGCACTGAACTGATCGCACAGGCAGAGTAAGTCTGAAGCTACTCAGAAACTGCTAACTCGTTTGTAATCGCAATATTGCGCGTACGTCGGTCGCAATTTTAAGAAGCTAAGATTCACTCCCAGTAGGCGGCGGCTTAGCGTGTGTAACTCTGCTACATTCGCCTTGCGAGCGATCAACTCGGAATGAGGGCCATTGGCCCTCATTCCGAGTTGTTCGCTCGGAGTTTTTCATCGCATCGCAGTGAGAATTCTCTTAGTGCGCATGCGCAATGTTCGCACTGCGACTGCGCCAAGTAACTTTACTATGAAGAAAGTAAGTTGACTCACGGCATTTTCATCGCTCCGACGTTCGCATTGTGATTGACAGGAAATGGGTGTTACTGGGCGGAAGCACGGCGTTTTAGGGGCGTGTGGCAGGAAACGCTACCGTTTCCGGAAAAAACGCAGGAGTGGCCGGAGAAACGGTGGGAGTGCCTGGGCGAACGCTGGGTGTGTTTATGACGTCAGCCAGGAACGAAAAGCACTGAACTGATCGCACAGGCAGAGTAAGTCTGAAGCTACTCAGAAACTGCTAACTCGTTTGTAATCGCAATATTGCGCGTACGTCGGTCGCAATTTTAAGAAGCTAAGATTCACTCCCAGTAGGCGGCGGCTTAGCGTGTGTAACTCTGCTACATTCGCCTTGCGAGCGATCAACTCGGAATGAGGGCCATTGCTCAGTATTTTCAGCCTATGCAATTCTGTGATTTGTGGTATTTTATTAGAAATGGTACTTTTTAACTACAATGTCATGTGGTGATTGTACATGGTGCAAAAAAAAGTGTGAACATCTTTGAGTAGGAAATAAGATTGCATGGTATTATTGAAGGTTATTGCGCAAATTATAGTTGATTTTTGCATTTTCAGCAGAAAAATGATAGTAACCATTTTCAGCCAATTAAAGCCTCTACATTGTTTTGGGGTACATAAATGCATGTAATTTTTAAACAGTTGGAAAAATATTGGAGAACAAAAACATGGGCCCTCATTCCGAGTTGTTCGCTCGGTATTTTTCATCGCATCGCAATGAAAATCCGCTTAGTACGCATGCGCAATGTTCGCACTGCGACTGCGCCAAGTAACTTTGCTATGTAGAAAGTAATTTTACTCACGGCTTTTTCATCGCTCCGGCGATCGTAATGTGATTGACAGGAAATGGGTGTTACTGGGCGGAAACACGGCGTTTCAGGGGCGTGTGGCTGAAAACGCTACCGTTTCCGGAAAAAACGCAGGAGTGGCCGGAGAAACGGAGGAGTGTCTGGGCGAACGCTGGGTGTGTTTGTGACGTCAACCAGGAACGACAAGCACTGAACTGATCGCACAGGCAGAGTAAGTCTGAAGCTACTCTGAAACTGCTAAGTAGTTAGTAATCGCAATATTGCGAATACATCGGTCGCAATTTTAAGAAGCTAAGATTCACTCCCAGTAGGCGGCGGCTTAGCGTGTGTAACTCTGCTAAATTCGCCTTGCGACCGATCAACTCGGAATGAGGGCCATGAATCTTGCATTTGCAAGATCAGAAACTCAATTCCCATGTAGACAAAACTTCCATGTATATGTCCCAACAAATTCAAACATACAGTATGTGAGTATTTTGGGAAAAATACCTTAAAATGACGTCTTTATTAAACAAATATTACTATTTAAATGCCTCTCAAGTCCATTGTTATTCTGAACCACAAGTACCAGAGGTTCTTTAACACCCCAACATTTTTATATTATAATAAAAATATTTCCCATTTTTCGCCTATTCAGGGAGGTACTATCTCCCACTTATAGTCACTTTAAATGAATATGGCCTTCTAATTGGATGTGAGTTTTTGACCCATGGGAAAGTCACTGCTAACTGAACTGAGCCTTTACAGTTATAAGGGGTTTATAAACTGCAACACACTGAGGTATTGATGTTTTTTAAGCAGTGAAAAAAATGGAGAAGTGGACCAGTGCAGAGGTTGTCCATAGCAACCAATCATTTTCCATGTAGCATTTATCAAGTACATTCTCTAAAATGAGAGGTGCAAGCTGAATGGTTGCTATTGGCAACTTCTCCACTGATCCACTACCCCCCTTTTTTTACTGCTTGATACATCAACCCCTACTGTATCTCTGATGTATCTTGTGATTCAGGAAGCAACCTGTATATAAAATTGCTGGTTAAGAAATCTCCCCCTAAACGTTGATAGGTATTTCCATGGAAAAATGCATTATTTTATAAACCTAATACTACTGTAAAAGTTTAATTCCTGGTCACCACACAGTACATTGCCTAATCTTGCACATAAGCCCCTACTAAATGTATAAAATATCCCTGACAGAACGAAAGTTCTCCCTCCTTTTCGAGCCCTTCGTGACAGTATACAGGGAGAACTATCCCTGATGCTGCACACAGCATAAGAGCTCTCTGACGTGATGAGCGATATTGCATTTTATTTTCCCCAGAATGCCTTATGCCACTGACATTTTTTAGCGTCAAATACAAAAGTCCTGCTTGTAGAATTCATGTCTCAGCATTAATTCACCTCTGACCATTATCCGTCAGTCACGCTTAGCTTTGCACAGAAGGGGGACTGATGCGTGGTTCAGTCCTTTTGATTGCAAAGCTCACCTCAGCAGTTAATGCATCTGCTCAGGGGGCCCGATCTGTCCCCTTAACAGTACACTGTATGTGCAGTGGTGTGAAAAGGATGGTTGGGGGTGTTATTGACGGGGTTAAAAGATGGTACTGAGGAGAGGAATAAGGATAAGAGAGGAGGGAATAGCTTGAATGGAATACTAGAGAAGGATGAGAGTATGAAATGATAATTATGACTGATAAAAGGGATGATGATTGGTAGAGAGCTGAAGATAGGGAGAGATGGACAGTAGCACTGCGAGGACAAATTATTGTTTTCAGTTCCATTATTTACATATAGTCACATAAGTGTGCAATAAAATGACTTTATTGAACTAAATATGTTACGAAAAAGCTTTTAATATGTTATATTTTTACCTTTTTACCTTATCCTTAAGCATAGAGTTGTTTAGAGAATAGCTACTAATTTGCTTGCATTTATATTTGCATTCTTGTATCCTTAATATACTGTATCTTGTATAAGTAACATCCAATAACAGAGTTTATAGATACTTTCATTAGTCATGCAGAGAAAAGAACATTGGTTAGCAGCTGCAAATTAAGGAAACCATCATATGAAAAGATAATACACACCTGGGCAGCACGGATAGTGTAATGGTTAGCATTATTGTCTCACAGCCCACAGCACTGAGGTCATGGATTTTATTCCCACCAGGGCCCTAAATGTGCAGAGTTTGTATATTCTCCCCGTGCTTGCGTGGGTTTCCTCCAGGTACTCCTATTTCCTCCCAACATCAAAAAATATACTGGCAGTTTAATTGGCTTCAAACCAAAAAATTAATCCTAGCGTGAATGTGTCTGTAACAAGTGGTAGGTAATATAGATTGTAAACTCTACTAGGGCAGGGACTGATGTGAATGGCCAAATATTCTCTGTAAAGCGCTGCGGAATATGTGTGCGCCATATAAATAACTGATAATAAATAATAACCTATATCTTATGCATTATAAGTTCCCATATATAAATGTGCATTACATTGTAAACTGTGTTACATGCAGGAATTCCCTAATTTTTTTTTGTTCATGTATTCATTTACTTAGTCTACTTTTTACTGTATCCCCAAATGTTATGTACAGTATGCTCTGTTTTCTATAGTGTATAATGTATACTTTGTAGCAATGATACAGGTTGAGTATCCCATATCCAAATATATCGAAATATGGAATATTCCAAATTGCAACATTTTTTGAGTGAGACTAAGATAGTGAAACCTTTGTTTTCTGATGGCTCAGTGTACAAAAACTTTGTTTAAAACACAAAGTTATTAAAATTATTGTATTAAATGACCTTCAGGCTGTGTGTATAAATTGTATATGAAACAAATGCATTCGGTGCTTAGACTTGGGTCCCATCGCCATGATATCTCATTATGGTATGCAATGATTCCAAAATACAGAAAAATCCGATATCCAAAATGCTTCTGGTCCCAAGCTCTTTGGAAATGGGATATTAAACCTGTAATCAGAGGTTAAAGTGAGCCGAAACGGGGCGGAACTGCGTTATGTTAATTCGATTTGGAGACGGAACCAGTTCCGCCTCACCTAACCCAGGAGGGAGAAGCCGGGCGCCCGCTGAGACTGTGTTACCAGCGGATGCCCGACTCCTTCCCCTCAGTGGCTGCTGGAGGCCGGAGCTCACTCCTGAGCTCCGGCTTCCGGCTCAGGAAGTGTGCAGCTGGGAGGCGATATGGGAGAGACGTCATGACATCTCTCCCATACTTCCGAGGAGCGGGCAGCCAGATGGAGGGTAGTGCGGTCCGGAAGCAGGAGCGGGGCTGGTGAGTATAATGTTTTTGTTGTTTTTTTGTGTGTGTGTGTGTGTGTAAGTTTAAGCAGCATTACTATGGGCCACATCTGCTTGGGGCATTACTAATGGGGGCACATCTGCTGGGGGCATAACTAATGGGGGCACATCAACTAGGGGCATAACTAATGGGGGCACATCTGCTGGGGGCATAACTAATGGGGGCACATCAACTGGGGGCATAACTAATGGGGGCACATCTACTGGGGCATAACTACAGGGAGCACATCTACTGGGGCATAACTAATGGGGGCACATCTACTGGGGCATAACTACAGGGGCACATCTACTGGGGACATAACTAATTGGGGCACATCTACTGGGGCATAACTACAGGGAGCACATCTGCTGGGGCACTTCTGACTGGGGGCATAACTACTGGGGCATTACTACTGGGGGCAATACTACATGGGGGCATTACCACTGGGGGCATTACTACTGGAGCACTACTATAGGGGGCACTTAATAAGGGGCATCACTCCTGGGGACATAAGGTGCACTACTACTGTTCGCACTGTGTAAGGGGCACCAATACTATGGGCACTACCACTACAGTGGACATTGCATAAGGGGCACTACTACTGAGGGCATTGTAAAAAGGGCACTACTGCTGTGGGCATTATGTGTATTTGGGGTGCTACTACTGTGGGCTTTGTATATAAGGGGCATTAATGTGTGACATAACAAGAATAAGGGACACTACTATGTGGTGTTATGTAAATAAGATTGTGCTATTGTGCGGTGTAATTTGAATTGGTGATACTATCTGGTGACCATGACTCTTTTGTTTTGAGACCATGCCCCTTTTGTTTTGAGACTACGCCTATTTTTTTGTGGCGTGCGCACGCCATTAATTTCCCAAGCGTTGGGGTTGGGGGGGGGGGGGGGGGGTGAGTTCCACCACCTCTCTAGGGCCACTTTAAGCACTGCCTGTAATAATAAGTTATATTTAAAAAGAAAAGAAATGCACATTTTACCTCCATTTGTCTTTAGGTTATTATTGTTTTTACATCATATTGCATAATCTTATGCCTCCATATTATTCTCTTATGCTGATAGATAAAAATGGGCATGGTTAATGCCCCCAAAAATATAAACATTACTGTGTCTACAGACCTGGGCCATGCGGTTAAGATGGCTACCACTGCGTGTAAAAAGTTATACTGTGCTGTGATGCCACCAAGGAGAAATGTCAGTGCTATGTTCCTAATGTAGGCTGAATATGTAATGTTAGATACTTGTACTTGTTGCAGTAAGTAGTGGCAAAAGAGCAGCATCTGGTAAATGCAGCACTAACAATGTTAAGTTACAGTACTGGGCCTAAAGAAATATTTTTATACAAAGAATTAAAACATTTGGCACTACTGTGCTGGAATATTTAATATCCATTGCTGCAGCATCGTTGGGAATTTAGGGGGTAATTCAGATCTGATCGCTGCTGTGCGTTTTCACATAGCTGGCGATCAGATCTGAACTGCACATGCGTATGCACCGCACTCGCACTGCGCTGGCTTGTTGCACACCTGCAACGTGGATCGCCGCTCAGTGACGGGTTTGTGTAGAAGGATCCATTCGCACGGGCATTCGCAAGGAGAATGACAGGAAGAGGACGTTTGTGGGTGTCAACTGACCTTTTTCAGGGCAAGCATTTAAAGGGAGGGTGTCTGACGTCAAATCCAGTCCTGAGCAGGCTGATGTGATCGCAGCGGCTGAGTAAGTCCTGGGCTGTGCAGAGACTGCACAAAATCTGTTTGTGCAGCACTGCTACACATGCGATCGCACAGCGAAAATACACTCTCCCTGTAGGCAGCGACTATCTGCATTTTGTGTAATGCTAGCCATACATCAGACCAACTTTTCTCCAACACTCCAAACTTCCAACCATCCAACTTGTCTGTTCAACTAAAACAGTGCCCCACACATCTCACCAACTTTTTACCAGTGCTCCACACATCTAACCAACTTTTCATCAGACCAACCAACCTTCCAACTTCTGTCCAACTTGTGATGTCACCGAAGTAGGCGGACAGTGCCTGCCTACAGTTCTTCAGTTTTGTTTTGTTTTTTAATTTCAAAACATGCAGAAGTGTCTTTTTTTCAGTGAAACTGGGCTTTTCTTTCACCACCATACATTTATTAGATTTACTTATTTTTATACTGAACTATGGATACCAGCATGGTTGGGCTGCCAAGGCAAATATATATATATATATATATATATATAAAGATGTAGATATTCGGCACTCCCAATGTAGTAAAATGTACAGCTTGCCTGGTGCCCTCTTTTTTGGAGGCACAAGTATTATTTATATATTTTTAAAAAGATTATTATTATATATATATATATTTTTTTTAAATGGAATGGGAAAAACCCGAAAAAAATTTGCGTGGGGTCCCCCCTCCAACGCATAACCAGCCTCGGGCTCTTCGAGCCGGTCCTGGTTCTAAAAATCCGGGGTAAAAACGGACAGGGGATCCCCCGTATTTTTAAAACCAGCACCGGGCTCTGCGCCTGGTGCTGGTGCAAAAAATACGGGGGACAAAAAGAGTAGGGGTCCCCCATATTTTTTACACCAGCATCAGGCTCCACTAGCTGGACAGATAATGCCACAGCCGGGGGTCACTTTTATACAGTGCCCTGCGGCCATGGCATTAAATATCCAACTAGTCACCCCTGGCCGGGGTACCCTGGGGGAGTGGGGACCACTTCAATCAAGGGGTCCCGTCCCCCCAGCCACCCAAGAGCCAGGGGTGAAGCCCGAGGCTGTCCCCCCCATCCAAAGGCTGCGGATGGGGGGCTGATAGCCTTGAGAAAATTTAAAGAATATTGGTTTTTCCAGTAGTACTACAAGTCCCAGCAAGCCTCCCCCGCAAGCTGGTACTTGGGCCCTCATTCCGAGTTGATCGCTCGCAAGGCGAATTTAGCAGAGTTGCTCACGCTAAGCCTACGCCTACTGGGAGTGTATCTTAGCTTCTTAAAATTGCGACCGATGTATTCGCAATATTGCGATTACAAACTACTTAGCAGTTTCAGAGTAGCTTCAGACTTACTCGGCATCTGCGTTCAGTTCAGTGCTTGTCGTTCCTGGTTTGACGTCATAAACACACCCAGTGTTCGCCCAGACACTCCCCCGTTTCTCCGGCCACTCCTGCGTTTTTTCCGGAAACGGTAGCGTTTTTATCCACACGCCCCGAAAACGCTGTGTTTCCGCCCAGTAACACCCATTTCCTGTCAATCACACTACGTTCGCCAGAGCGAAGAAAAAGCCGTGAGTAAAAATACTATCTTCATTGTAAAATTACTTGGCGCAGTCGCAGTGCGAATATTGCGCATGCGTACTAAGCGGAATTTCACTGCGATGCGAAGAAAATTACCGAGCGATCAACTCGGAATGAGGGCCTTGGAGAACCACAAGTACCAGCATGCGGGAGAAAAACGGGCCCGCTGGTACCTGCAGTTCTAATGGAAAAAAAATACCCAAATAAAAACAGGAGACACACACCGTGACAGTAAAACTTTATTTCACACATGTCGACACACACATACTTACCTATGTTGACACGAAGCAGTCGGTCCTCTTCTCCAAGTAGAATCCACGGGTACCTGAAAATAAAAGATAATTATACTCATCTGATCCAGCGTCCTTATATGTAATGCCACCCCTGTAGTAGTAGCATCCTTATACGTAATGTTCCCCCAGTAGTAGTACCGCCCTTATACATAATGCCCCCCCAGTAGTAGTAGCATCCTTACATGTAATGCCCTCCCAGTAGTAGTAGCACCGTCCTTATACATAATGCCCCCCAGTAGTAAGAGTCCTTATACATAATGCCCCCCAGTAGTAAGAGTCCTTATACATAATGCCCCCCCAGTAGTAGCGTCCTTATATGTAATGCCCCCCCAGTATTAGTAGCCTCCTTATACATAATGCCCCCCCAGTAGTAATAGCATCGTTATATGTAATGCCCCCCTGTAGTAGTAGCGTTCTTATACATAATGCCCCCCCAGTAGTAGTAGCATCGTTATATGTAATGCCCCTATGTAGTAGTAGCGTTCTTATACATAATGCCCCCCAGTAGTAGTAGCATTGTTATAGGTAATGCCCCCCCAGTAATAGTAGCGTCCTTATACATAATGCCCCCCCAACAGTAGTATCGTTATATGTAATGCCCCCCCCAGCAATAGTAGCGTCCTTATACGTAATGCCCCCCCTATAGTAGTAGCGTCCTTATACGTAATGCCCCTCCTATAGTAGTAGCGTCCTTGCATGTAATGGCCCCCCTAACAGTGGCGTCCATAAAGCGCGCACACACAGACATACCTCACACACACACACAATTCACACATATATACAGACACACACACACCCCACCTTGCACACACACACATCTCCACCATACACACACACACACACACACACACACACACACACACACACACACACACACACACATGTACAAACACACACACACACACACACTCACTTCTCTCTCACCCTCCACTTACCAAGTCTGGCTGGCCGTCACTGCAAAGCTGTCTGGTCCCGTGTAGCTCCGCCCCTCTATTCCGTGTAGCTCCGCCCCTCGCGCTGCCGTAGCTCCGCCCCCTTTTCAGACCCCCGCACTGCACAGTCCGCTATCACAGGTGATTGGGGGGGGGAGGGGGGCTTTTCATGCTGCCGGCACAGTAGGCGGACACTAGCAGGCAGTGTCCGCCTACTTATCATTCAGTTGGGGGAAAAGTTTCCCCTACACCTGAACGATTGGTTGGGAAAATCAAACAGGTTTGATTTTCCCAACTAGTTGGACAGACCGTTTCTGTCCGTTTTTCAGCGTGTGGGAGCAAACGGCTGATAATCGTTTGCTCCCACACACTGCCACATTATCTTTCCAACCAGCCAACTAGTTGGCTGGTTGGAAAGATATCGTCCTGATGTATGGCCAGCTTAAGGCTTTCTCTAAGGAAGAGACAAGGCATGAATACCTTCTGCTTGAAAACACAGCAGGGGGTCATCTTACCATTAATCCTTTCTGTGACTAGAAAGATAGTAAATTTTTTATAAAAACATCTATTGTCCTCACCCCTCATCAAGAAAGCATTAACTCAAAGGCATTCAAAAGTCAAAATCTGAAATTCAACATACTTATGGTATAAAAAGGAATAGTTGTTCCATCACAGATTTCCTCTTTATACTGTATTACCCTTTGAGCAAGGGCGTAGCTACCATAGGTGCTGGTAGTGCAGCTGCTATGGGGCCCAGATCTGAGAGGGGCCCACCCAGGCCAGGCGCTAACCGCTCAGCAAAGGGATGCAGTGCAGGAAGGCGCCAGGAAGGAGAGGCGCTCTCCCCGATCTGCATCCCTGAGCTGAGCTGTTGACCCCCCTGCTGCTGCCGGCTGCTGCTACGCCTGTCACACTCTAGGACAGGCAGTGGCGCAGGCAGCCTCCTCTCCCCCCTCCCCTCCACTCCCCTGTCACAGAGAGATGTGGTATGTTAGATAGAATAGACTTAGGTCGACATGATTTGTAGGTCGACAGGGACTCTAGGTCGACATGTACTAGGTCGACATGAAAAAAGGTTGACGTGAGTTTTTAAAATATTTTGGGTGTCGTTTTCTTCATAGAGTGACGGAGAACCCCAATTAGTGCACCGTGTTCCCTTGCATGGCTCGCTTCGCTCACCATGCTTTGGGCAATGTGCCTCACTCCGCTACCACTGCGCTCGGCACAGGTTACCGTTCTCAACTGTAGTCCACGTGGATCATAAAGTATGAAAAAGTAAAAAAAATGGAAAAAAAATGTGAAAAACTCATGCTGACCTTTTGTAATGTTGACCTAGTACATGTCAACCTACAGTCCCTGTCGACCTAGAAACCATGTTGACATACTTACTGTCGATCAATAGTTATCGACCAAGACACTGTCGACCTAAGTCTTGTCAACCTAGAGACCGTATCCCGTCACAGAGACTGACTCACAGTGCAGCCCTAAAAGGGGGCTGGGCTACATGGAATAAAGAGCGGAGCTACACGGGACCAGGCTGCAGCCTGCTACACAGGACAGAGGATGAGCTGCCAGACTTCCTTATGTAGGGGGCTGAAGAGTGAGTGAATAAAAGTGTGTGTGTGTGTGTGTGTGTGTGTGTGTGTGTGTATATGTATACAGTATCTGTGTATATGTATGTGTGTAACTGTGTAATATATGTACAGTATGTGTGTGCGTGAATGTATATGTGTATGTGGTGGGTGTGTATGTATATGTGTGACTGTGCGGCATAATGTGTGTAAGCGTCACTGGTATAGGGAGTGTTACGTGTGTTTGCATCACTGGTACAGGAGGCGTTACGTGTGTTTGCATCACTGGTACAGGAAGCGTTACGTGTGTAAGCGTCACTGGTATAGGAAGCGTTACGTGCGTAAGCGTCACTGGTACAGGGGGCATTACGTGTGTAAACATCACTGGTACAGGGGGTGTTACGTGCGTAAGCGTCACTGGTACAGGGGGCATTATGTGTGTAAGCATCACTGGTACAGGGGGTATTGCGTGTGTAAGCGTCACTAGTACAGGGGTGTTACATGCGTAAGCGTCACTGGTACAGGGAGCGTTACGTGTGTAAGCGTCACTGCTACAGGGTGCGTTACGTGTGTAAGCAGAACTTCATCTTGTATAAGTGTCACTGGTACGGGGGCGATACGTGTGTAAGCATCACTACTGCAGGGAGCTATACGTGTGCAAGCGCCACTACGACAGGGCGCGTTATGTATAAGCGGCACTACTACAGGTAGCAGTGTCACTGCTACAAGGGGCATTATGTGCGCTGTCCCTTTGTAAAGTATGGGAGGGTGCAAATTTATAGTTTGCAGGGGGGCGGCAAACACCCTAGCACCGGCCGTGGCCCATCTTCCCTGTCACAGTTATATGTGCTGTACAGTATAAATATTTTACCATTGGTAGATACATAGGGGCACTTACAAACTGTTACCTTGGGGGCTACAATATATCTATTTATATTGGTCTCCTGGACCTGTTTATTAATGTGGTATAAATGAACTGAAGGCCATTATACTGTTACATAATATAAACTAAAGCACTGTAATGTGGCACAATGTAAAGTGGAGGCACTATAGTGTGGCATTATATGAACTGTATCATAATGTGAATTGGGGATACTGTGTTGCATAATGTGTACAGGCAGCCCTTCAATGTGACATAATAGGGGGTCATTCCGAGTTGATCGCACGTAGCAACTTTTTGCTGCTCGTGCGATCAACTAGTCGCCGCCTATGGGGGAGTGTATTTTAGCATAGCAGGGCTGCGATCTCTTGTGCAACCCTGCTATGCTAAAAAAGTTTTGTGCAGAACAAGACTAGCCCTGCAGTTACTTACCCTGTGCAATGGATCCAGCGATGAAGGTCCCGGAATTGACGTCAGACAACCGCCCTCCAAACGCCTGCGTTCGGATCTCCACGCCCGGAAAACAGTGAGTATCTGCCCCGAAACGCCTCCCTGCTGTCAATCTTCTTGCGATCGCGCTAGCGATCACTTTCTTCTTTCTACTGGTCGTTGCCCGACGACGGCTGTCTCTGGGCAATGACGCGCGTGCGCATTGCGGGTGCCGCGCGTGCGCATTGCGGGTGCCACGCATGCGCATTTCCGACCCGTTCGCACTGCAGCAATGAACCGCAGCGTGCGAATGGGTCGGAAAGACCCCCAATGTGAATTGGAGCACTACTGTGGTTCATAAAATATACTAGCACACTACTATGGGACATAACATTAACTAAAGCACTACTGTGGTTCAGAAAATGAACTAGGGCACTCTTATGGGGCATAAAATTAACAGGACAGGGGCCCTTCAAAATGTTGCTACGGGGCCCATTAAGTTCTGGCTACGCTCCTGCCTTTGTGTCAATATAGAAAAATCATCATCTAGATGTACTGCACTGTAATTTATAGTTCATTATAGATGGGACTTGGTTTGAAACAAGTAATCCAAATTCCCCTATAGAGGAACGAGTCTGACTGTGTCCCCAATCCCTGCATTTTTTTTTTTCATTCAATAGGAAAATTAATTTATGTAAAGTACATAGTGGAGTGAAAGCTCCTGACTGCATGGAAATGAGATGTCAGGATTTAATCTCATAAAAAAGAAATGGGACGGATTATAAGCATTAGTGCCGCAATAGTATGTCCCACTTAGTAAAATACATTTTCAAGAGAGAGAACAGGAGCTCTGAGCGTGACAGATGAACCAAGGACCTGAATTTACTCATAGGAATGGCAAATTTCCAAGGTCAGCACCTCCTTGCAACCAAGGATTGTAAATCTGTGACATGTATAAATGTCTACCATCCACTGGTCCTGGTTACAGCATTGACACACCTGCCACATTTTTCGATGTGAAGTATAGAGTGCAGTGGGAACAGTGGAGATTTTTTTGTCCCAAATGACTTCATGTAATGTAAACAAATAAAACGTAAGATATTGTTTAGTGATGTCTCAAAGTGTAAAGGGGACTACACATGGGGGGTCATTCCGAGTTGCTCGCTAGCTGGTTTTAGCAGCATTGCACACGCTAGGCCGCCGCCCTCTGGGAGTGTATCTTAGCTTAGCAGAATTGCGAATGAAAGATTAGCAGAATTGCGAATAGAAAATTCTTAGCAGTTTCTGAGTAGCTCCAGACTTACTCCTACACTGCGATCAGCTCAGCCCGTTTCGTTCCTGGTTTGATGTCACAAACACGCCCTGCGTTCGGCCAGCCACTCCCCTGTTTCTCCAGACACTCCCGCGTTTTATCCTGGCATGCCTGCTTTTTTCCGCACACTCCCAGAAAACGGTCAATTTCCGCCCAGAAACACCCACTTCCTGTCAATCACACTCCGATCACTTCAACGATGGAAATTCTTCGGTCGGACGTGAGTAAATCTACTAAGTTTTGAGCTAAAATACTTAGCGCATGCGCACTGCGTATCATGCGCATGCGCATTTTCGCCTTAATCGCTCCGTTGCGAAAATCGGCAACGAGCAAACAACTCGGAATGACCCCCATGGAGAGATCCATGCTTAAATTCTAAGCACTCTAACTAGATTGCTTAGAAATTAGGCACAGATCTCTCCATGTGTATGCCCATAGCGATGCGCGTCGCTATCGCTGACTCTAGAGTTGGCATGCATGCCAAATCTAGTTAAATCGCTCATTTCACCGCATCCAAAAAAAGCATCCTGGGATGCAAAGGTATCAAATGAGTAGAAGTTTAGAAATGTGACAGGTACCCAGGCATAGCGCGTAAACAGCCCTGTCATGATAAAAAATTTGGAAAGGTGGATGACAAGAGAGAGCTCCTAAGTCTGACACCCTCCTGGCAGAAGCAATAGCCTGCAAATACAGTATATTGTCAGCGCCGTCAATGATTTGAGGTCCACTGAATGTACGCGTTCAAAAGGGGGCTCTTGAAGTGCCTCCAATACTACAGAGAGATCCCATGAAGCTACTGGGGGTACATATGGAGGTTGTACACCTATGACCCCTTTATAAAAAAAAATCCGGTAGTGTAGCAATTTTTCTCTGAAACCATACTGATAGGGCAAAAATGTGTACTTTCAGAGAAGCAAGGCATAAACCTAGATTCAATCCTCTTTGAAGAAAAGCCAGTATTCTTGATACTTTAAATATAGTTGTATCGTAGCTCTTAAAAACACTCCATGTGAAATAGGTATGCCATACTCTATAATATATACAAGCTGAAGCAGGACTTTGTGCATTAAGCATAGTTTGAATTACAGAGGTTGAAATTCCATTTGCTCTTAAAATGGAAGATTCAAGAGCCACACAGTCAAGGTTCAGGTCCGGATGTAGACATGGCCCTTGAATATAAAGTCCTGTCGCTGGGGAAATTGAAGGGGTTGCCCTACCGAAAGGCTCTGTAGGTTGGAGAAATAGTGCCATCTGGGCTATGCTGGGGCTATCAGAATGAGGTTTCCTCCTTCTTGTTTGAATTTCTTTATAACCCTTGGCAGAAGGGATATTAAGGAAAATACGTATGGTAGATGAAAGGTCCATTGTACTGCTAGAGCAGGGGTGGCCAAACAGTCGATCGCGATCCGCCGCCCATCCACCCTAAGCCGCGCCTCTCCTGCCTGCCGCCGTGCCCCTCAGTCTGGTCTCCGGCAGTGACAGCGGAGTGTATAGCTCAAATCAGGCGCCGGTTCGTTAGCCAATCAGAGCTCACGGACCGGCGCCTGATTTGAGATATACACGCTGCCGTCACCGCCGGAGATCAGACTGAGAGGCAGGGCGGCAGGCAGGAGAAGCGCGTGCTGCGCTCTCCCCACACAGCACGGTGAGCAGTACTATGGGGGGCATATCTGGCACTGTGGGCACATGGCACTGTGGGGGCATATCTGTATCTGGCACTGTGGGGGTATATCTGGCACTGTGGGGTCATATCTGGCACTGTGGGCACATGGCACTGTGGGGGCATATCTGTATCTGACACTGTGGGGGCATATCTGGCACTGTGGGCACATGGCACCGTGGGGGCATATCTGTAATCTGGCACTGTGGGGGCATATCTAGCACTGTGGGCACATGGCACTGTGGGGGCATATCTGTATCTGGCACTGTGGGGTCATATCTGGCACTGTGGGGGCATATCTGGCACTGTGGGCACATGGCACTGTGGGGGCATATCTGTAATCTGGCACTGTGGGGGCATATCTGTATCTGGCACTGTGGGGTCATATCTGGAACTGTGGGGGCATATCTGGCACTGTGGGGGCATATGTGTATCTGGCACTGTGAGGGCATATGTTTTTGATGTTTTTACCTGTGGGCGCCAATGTGTTATTTCGTGTGAGACAGCTATTTTTCCACCTAGGTAGAGCACAAAAGCTTTTCAGCTTTCAAAGTAGATCGCCGACTCCAAAATTCTGTCCACCCCAGTGCTGGAGCATCCACGAATGCTGCTTGCAGATCCTGTAACCTGGATCCGTATACTGGGACCTTGTGATTGCGACATGATGCCATCAGATCCACATCTTGCCAGCCCCATCTGTCCACTAGTAGTTGGAACACTTCTGGGTGGAGAGCCAATTCGCCTCTGTGCACATCCTGATGACTGAGGGAGTCTGCTTCCCAGTTGAGAAGGCCTGGTATGAACACTGCTGATATGGCCAGAAAATGATGTTCGGACCACTTTAGTATTTTGTCTATCTCTTGCATTGCCCTTTTGCTGTGAGTGCTGCCTTGGTGATTAATATATGCCACTGTTGTGGCGTTGTTGGATTAAATTTGCTCAGGCCTGCCTTGGAGAATGCTGCATGCCAGTGTCAATGCTTTGTATACTTCCCTTAGTTCCAGTACATTGATTGGTAACTGAGACTCTACCAGGCTATATTTCTCTCATGTCCTTGAGGATGCTGGGGTCCACATTAGTACCATGGGGTATAGACGGGTCTACCAGGAGCCATTTGCACTTTAAGAGTTTGAGAGTGTGGGCTGGCTTCTCCCTCTATGCCCCTCCTACCAGACTCAGTTTAGAAAATATGCCCAGAGGAGCCGGTCACAGCTAGGGGAGCTCTACAGAGCTTCTTTAGTAAAGTTTTTTTTTTAGAGTTTATTATTTTACAGCTTCGTGGGACAAAGGGGGGGAGTAGTGTTCGCCCTGTGGGGTCTGAGCCACTATCTCCGCTGACAGGACACTGAGCTCCTGAGGGGATAGATCGTTCCCCGCCACAGGGGATTGCTCAATCCAGCAACAATCTATGATTTCTCAGATTTCAAATAGGGTTGCACAAAATGAATCTGCAACTCAGGCTTTACAGAACTCTATGTCAGTCTGGCCCAGTTCTGGTACCTCAAGGCTCCCTGCTGTATATTCATATAAATGTGCTCTTGCGTAGATCATGCAGGATGATAAGGATACAGATTCTGACACTGCAGACGGTGACGGGGATGTGTTGCGGGGGGCAGCATCTCTTGCTAAAGGGGTGCAGTTGATGATAGAGGCTATTAGAGTTGTGTTGAATATTGCTGATACAACACCCAAGGAGGTTGAGGAGGCTTACTTCACTGAAAATAAGAAAGCCTCGCTAGCCTTCCCTGCGTCAAAGGAATTAAATGCTATTTTTGAAAAGGCTTGGGAAAACCCAGATAAAAAAAAATCCAGATACCTAAAAGGGTTCTGGTGGCATTTCCTTTCCCGGTAGAGAATAGGAAAAAATGGGAAAACCCACCTATTGTTGACGCATCAGTATCCAGACTCTCAAAAAAGGTGGTTTTACCTGTTCCAGGATCTACCGCCTTGAAAGAGCCGGCTGATCGTAAAATTGATAATACACTCAAATCCATGTACACGGCTTCTTGGGCAATACTACATCCCACTATTGCCAGTGTTTGGATTGCCAAAGCTATAGTAAAGTGGTCAGGCACGTTACTTGAAGACTTGGATACTATGGAGAAATGTGATGTTGAATTGTTTTTACATAACATTCAGGATTCGGCAGGATTTCTGATAGAATCCATGAAAGACCTGGGTTCCATGGCTGCGGGGATTTCTTCCATGTCTGTATCAACTCGTCGAGGACTGTGGTTGCGCCAGTGGTCTGCCGACGCGGAATCCAGGAGAAGTGTGGAGACCCTACCCTACACAGATCAGGCTCTTTGGGGAAGCGTTAGATGCGTGGATCTCCACGGCTACGGCTGGTAAGTCACCTTTTCTTCCCTCAGATACACCTGCTCAGAAGAAAACCTTTTCTTCAACTACATCACAGCCCTTTTGGTCTACCAAGCCCAGAAAGGCCAAGCCGTCCAAAGCCTTCTTTCGGGGAGGTCGGCCCAAGTCCAAGAAACCTGCGGCTGCAGGTTCCCAGGAACAGAAACCCCCTGTCTGCGGAGGAGAACCATCATTTCCGCCATCACCTTGGTGAATACCCTCGGTGCTGTGGAGAGGCCAAATGGTAGGGCCTGGAACTGAAAATGACAGTACAACAGAGTGAATCAAAGATAAGCTTGATGCCAAATCAGAATGTGGAGGTACACATCCTTGATATCCAGGGATACCAGGAATTCTCCCTCCTCCAGACCTGATATCACTGCCCTTAGAGGCTCCATTTTGAATTTGAACTCCCTGAGAAAGGGGTTTAGTGATTTTAAGTTCAGAATGGGCCTGACCGAACCATCCGGTTTCGGTACCACGAAAAGGTTTGAATAGTAACCCTTGTTTTGCATATGAGGTGCTACTGGCACAATGACCTGTACCTCCACCAACTTCTGTACAGCTTCTTGCAGGACAGTCCTGTCTGCCAGCAGAGCTGGCAAGAGTGATTTGAAAAATCGGTGAGGAGAAAGATCTTGAAATTCCAGCCTGTACCCCTGAGACACAATATCTTGCACCCAGGGGTCCAGGCCGGATGACATTACAAAATGAACCTCTACAGGAGGTTGAGGTCAAATTTCTTACATGGAAGGCTGTCACGTTGTTGGCCTTAGCTTCTGCTAGACGTGTGTCGGAGTTGAGGGCTTTGTCCTGTAAAAGCCCATACTTGATCAATTTCATCAAAGTCCTTGGATGTTGTAAGTGCTCTGAAAATCTATGTGAAGAGGACTGCTCGTCACAGAAAATCGGACTCTCTGTCCTGTATGATCCCAAGAAAATTGGGTGTCCTGCTTCTAAGTAGACGATATCTCGCTGGATCAGGTTCACTATCCGGCATGCGTATTCTACGACAGGATTGCCGTGTCCTACGACTGTCAAGGCCCACTCTACTCGTAAGGAGGGGTCTTCATGGGCGGCTGCCCGGGGTGTCTCGGCTTTACAGCTTTGCCGAGCTGCTACTTGGTCTGGGTCGAAAATGTTTGCAAAGTTCTACAAATTCGATACTTTGGCCTCTGATGATCTGAAGTTCAGTCAATCCGTTCTGCAGGAGCCTCTGCGCTCTCCCTCCCATTCTGGGAGCTCTGGTACATCCCCATGGTACTAATGTGGACCCCAGCATCCTCTAGGACATAAGAGAAAATAGGATTTTGGTTACCTACCGGTAAATCCTTTTCTCGTAGTCCGTAGAGGATGCTGGGCGCCTGGCCAGTGCTTCGTTTTCCTGCTCTCGTTATTTGGTTCAGTACCACTTCGTTTTAGTTGAGTACTGCATTGTTACTTGGTAAGTAATGTTTCAGTGGTTGCTGAGTTTTCAGCTAAGTTAGCTTGATGTGCCTTGTATGTGTGAGCTGGTATGAATCTTGCCACTATCTGTGTTAAATCCTTCTCTCGAAGATGTCCGTCTCCTCAGGCACAGTTTCTAGACTGAGTCTGGTAGGAGGGGCATAGAGGGAGGAGCCAGCCCACACTCTCAAACTCTTAAAGTGCCAATGGCTCCTGGTGGACCCGTCTATACCCTATGGTACTAATGTGGACCCCAGCATCCTCTACGGACTACGAGAAAAGGATTTACCGGTAGGTAACCAAAATCCTATTTTACCTTGAAATGAGTGTTGCTCGGTTACAGCTCCCCGACTGCGAAGGCTGGCATCTGTATTGAGAAGCACCCAATTCGGGATCTAAAATGGGTGACCCCTGTCTAGGTGACTGCTGTGAAGCCACCAAGTTACTAATAGGCGAACTTCCGCAGTCAGAGTTATTATGTGCTGTTTCCAGGCTGGCCATTCCATTTGGCTCGAATCAACCTTTGTAAAGGACGAGAGGGAAATTGGACAAATTCTACTATGTCGAATATAGATACCATCAGGACGAGGACTTGCATAGCGGAGTGAATTGACACCTGAGGATGGTGAAGGAACTGCTCTATTTTGTCCCTTAGTTTTGATATTTTGTTCATTGGTAGAAATAGTCGTTGATTTTGAGAGTCTAGCAGGGCTCCCAGATGTACCATCCTTTGGGACGGTATGAGTGAGGACTTTTTCCAGATGATAAGCCAAACGTGACTTTGTAGGAAGGCTATCATTGTTAGCAACTTGCTTTGCAATACCTCCTGTGAACTGGCCAGGAGCAGTATGTTGTCCAGATAAGGAAGAATCCTGATTCCCTGATGACGCCGATGTGCTGCCATGACTGCCATAACTTTAGTAAATATTCTTGGCATTGTAGCCAGGCCAAACAGCAGTGACTGGAACTGATAGTGTTGGCTTAGGATTGCAAACCTCAGGTATTGTTGATGTGACAGCAAAATAAGTATGTGCAGATATGTATGTCCAATGTCACCATGAAATACCCTGGCTCCATTGCTAGAACTATGGAGTGTGTCACGATCCGGGTATCTGGACGCCATTACTTACCCTTCAGATGCCTCCTAAGGCGGGCTCAGCGTTCCAGGACCGGATTCCGCTGTTCCTGAGTTTCCACATGCAGAGTGGTCTTTTCATCAGCCGCGGCCTCCGCTGTGCCCGCGTGGTTAAATGTGCATCTATCAGCCTGGCGTCTCCTGTCTCCGGTGGCCGGCGCCGCCATTACTGTTTCCCAGACCACATGGATTACAAACCAAACTTCCCTCCAAGTGTCTGCATGGGCGCAGCCATCTTGGATTCTGTCATCTGATCATTTCCACCAATCTGCTGTCTGTGTTGTTGATTTGCATAATTGCCTAGCCAACCCCTTCCTTGCTGCAGGTATAAGTAAGCTGTACCTGAGCAAGGAAGACGTCAGTGCTTTGGTTGTCAAACCTAGTTCCTGTTTGTCTCTCTTCTATGATTGTCTTCCAGGTTCCAGCTCCTGTCTCAAGACTTCCACCATAGAGACCCGCACCAGCATTCCACCTGCGGTGTAGCCTGACTCTCCAATCCATTGTGGATTCATCTGTTTCCAGCTACAACACTACCTGCTTCCAGCCTCAGCTTCCAGCAGAGTACAGCTTCCCTTAAAGGGCCGGTGTCCTTTCTACACTTTACCACTCTCCACCGGAATTATTATTTCTCCGCTCTCAAGTTCTACATTTCAGTTCACATTTCATCGCTCCCAAAGTTCATTTATTATTTAACTGGTTCCAGCCAGTATCCACTCCGTGCTAACAACAGTCTGGTTCCAGCCAGTATCCACAGCAGCTGTTTTACCTTCAGCAACCCAGCTCTTCCTGGAACACCAGCTGGCACAATCCTGGGTTATCTCCATTGCTACAGTCGGGCCTGGTAAGGACTTTCCATCTAGAAGATCATAAGAACTATCTCACACTACCAGTGCCCTGTGGCTCCTGCCATGCTGTAGTACTCAGGAACTGTATTTATTCTTTGCTGACTTTTACGTTTTCTTTTATTGCTGCTGTGATGCGGAGTTGTCATAATAAACATCATTGACTTTTATCTAAGTTGTCGTGGTCACGCCTTCGGGCAGTTATTATTCATGTTACTTACATGTCCAGGGGTCTGATACAACCTCCCAGGTTCCGGTACATCTCAGCCCCTACAACTGAGGCTGCCTCCCGTCAGCTCAGG
Organism: Pseudophryne corroboree; assembly: GCF_028390025.1. NCBI lineage: Eukaryota > Metazoa > Chordata > Amphibia > Anura > Myobatrachidae > Pseudophryne > Pseudophryne corroboree. The sequence goes on along the minus strand of NC_086452.1, from coordinate 222,804,026 downwards.
CCCTCAGTTGTGACAGTAAGCACTGACCTAATGAATCCAGCCGGAGACCAGGATCAAGCGGCCAGGCCGATGCAAGAACTGGCAGCCCGACTAGAACATCAGGAGGCTGCACAGGGCCACATCATCCGCTGTCTCCAGGATCTCTCTACTCGGCTGGATGGGATTCAGACAACTCTCCGTGGATCAGGCGCGTCTGGTGCGTCAACCACAGTGACTCCAGCTATAACCCCACCCACCTTACCCATTTCTGCTCCACGTCTTCATCTTCCAACGCCAGCAAAATTTGACGGATCTCCAAGATTCTGCAGGGGATTTCTCAACCAGTGTGAGATTCAGTTTGAGCTACAACCTGGCAATTTTCCCAGTGACCGTACAAAAATTGCCTACATTATTTCTCTTCTCAGTGGCTCAGCCCTTGATTGGGCATCACCGTTATGGGAGAGGTCCGACACCCTGCTATCTTCTTACACTGCATTTGTGTCAACATTCAGGCGCATCTTCGACGAGCCAGGCCGGGTAACTTCAGCTTCGTCTGAGATTCTCCGTTTACGCCAGGAATCACGTACTGTAGGACAATATCTTATACAGTTCCAGATCCTGGCATCCGAACTGGCATGGAACGACGAGGCCCTGTATGCTGCATTCTGGCATGGTTTATCCGAGCGTATTAAAGATGAGTTAGCTACCAGAGACTTACCCTCCAAGTTAGATGAGCTAATCTCACTTTGTACGAAAGTTGACTTACGTTTCAGAGAGAGAGCAACTGAGCGTGGAAGATCATCTGCTCCAAAATCTTCTACTCCTCCTCCTCGCCAACTGTCACCAACTACAGATGAACCCATGCAAATTGGCCGTTCCCGTTTAACTCCTGCTGAGCGCCGAAGACGTCTCTCCGAGTTTCTCTGTCTGTATTGTGCAGCTCCGTCTCACACCATTAATGCCTGTCCCAAACGTCCGGGAAACTCCAAATCCTAGCTCGCCAAGGAGAGGGCCGGCTAGGAGTAATGATCTCCTCTCCATCTCCTCAAGATTGTAACCTCCCAGTCTCGCTTCAAGTTGCTCAACGTTATCAGAACGTCATTGCCCTCCTGGATTCCGGAGCAGCTGGGAACTTTATTACTGAAGCCTATGTTAAACGGTGGTCCCTACCCACCGAGAGACTTCCTTCGTCCTTTTCCTTAACTGCTGTGGATGGCAGTAAAATTTTTGATACAGTTATTTCTCTAAGGACTCTACCAGTTCGTCTGAGAGTGGGAGTTCTTCATTCCGAACTTATTTCATTTTTAGTGATTCCAAGAGCCACACATCCTGTGGTCCTGGGCCTTCCATGGCTCCGTCTTCACAATCCTACAATTGATTGGACGACTACGCAAATCCTGGCATGGGGTTCCTCCTGTACTAAGACATGTTTGTTTAAAGTGTTGCCTGTCTGTTCTTCCTCCCCCAGGTCGTCTGATGTTCCACCTCCTCCATATCAAGATTTCACGGATGTGTTCAGTAAAGCTTCTGCCGATATCCTTCCTCCTCATAGAGAATGGGACTGCCCGATTGATCTCGTTCCAGGGAAGGTTCCACCTCGAGGCCGAACTTATCCGTTGTCTCTCCCCGAGACACATTCTATGGAGGAATACATTAAAGAGAACCTAGCAAAGGGGTTCATTCGACCTTCTTCTTCTCCAGCCGGCGCAGGCTTCTTTTTTGTAAAGAAGAAAGATGGTGGTCTGCGGCCGTGCATCGACTACAGAGGTTTGAACGACATTACCATCAAGAACCGCTATCCTTTACCCCTGATTACTGAGCTCTTTGACAGAGTTAGCGGAGCTACCATCTTTACAAAGCTGGACCTGAGAGGTGCATACAATCTCATCCGGATCCGTGAGGGTGACGAGTGGAAGACCGCATTTAACACCCGTGACGGACATTATGAGTACCTCGTCATGCCCTTCGGATTGAGCAATGCTCCAGCTGTCTTCCAGCATTTCGTCAATGAGATCTTCAGAGACATTCTATACCGTCATGTCGTGGTCTATCTAGATGATATCCTCATTTTTGCCAACGATTTAGAGGAACATCGTTTCTGGGTAAAGGAGGTTCTGTCCCGTCTCCGTGTCAATCATCTCTACTGCAAATTAGAGAAATGCGTCTTTGAAGTCAAGTCCATTCCGTTTCTAGGGTACATTGTGTCCGGTTCCGGACTAGAGATGGATCCTGAGAAACTACAAGCAATCCAGAATTGGCCGGTACCCTTAACCCTCAAAGGGGTCCAGAGGTTCTTAGGGTTCGCCAATTATTACCGAAAGTTTATACGAGACTTTTCCACCATTGTGGCGCCTATTACTGCTTTCACCAAGAAGGGTGCTAACCCGTCCAAGTGGTCTGAAGAAGCCATGCAAGCTTTTCATCTTTTAAAACAGAGGTTCATCTCTGCACCTGTCCTGAAACAGCCTGACATCGACTCTCCTTTCATCTTAGAGGTGGATGCCTCCTCCGTTGGAGTAGGAGCGGTGTTATCTCAGAGGGCTAAAGATGGTCATTTACATCCTTGCAGTTTCTTCTCACGGAAGTTCTCCCCAGCGGAGCGCAACTATACCATTGGCGACCAGGAGTTGCTAGCCATCAAGCTCGCTCTAGAGGAGTGGAGATATCTGTTGGAGGGAGCTTCTCATTCAATCACCATCCTTACAGACCACAAGAACCTTCTATATCTAAAAGGCGCACAATGTCTCAACCCTCGTCAGGCCAGATGGGCACTTTTCTTTTCCAGGTTCGACTTTAAACTCCAGTTCTGTCCGGGCTCTCAGAATCGCAAGGCCGATGCCCTTTCCCGCTCATGGGAGCAAGAAAATGAGTCAGAGTCTTCAGACAAGCATCCTATTATAAATCCGTTGGCATTCTCCACGGTAGGGATGGACTCTACGCCCCCATCAGGGAAAAGTTTTGTGAAGCCGACACTAAGGAAGAAGCTCATGCATTGGGCCCATGCTTCCCGTTTTGCCGGACATACAGGTATCCAAAAAACCCTGGAGTTTATCTCTAGGTCCTATTGGTGGCCAACTCTGAAAAAGGACGTTTTGGAGTTTATTGCATCTTGCCCAAAGTGTGCTCAACATAAAGTATCCCGCCAGTCGCCTGCGGGGCAACTGGTTCCACTATCTGTTCCCCGTCGACCATGGACCCATTTGTCGATGGATTTTATTACAGATTTGCCCATGTGCAACAAGTTCAATACCATCTGGGTGGTAGTTGACCGGTTCACCAAGATGGCACACTTCATTCCTCTCACCGGTCTTCCGTCAGCTTCCAAGTTGGCTCAAGTATTCATACAAGAGATCTTCCGACTCCACGGTCTTCCAGAAGAAATTATCTCAGATCGAGGAGTTCAATTCACAGCCAAATTCTGGCGAAGTTTATGTCAAGTCCTCCAAGTCAAGTTAAAGTTTTCCACGGCTTACCATCCTCAGACCAATGGTCAAACTGAGAGGGTGAATCAGGACTTGGAGGCCTTCCTCCGCATCTATGTGTCCTCCTCTCAAGATGACTGGGTTCAATTACTTCCCTGGGCCGAGTTCTGTCATAACAACCAGTATCATTCTTCATCTTCCTCAACACCATTCTTCACCAACTTTGGATTCCACCCTAAAGTCCCTGAGTTCCAACCGCTTCCAGCAACTTCTGTTCCCGCAGTGGATATCACCTTGCATCAGTTTGCCAATATCTGGAAGAGCGTACGATCAGCTCTGCTCAAGGCATCGTTCAGGTACAAGAAGTTTGCGGATAAGAAGCGTCGAGCAGTTCCTGCTCTCAAGGTGGGTGATCGGGTATGGTTATCCACGAAGAATTTGAGGTTAAGAGTTCCCAGTATGAAGTTTGCACCTCGCTACATCGGTCCTTTTAAAATTGATCAAGTCATCAATCCTGTTGCTTACAGACTCCAGTTACCTCCCTTCTTAAAAATACCCAGGACATTCCATGTTTCCCTGTTGAAACCGCTAATCTTGAATCGGTTTCATTCCTCACTTCCACCAACTCCGAAAGTCCAAACTCAACGAGGCGTTGAGTATGAAGTGGCCAAGATCCTGGACTCACGTCACCGTTACGGTCAACTTCAGTATCTCATTGACTGGAAGGGCTATGGTCCTGAAGAACGCTCTTGGACCAATGCCTCTGACGTCCATGCTCCTGCCTTGGTCCGAAATTTCCACGCAAAGTTTCCTTTAAAGCCTAAGAAGTGTCCTGGGGCCACTCCTAAAGGGGGGGGTGCTGTCACGATCCGGGTATCTGGACGCCATTACTTACCCTTCAGATGCCTCCTAAGGCGGGCTCAGCGTTCCAGGACCGGATTCCGCTGTTCCTGAGTTTCCACATGCAGAGTGGTCTTTTCATCAGCCGCGGCCTCCGCTGTGCCCGCGTGGTTAAATGTGCATCTATCAGCCTGGCGTCTCCTGTCTCCGGTGGCCGGCGCCGCCATTACTGTTTCCCAGACCACATGGATTACAAACCAAACTTCCCTCCAAGTGTCTGCATGGGCGCAGCCATCTTGGATTCTGTCATCTGATCATTTCCACCAATCTGCTGTCTGTGTTGTTGATTTGCATAATTGCCTAGCCAACCCCTTCCTTGCTGCAGGTATAAGTAAGCTGTACCTGAGCAAGGAAGACGTCAGTGCTTTGGTTGTCAAACCTAGTTCCTGTTTGTCTCTCTTCTATGATTGTCTTCCAGGTTCCAGCTCCTGTCTCAAGACTTCCACCATAGAGACCCGCACCAGCATTCCACCTGCGGTGTAGCCTGACTCTCCAATCCATTGTGGATTCATCTGTTTCCAGCTACAACACTACCTGCTTCCAGCAGAGTACAGCTTCCCTTAAAGGGCCGGTGTCCTTTCTACACTTTACCACTCTCCACCGGAATTATTATTTCTCCGCTCTCAAGTTCTACATTTCAGTTCACATTTCATCGCTCCCAAAGTTCATTTATTATTTAACTGGTTCCAGCCAGTATCCACTCCGTGCTAACAACAGTCTGGTTCCAGCCAGTATCCACAGCAGCTGTTTTACCTTCAGCAACCCAGCTCTTCCTGGAACACCAGCTGGCACAATCCTGGGTTATCTCCATTGCTACAGTCGGGCCTGGTAAGGACTTTCCATCTAGAAGATCATAAGAACTATCTCACACTACCAGTGCCCTGTGGCTCCTGCCATGCTGTAGTACTCAGGAACTGTATTTATTCTTTGCTGACTTTTACGTTTTCTTTTATTGCTGCTGTGATGCGGAGTTGTCATAATAAACATCATTGACTTTTATCTAAGTTGTCGTGGTCACGCCTTCGGGCAGTTATTATTCATGTTACTTACATGTCCAGGGGTCTGATACAACCTCCCAGGTTCCGGTACATCTCAGCCCCTACAACTGAGGCTGCCTCCCGTCAGCTCAGGCCCTCAGTTGTGACAGAGTGTAGGGTTTCCATGTTACATATTTGTTGAGGTCGAAAAAGGACAAATGTCCATCGAGTTCAACCTACTGTACATTAAAAAAAAATTATATATATATATATATATATATTAATTAAATGCTGTATCCATGGATATTTTTTACCGCTAGGAATTTATCTAATCCATTTTTAAACTTATTGATTGAGTCCACCATTACTATATTCTCTGACAGAGAATTCCAAATCCTTACTGCTCTTACTGTGAAGAATCCTTTTCTCCGTTGGGTATGGAATTTTTTCTCTTCTAACCTCAGGGGGTGTCCTCGTGTCCTATGTAATATTTTTTTGGTAAATAAATTGTTTGATAGATCCTTGTATTGTCCCTTAATGTATTTATAAATATTAATGATGTCCCCTCTCAGTCGCCTCTTTTCCAGTGTGAACATATCAAGCCTTTTAAGTCTTTCCTCATAATCCAGTGCCTCTAACCCCTTAACCAGTTTAGTGGCTCGCCTCTGAACCATTTCGAGTTCCAAGATATCTTTTTTATAATATGGTGCCCAAAACTGTACACAATATTACAGGTGTGATCGCACCAATGATTTATACAGAGGCAGGATTACACTCTCATCCCTTGTCTCCATACCCTGTTTTATGCATGATAACACCTTATTAGCCTTTGCTGCTGTATTTTGACATTGCGTACTGCTATGGATGAGCACACCCAAATCCTTTTCAACTACCATTATTCCTACATTTTCCCCATTTAGTTTATAGGCTGCCTGATTGTTCTTAGTCCCAAAGTGCATAACTTTACATTGGTCTATATTGAACCTCATTCTCCATTTGTCTGCCAAGGCCTCCAGTCTAGATAAGTCATTATGTAGAGACTCAACATCCTTGTCTGAATTAATTATTCTACATAGTTTAGTATCATCTGCGAAAATTGACACTGTGCTTTCCAGTCCCTATCCTAGGTCATTAATGAATATATTAAACAGCAATGGCCCGAGTACTGAGCCCTGCGGTATTCCACTCAGTACTGAAGCCCATTCAGAGTACATCCCATTAACCCCCACTCGCTGTTCCTTATTAAATAGCCAATTACTCACCCAAGTACAGATAATGTTTCCTACCCCAAGCTCTCTTAGTTTGAGAATTAGTCTCCTGTGTGGAACTTTGTCAAAAGCCTTAGCAAAGTCTAAAAAGATCACATCAACTGCTTGACCCTGATCAATATTATCGCTCACTTTCTCATAGAAGTTTATTAAGTTAGTTTGACATGACCTGTCCTTCACAAATTCATGTTGATTCCTAGTAATAACCTTGGAGGTATCCAAGTACTCTAGAATGCTATCCCTTAATATACCTTCTAGTATTTTCCCCACTATAGATGTCAAGCTAACCGGTCTATAGTTCCCGAGGAGTGTTTTAATACCCTTTTTAAATATTGGGACTACCTCTGCTATACGCCAGTCCTTTGGTATCATTCCTGATCTAATAGACTCGCTGAAGATCAAATATAGAGGTTTCGATATCTCTACGTTGAGTTCCATAAGAACCCTGGGGTTGAGTCCATCCGGCCCAGGAGATTTATTTATCTTCATTTTACTTAGTCTCTCCCAGATTACTCCCTCGTTTAAGCAAGTATCAAGCAATGGGTCATTATTATTTTTTATGTTATGCTCTACTCTCGTCAAGCTGTCCTCTTTCGTGAATACTGATGAAAATGATTTATTAAATAAATCTGCTTTTTCCCTATCATCATTAATCAAGACATCCAGCTTGCCCTTTATGGGCCCAATATTCTCCCTTTTCAACCTTTCACGTTTATATACTTAAAGTACTTTTTGCGGTTTGTTTTACTCTCCTTTGTGATTTGTTTTTCATTTTCTATTTTAGCTGCTCTAATCGCTATTTTGCATTTTTTGTTACATTCCTTGTACTGGAATGATTCCACCTTTCTGTCAGACTTAAATGCTTTCAAAGCACTCCTCTTTTTATCCATTTGTTCCTTGACCTTCTTATTAAGCCACATCGGTTTGGATTTCCTACTTCTGTTTTTGTTGACTTTGGGAATATATAAATTAATGTACTTATTGAGCGCAGTTGTAAAAACGTCCCACATTTCAGCAGTATTCTTTCCATGAAATACAATTTCCCAATTAATCTCCTTCATTGCTTGTTCAGCAATGTGAAATTTGCTTTCCTAAAGTTAAAAATCTTGGTTAAACCCTTATATTGTTGTTTTTGAAAGCTGATATCGAATGTGATCATATTGTGATCGCTCTTTCCTAGGGTCTCCCCTACTTTAGTATTTGTTATTATTTCCTCATTATTAGTTAATACTAGGTCCAGTATAGCCCCTTGCCTAGTTAGCTCCTCAATTACCTGGGACAAGTAATGATCTTTTAGCATGTTTAAGAACCTGTTACCCCTAGCTTTATTTACTGTTTCGGTGTTCTAGTTTATGTCCGGGTAATTGAAGTCCCCAACAATAACGATGTCCCCTATACCCGCAGCATTTTTGATTTGCTGCAAGAGTTGTAATTCGTCAGCCACACTAATATCTGGCGGTTTATAGCATGTCTCTATTAAAAGTCTTTTTGTATCTTTATCCCCACTCGAAATCGCAACCCATAATGACTCTACGTTATCTCCAGTCCCCTCATAAATTACCTCCTTTAAATATGGTTTTAAGAATGGTTTAACATTGAGACAAACACCCCCTCCCTTTTTATTAATCCTATCTCTCCTGAAGAGAGTGTATCCCTCGATGTTTGCCGTCCAGTCGCGTGAAACGTCCCACCATGTCTCAGTAATGCCTATTATGTCATAATGGTCATTAAGTGCAATTGCCTCTAATTCACCCATTTTACTTGTTAGGCTTTTCGCATTTGCAATCATACACTTAAGTTTATTAATTCCCTGATCCGCAAGTTCTGTTGTTCATAACATTTCCTTAAAAACCTCAGTTTCCCTTAAATTACCATTGCTGACTATTTCTCTCCTTCCCACCTCTCCACCCCCATTATACTTTTTCCATCCCACTATTCTTTGCTCTCTAGTTGTCCCACTAATTCTTTCTAATCCCTTGGAAACTTTCACAAAACTGTTGAGAGATTCGAGATTGAGAATAGGTCTGTATTTCCCATGTGAGTTATCTGGGATACTACTCTACACCTCCAGTGTGTAATATATTTGCTATTTGGGACTTTGCTCATTGCCTACTTACAAGTGTATATCAGTTTGCCTGGACTTTACCTTGCCATTAGTAATCACTTTCAGTTTCCTGCAAACAACTGCATACAGTATATTTGCTATTTGGCACTTCATTCATTTGTCTTCATACAAGTTTATATCTGATTGTCTGAACTTCACCTTACTACTAGTAATCACTTACTGCATCCTGCAATTAACTTTCAGAACTATATCATTGTCATTATTGCCTACAACTACCTGGATTTGTTACCTGTTAGTTTTACTGCCTAAAACATTCACTTGCCATTTCTATCCGGACATTGCTGATCCGTGTTCTTCTGCCACAGTTATCAAGTGTTCATACTGCAGTGTTCTTCAGCCACAGTTATCAAGTGTTCATTTTCAGTGTTCTTCATCCACAGTTATCAAGTATTCATTCTGCAGTGTTCGTCTGTCTGAGTTATCAAGTAGTCATTTTTCAGTGTTCTTCAGCCACAGTTATCAAGTATACATTCTTCAGTGTTCTTCAACCACCATTATCAAGTATTATTCTTCCATGTTCTTTAACCACAGTTATCAAGTATCCTGTCTTCTAAGTAATAATCTCCTGAACAATATTTCCTGTACTTGTTTCTTATCCAGTGTCTCCAGACTGTGGTATCCCAACACATAAACTTTAAGCTACTGCATTTGGACATTATTACTTATATCTTCTCTTCTCTCTCTATACGTCCTCACTAGGTAAGCTCATTAGTTCTTTTGGTTTCCAATATCATCTTTATGCTGATGACACTCAAATCTATCTTTCCTCTCCAGACCTCTCCCCTACTCTCCTCACTCGTATCTCCAACTGTCTCTCTGCTATCTCTTCCTGGATGTCCCAGCGCCTTCTTAAACTTAACATGTCTAAGACCGAGCTGATCATCTTCCCTCCCTCCCGCATAACCTCACCTCCTACAATCTCATTATCTATTGATGGCACTACTATCTCCTCTACCCCCAAGTGCGCTGTCTTGGAGTAATCCTTGACTTCTCCCTCTCCTTCAAACCTCACATTCAGCACCTCTCACAAACCTGCCGTTTTCATCTAAAAAATATTTCCAGGATCAGACCCTTCCTGACCCAGGATGCTACTAAGACTCTTATCCACTCACTGGTCATCTCCAGACTGGACTACTGTAATCTCCTCCTGACTGGCATTCCTGACAAATACCTCTCTCCACTCCAATCTATCCTCAATGCTGCTGCCCGGCTCATTTTCCTCACCAAACGCACTACGTCCACCTCTCCTCTCTTACTAGACCTTCACTGGCTCCCCTTCCCTTTCAGAATCCATTTCAAGCTTCTCACACTTGCTTACAAAGCCCTCACCCACTCCTCTCCCATCTACAGCTCTGATCTTATCTCGCTTTACACTCCCACCCGTCCTCTTCGCTCTGCTAATGCTCGCCGACTCTCCTACCTACGGATTACTTCCTCCCACTCCTACCTCCAAGATTTTTCACGCGCTGCACCACTTCTCTGGAATTCCCTACCTCTCCCCCTCAGACTCTCCACCTCTCTACAAAACTTCAAACGGGCTCTCAAGACCCACTTCTACACCAAACCCAGCCAAATCTCATCCTAAACCTCTGTTCCACGCTCTCTATGTACCCCATCTGTCTCACCCCTGTCTGTCTACCCCTCCCCATTAGAATGTAAGCTCTCATGAGCAGGGCCCTCTTCCCTCATGTGCTTACCCTTTTCTTACTTTAATAATCTTCAACTGCACCAAATCCAGCAGTCTTCTGCCACCTGATACTTATTCCAGTGTCATCTGCTGATGTAGCTATGTTTATTTACCCTGTACTTGTCCTATATTGTCGTCAACTGTAAGTTGCTGTTTTCTTGTTTGATTATTTGTTTATGTACTCTGTAATTGGGCGCTGCGGAACCCTTGTGGTGCCATATAAATAAAGGATAATAATAATAAAATAATAATTATACCCATAGTTGTGATTGGACTCTGATACCTGCTGTTATTTGTCTTCTAAATACTGTAGTACCCTGTATGAAGTAAATCAGCTGTTGCACCTTGAACATAGTTTGTTTCCTGTGAGTACAGTTGTGCTCATAAGTTTACATACCCTAGCAGAATTTGTGATTTTATGGCCATTTGTCAGAGAATATGAATGATAACTCACAAACTTTTCTTTCACTCATGGTTAGTGGTTGGGTGAAGCCATTTATTGTCAAACAACTGTGTTTTCTCTTTTTAAATCATAATGACAACAGAAACTACCCAAATGACCCTGATCAAAAGTTTACATACCCCAGTTCTTAATACCATGTATTGCCCCCTTTAACATCAATGACAGCTTGAAGTCTTTTGTGGTAGTTGTGGATGAGGCCAGAAAATCACAAATTCTGCTAGGGTATGTAAACTTATGACAGGACCTCAACATCAAAGCACAAGACTACAGCATAGCCAACCAACTAGACTTACACTTGGGGATTCAGAATTACAAACCACTGATCATGTGCCAAATCTTGGCATTCTCCTGGATGGGGGCTTAAAACGTAAACATCAGATATCAGCTAAAATCAAATCCTTATTTTTTTCATCTGAGGAACATGGGGGGTCATTCCGAGTTGATCGCTTGTTAGCAGTTTTTAGCAGCTGTGCAAACGCATTGTTGTCGCCCACTGGGGAGTGTATTTTTACTTTGCAGAGTGCGAACGCTTGTGCAGCAGAGCGCCTGCAAAATCTTTTTGTGCAAAACAAGACCAGCCCTGTAGTTACTCTTCGTGTGCGTTGATTCTAACGACGGAGGGATGGCTTTTGATGTCACACACCCGCCCGGCGAATGCCCAGCCAAGCCTGCGTTTTTTCTGCCACACCTGCATTTTTCTAAGCACTCCCTGAAAAGGGTCAGTTGACACCCAGAAATGCCCTCTTTCTGTCAATCTCCTTTCGGCCGGCTGTGCGATTGGAATCGTCGCTAGAACCAGTGCAAAACCACAATGGACTTTGTACTAGAGATGAGCGGGTTCGGTTCCTCGGAATCCGAACCCGCCCGAACTTCATTTTTTTTTACACGGGTCCGAGCGACTCGGATCTTCCCGCCTTGCTCGGTTAACCCGAGCGCGCCGGAACGTCATCATCCCGCTGTCGGATTCTCGCGAGGCTCGGATTCTATCGCGAGACTCGGATTCTATATAAGGAGCCGCGCGTCGCCGCCATTGTCACACGTGCATTGAGATTCATAGGGAGAGGACGTGGCTGGCGTCCTCTCCGTTTATAGAGAAGAGAAGAAGAGAGTGAGACTAGAGTAGAGAGAGACACAGTAGTAATTTTGGGGAGCATTAGGAGGAGTACTACTACTTGCTGAAGTGATAGATAGATAGTGTGACTGTATAATGTATATCTGACTTGTGGGGGAGACACTGACAGTGGGGAGCAGTTAGAGTCTGAGAGCAGGACTCAGGAGTACATATAACGTACAGTGCACACTTTTGCTGCCAGAGTGCCACACTGCCATTGTGACCACACTGACCACCAGTATAATATATATTGTGATTGTCTGCTTAGGAGTACTACTTGCAAGTTGCTGATAGTGTGACCAGTGACCTGACCACCAGTTTAATAATCACCACCAGTTTAATATATATATATATATATATATATATAATTGTATATAATATATATATAATATTGTATACCACCTACCCGTTTTTTTTTTTTCTTTCTTCTTCTTTATACATACTACTATAGTAGCTTACTGTAGCAGTCTGCGGTGCTGCTGAGCTGACAGTGTCCAGCAGGTCCGTCATCAGTCATTACATAATAAATATATATACCTGTCCGGCTGCAGTACTAGTGATATTATATATATATATATATATATTAATTTCATCTCATTATCATCCAGTCTATATTAGCAGCAGACACAGTACGGTAGTCCACGGCTGTAGCTACCTCTGTGTCGGCAGTCGCTGGTCCATCCATAATTGTATACCACCTACCCGTGTTTTTTTTTTTTTCTTTCTTCTTGATACATACTACTATAGTAGCTTACTGTAGCAGTCTGCGGTGCTGCTGAGCTGACAGTGTCCAGCAGGTCCGTCATCAGTCATTACATAATAAATATATATACCTGTCCGGCTGCAGTACTAGTGATATTATATATATATATATTAATTTCATCTCATTATCATCCAGTCTATATTAGCAGCAGACACAGTACGGTAGTCCACGGCTGTAGCTACCTCTGTGTCGGCAGTCGCTGGTCCATCCATAAGTATACTAGTATCCATCCATCTCCATTGTTTACCTGAGGTGCCTTTTAGTTGTGCCTATTAAAATATGGAGAACAAAAATGTTGAGGTTCCAAAATTAGGGAAAGATCAAGATCCACTTCCACCTCGTGCTGAAGCTGCTGCCACTAGTCATGGCCGAGACGATGAAATGCCAGCAACGTCGTCTGCCAAGGCCGATGCCCAATGTCATAGTACAGAGCATGTACAATCCAAAACACCAAATATCAGTAAAAAAAGGACTCCAAAATCTAAAATAAAATTGTCGGAGGAGAAGCGTAAACTTGCCAATATGCCATTTACCACACGGAGTGGCAAGGAACGGCTGAAGCCCTGGCCTATGTTCATGGCTAGTGGTTCAGCTTCACATGAGGATGGAAGTAGTCAGCCTCTCGCTAGAAAAATGAAAAGACTCAAGCTGGCAAAAGCACCGCAAAGAACTGTGCGTTCTTCGAAATCCCAAATCCACAAGGAGAGTCCAATTGTGTCGTTTGCGATGCCTGACCTTCCCAACACTGGACGTGAAGAGCATGCGCCTTCCACCATTTGCACGCCCCCTGCAAGTGCTGGAAGGAGCACCCGCAGTCCAGTTCCTGATAGTCAGATTGAAGATGTCAGTGTTGAAGTACACCAGGATGAGGAGGATATGGGTGTTGCTGGCGCTGGGGAGGAAATTGACCAGGAGGATTCTGATGGTGAGGTGGTTTGTTTAAGTCAGGCACCCGGGGAGACACCTGTTGTCCGTGGGAGGAATAGGGCCGTTGACATGCCTGGTGAAAATACCAAAAAAATCAGCTCTTCGGTGTGGAAGTATTTCACCAGAAATGCGGACAACATTTGTCAAGCCGTGTGTTGCCTTTGTCAAGCTGTAATAAGTAGGGGTAAGGATGTTAACCACCTTGGAACATCCTCCCTTATACGTCACCTGCAGCGCATTCATAATAAGTCAGTGACAAGTTCAAAAACTTTGGGCGACAGCGGAAGCAGTCCACTGACCAGTAAATCCCTTCTTCTTGTAACCAAGCTCACGCAAACCACCCCACCAACTCCCTCAGTGTCAATTTCCTCCTTCCCCAGGAATGCCAATAGTCCTGCAGGCCATGTCACTGGCAATTCTGACGAGTCCTCTCCTGCCTGGGATTCCTCCGATGCATCCTTGCGTGTAACGCCTACTGCTGCTGGCGCTGCTGTTGTTGCTGCTGGGAGTCGATGGTCATCCCAGAGGGGAAGTCGTAAGCCCACTTTTACTACTTCCACCAAGCAATTGACTGTCCAACAGTCCTTTGCGAGGAAGATGAAATATCACAGCAGTCATCCTGTTGCAAAGCGGATAACTGAGGCCTTGACAACTATGTTGGTGTTAGACGTGCGTCCGGTATCCGCCGTTAGTTCACAGGGAACTAGACAATTTGTTGAGGTAGTGTGCCCCCGTTACCAAATACCATCTAGGTTCCACTTCTCTAGGCAGGCGATACCGAGAATGTACACGGACGTCAGAAAAAGACTCACCAGTGTCCTAAAAAATGCAGTTGTACCCAATGTCCACTTAACCACGGACATGTGGACAAGTGGAGCAGGGCAGGGTCAGGACTATATGACTGTGACAGCCCACTGGGTAGATGTATGGACGCCCGCCGCAAGAACAGCAGCGGCGGCACCAGTAGCAGCATCTCGCAAACGCCAACTCTTTCCTAGGCAGGCTACGCTTTGTATCACCGGTTTCCAGAATACGCACACAGCTGAAAACCTCTTACGGCAACTGAGGAAGATCATCGCGGAATGGCTTACCCCAATTGGACTCTCCTGTGGATTTGTGGCATCGGACAACGCCAGCAATATTGTGTGTGCATTAAATATGGGCAAATTCCAGCACGTCCCATGTTTTGCACATACCTTGAATTTGGTGGTGCAGAATTTTTTAAAAAACGACAGGGGCGTGCAAGAGATGCTGTCGGTGGCCAGAAGAATTGCGGGACACTTTCGGAGGACAGGCACCACGTACAGAAGACTGGAGCACCACCAAAAACGCCTGAACCTGCCCTGCCATCATCTGAAGCAAGAAGTGGTAACGAGGTGGAATTCAACCCTATATATGCTTCAGAGGTTGGAGGAGCAGCAAAAGGCCATTCAAGCCTATACAATTGAGCACGATATAGGAGGTGGAATGTACCTGTCTCAAGCGCAGTGGAGAATGATTTCAACGTTGTGCAAGGTTCTGCAACCCTTTGAACTTGCCACACGTGAAGTCAGTTCAGACACTGCCAGCCTGAGTCAGGTCATTCCCCTCATCAGGCTTTTACAGAAGAAGCTGGAGACATTGAAGGAGGAGCTAACACAGAGCAATTCCGCTAGGCATGTGGGACTTGTGGATGGAGCCCTTAATTCGCTTAACAAGGATTCACGGGTGGTCAATCTGTTGAAATCAGAGCACTACATTTTGGCCACCGTGCTCGATCCTAGATTTAAAACCTACCTTGGATCTCTCTTTCCGGCAGACACAAGTCTGCTGGGGTTCAAAGACCTGCTGGTGACAAAATTGTCAAGTCAAGCGGAACGCGACCTGTCAACATCTCCTCCTTCACATTCTCCCGCAACTGGGGGTGCGAGGAAAAGGCTCAGAATTCCGAGCCCACCCGCTGGCGGTGATGCAGGGCAGTCTGGAGCAACTGCTGATGCTGACATCTGGTCCGGACTGAAGGACCTGACAACGATTATGGACATGTCGTCTACTGTCACTGCATATGATTCTCTCCCCATTGAAAGAATGGTGGAGGATTATATGAGTGACCGCATCCAAGTAGGCACGTCAGACAGTCTGTACTTATACTGGCAGGAAAAAGAGGCAATTTGGAGGCCCTTGCACAAACTGGCTTTATTCTACCTAAGTTGCCCTCCCACAAGTGTGTACTCCGAAAGAGTGTTTAGTGCCGCCGCTCACCTTGTCAACAATCGGCGTACGAGGTTACTTCCAGAAAATGTGGAGAAGATGATGTTCATTAAAATGAATTATAATCAATTCCTCCGTGGAGACATTGACCAGCAGCAATTGCCTCCACAAAGTAGTACACAGGGAGCTGAGATGGTGGATTCCAGTGGGGACGAATTGATAATCTGTGAGGAGCGGGATGTACACGGTGATATATCGGAGGATGATGATGAGGTGGACATCTTGCCTCTGTAGAGCCAGTTTGTGCAAGGAGAGATTAATTGCTTCTTTTTCGGTGGGGGTCCAAACCAACCCGTCATTTCAGTCACAGTCGTGTGGCAGACCCTGTCACTGAAATGATGGGTTGGTTAAAGTGTGCATGTCCTGTTTATACAACATAAGGGTGGGTGGGAGGGCCCAAGGACAATTCCATCTTGCACCTCTTTTTTCTTTCATTTTTATTTGCGTCATGTGCTGTTTGGGGAGTGTTTTTTGGAAGGGCCATCCTGCGTGCCACTGCAGTGCCACTCCTAGATGGGCCAGGTGTTTGTGTCGGCCACTAGGGTCGCTTATCTTACTCACACAGCTACCTCATTGCGCCTCTTTTTTTCTTCTTTGCGTCATGTGCTGTTTGGGGAGTGTTTTTTGGAAGGGCCATCCTGCGTGACACTGCAGTGCCACTCCTAGATGGGCCAGGTGTTTGTGTCGGCCACTAGGGTCGCTTATCTTACTCACACAGCTACCTCATTGCGCCTCTTTTTTTCTTCTTTGCGTCATGTGCTGTTTGGGGAGTGTTTTTTGGAAGGGCCATCCTGCGTGACACTGCAGTGCCACTCCTAGATGGGCCAGGTGTTTGTGTCGGCCACTAGGGTCGCTTATCTTACTCACACAGCTACCTCATTGCGCCTCTTTTTTTCTTCTTTGCGTCATGTGCTGTTTGGGGAGTGTTTTTTGGAAGGGCCATCCTGCGTGACACTGCAGTGCCACTCCTAGATGGGCCAGGTGTTTGTGTCGGCCACTAGGGTCGCTTATCTTACTCACACAGCTACCTCATTGCACCTCTTTTTTACTTCTTTGCGTCATGTGCTGTTTGGGGAGTGTTTTTTGGAAGGGCCATCCTGCGTGACACTGCAGTGCCACTCCTAGATGGGCCAGGTGTTTGTGTCGGCCACTAGGGTTGCTTAGCTTACTCACACAGCTACCTCATTGCGCCTCTTTTTTTCTTCTTTGCGTCATGTGCTGTTTGGGGAGTGTTTTTTGGAAGGGCCATCCTGCGTGACACTGCAGTGCCACTCCTAGATGGGCCAGGTGTTTGTGTCGGCCACTAGGGTCGCTTAGCTTAGTCATCCAGCAACCTCGGTGCAAATTTTAGGACTAAAAATAATATTGTGAGGTGTGAGGTGTTCAGAATAGACTGAAAATGAGTGGAAATTATGGTTTTTGAGGTTAATAATACTTTGGGATCAAAATGACCCCCAAATTCAATGATTTAAGCTGTTTTTTAGTGTTTTTTGAAAACACCCAAATCCAAAACACACCCGAATCCGACAAAAAAAATTCGGTGAGGTTTTGCCAAAACGCGGTCGAACCCAAAACACGGCCGCGGAACCGAACCCAAAACCAAAACACAAAACCCGAAAAATTTCAAGTGCACATCTCTACTTTGTACCCGAACGACGCGTGTGCGCATTGTGGTGCATATGCATGCACAGATTAGCCGTTCATTTCACTGATCGCTACTCAGCGAACAATGGCAGCTAGCGATTAACTCGGAATGACCCCCATAGCCAGAATCAAGCACTTAATTCCCTCTGAAACTCTGCGAAAAGTTATAGCTGCATTTGTATCATCTTGATTAGACTATAGCAATGGTCTCCCAGCAAAAGAATTGCACCACTTACAGCTAGTACAAAATAGAGATGTGCACCGGAAATTTTTCGGGTTTTGTGTTTTGGTTTTGGATTCGGTTCCGCGGCCGTGTTTTGGATTCGGACGCATTTTGCCAAAACCTCCCTGAAAATTTTTTGTCGGATTCGGGTGTTTTTTGGATTCGGGTGTTTTTTACAAAAAAACCTCAAAAATCATAGAATTTTGGGGTCATTTTGATCCCATAGTATTATTAACCTCAATAACCATAATTTACACTCATTTTCAGTCTATTCTGAACCCCTCACACCTCACAATATTATTTTTAGTCCTAAAATTTGCACCGAGGTCGCTGGATGGCTAAGCTAAGCGACACAAGTGGCCGACACAAACACCTGGCCCATCTAGGAGTGGCACTGCAGTGTCAGACAAGATGGCACTTCAAAAAAATGGTCCCCAAACAGCACATGATGCAAAGAAAAAAAGAGGCGCAATGAGGTAGCTGTGTGACTAAGCTAAGCGACCCAAGTGGCCGACACAAACACCTGGCCCATCTAGGAGTGGACAAAAAGAAGATGAAAGGCTGCGCTAGTTTGATAAACTGACAATATAGATATCTGTATACAATTAGTACAATTTATTATGAAAAAAGTATAATATCACCGTACTTTTATGATAATTATGTCATAAAATGCATGCAACATATAAGAAAATTGAATAAAACCATGAGATATGGATATATTAAAATAAAGAAAAGGGGTTACCCAATGGTCAGAGCTGAAAAAATTGTTTGGTGGAAGAGTCCGTTCCAAGTTATTCCCCCAGATAGTTCTGTATCCGGTGCATATGTTCAAATAGGAGATAAGCAGTGTCCCGTAAGATGACAATGTCCGCTAGAGGAATTGGTGCTCCTGGATTTCGAATGGCGAGCTCCTCATGCAATGCGGATGGTAGAATTGGTCGGTCCAATCTGCTATTTAAGTCCTCCAACTTTGTGTGGCAATCCGGAATTTGTGTGGGGGATGGTTCGGTCTTCCTGTTGGTAATCTCCAGCTCTGGGTCCCTTATAAAACTGCAGTGTCAGACAGGATGGCGCTTCAAAAAAATAGTCCCCAAACAGCACATGATGCAAAGAAAAAAAGAGGCGCAATGAGGTAGCTGTGTGACTAAGCTAAGCGACCCAAGTGGCCGACACAAACACCTGGCCCATCTAGGAGTGGCACTGCAGTTTTCTAGCGAGAGGATGAGTGCTTCCATCCTCATGTGAAGCTGAACCACTAGCCATGAACATAGGCCAGAGCCTCAGCCGTTCCTTGCCACTCCGTGTCGTAAATGGCATATTGGCAAGTTTACGCTTCTCATCAGACGCTTTCAATTTTGATTTTTGGGTCATTTTACTGAACTTTTGTTTTTTGGATTTTACATGCTCTCTACTATGACATTGGGCATCGGCCTTGGCAGACGACATTGATGGCATTTCATCGTCTCGGCCATGACTAGTGGCAGCAGCTTCAGCACGAGGTGGAAGTGGATCTTGATCTTTCCCTAATTTAACCTCAAAAGTGTGGGAGGGGAGAAAAAAGAGGAAATCTGTATTGTTGACGCACTTAGAGAGTATGGGTTTATTTAAAACATAACCTTTATTCGATATACATTAGAATATGTTTGTATTTTTGTCCTGAGCTACCGTGAAACATAAGAGTTAAAATCACAATACCAACGAATAAGTGAAAAGATTGAAAAAATAAGTGAATAAAGAGTTAAAAGGCGTGTCCGTGTGTGTTTCTCATTTAATTACTGGAAGTTGTTGTTATGACTTGTGTATTAATTATCTCTATCTAATATAATAAGGATTTGTCACAAGTTGTTGGTGTTTGGAACCCACTATACTGTATTACTGATTCAGACAGACAGATTTCATGTCTAATTATTCTTCACTTCATAGGGGTTATCAGCTAGAGGATGCTTCTCCAAATGCGGAGACTACACATTCAAATGTATGTGTGTATATATATAGAAGGTTAGCTGTATTGATGTATTCTTGATGTAATCTCAATTTCTAATAGTTAGAGTCACAGGTCTCTGTTCTAGATGTAGATCTCTACATATCAGGAGTCTTTCGTATTAATCATCCATACCTGTGCAAGGTACACTGTGCATATGAGCTAGATCACCTTCAAATATTATGGTGATATCTTCCCCTTGAGAGGCAGCCAATCATACGTTGGGGGTATAGCAACCCTGATTTTAAAGTAGGTTATTATAATTCAAAAGTATTTGACTTTTTATGTTTAGAGATTAAGCGGCCTCATTTTACTGTAAAAAATTGCTTATATTCAGGGTATAATAACCCAATTAATGAGAGGCAACTAATGTGCATTAGGGGTGTGGCAGCCCCATTTATATATGAGATTCACAGGGTGTGCTGATCCCAATTATATTTAGGGGTTTAGCAGCCCCAATTTTCCCAGGAATAGTTTATAAACGTTAGGGGTATGGCAGCCCCAATTTTATGAAAAATATTTGATGTTCTGGGGGCAACCCCAATTTAATACGAAATTGTTGGTGTTCTAGGGGTATAATCACCCCAATTCTGTTCTAGGGGTTTAGCAGCCCCACTTCTCCAAGAAAAGTGCTTCTCTTAGGGGTGTAGCAACCCCAATTTCTGGAGAGCAGTCTGCTTATAGACGCAGCTTATTTACTGTACATTTGTATCAAAGTTCTAAATGTAAAGTGGCCCATACACAGCAAATTAATATAAATGAAAAATAGTATAAAAATGGTATAACGTTTTTATTGAATATTCATATAGTGTAATACATAAATATGATTATCTATCGAAAATCCTGATATATAACTGATCTATTGCAGGACCTATATAGATGTCCTTCAGGAGATATACATCATAATATCATATATTTCATTTGTCACTTTTATCCTGCCAGATCCCTGTGATTATTCTGATGTTCATGTATATTAAGGGGTTTAGGGTTTTAACATAGCTTTTATTGCTGATAGCTATTTCATTAGTATTTTAGAATATGTAGCTATCACCTGGCTCATGTGTGTTGCCAATTAAATTGCTACAATGTGTTCTATTCAGTATATTGAGTTAAGCATCACTGTTTATGGCTTTACAAATTTGCCAGCTTACTTGTAGCAATATTACATTGATCTTATCTCAGCTTCTGAATTCAATAGAAATGTTGCAATTATAAACAGTTACAACTGCTGCTGAGATTTGTAGCTATTGGCACAGTGTCTCAGATTGCTGACACATCTCCAGCTGTCCAATCTATGTACTCAGCCCTATGCAATCTCATATCCCTTTCACTAGGAATTAGCGGCTAACCTCCTATAATTACTTTTCTAGCGGCATCATAGCCCTGCATATATTGCTTGTAAATCTTCTACCCTCTATTAGTAAGGTTCCCTATTACACAATCTTCCAGTTGCTATTCTCAATACATAATCTCTATATCAATTCATTTAACACATTTGACATTGAGGCACACGTGGACACGCTGTGCCCTACACGCGTGTTTCACTGCTCAGTAGCAGCTTCGTCAGGGAGCAACAAGAGCGCTTCCCGCAGACATGAATAAATCAGATTCAACTGGTCCAATCAACGACTCATGTTCTGGTCACGTGGGCCCGCCCACCAATCATATTCCCACTATGTCCCGATACGTCACACCTAGCTATCGTCCTATGGTTTATGTTTATTGTTGCCGCGTCATGCCGCTATGCCAATGTTAAGGTCCACAGAGATAGAGATACGTCACAGGCAAACATCAGCCAATGGCTTGTGTTTGTTGTTGCCTCGTCATGCGGCTAGGCCAATCACGGTACTTAGATGTTCGGTCCACGGGGATGGGGATCATGCTGTCCTCATACCCCGGTATCTGTATATGATATATCCATCCGTTATCTGGCAGCATGTATAATATATTGCTTTTATTATGTGACGCATATTGGTATGAATAAACACATATTGCTGGACATCTCTTTATAGGTACTTTGCGACGGTACTAATTAATGATAGTACTTGTGGGTGACGGGATAGTTAGTAGTATTCCATAGAAGAAGGGGATTTAGTGGTGATTGGGTCCTGAAGCTATATGAATTATGTCATCCTATTTTTACATTACATGACCAGTTTTAGTGTCTTTATATGTTACAAGGTTAAGTGACCCCGTTATCTTGTTGTTTCTCACAGCAGCATATATGTCAGGTGCCATCTATTTAATTCTCATGTACCGTAGTTGTTGCAATTACTTAGCAAATAGAAACATGTTCTTGGATCAGTCCTTCCTTTTCCCATCGTTATATAAATGTGTGGTTATAAAAAGGACTCAAGATTATTTCTGATGTTATGAGATTCGGCAATAGCTAATATCACTTGTATTCTGGAGGTAAGTATGTTCCTGCAGTAAGTGTCCAGATAAATGTTTCCCCATGTAGTCTGTTTGTTAGTAAGAGAAATGGCCGTTCCTCATTCATTTCTCACAGTATCTCAATATTAGGGGGAATGTGTCTTCCCGAAAGATTATGGATTCATTGTGGGGGAGACATTTCCCTATCATCATATACAGTTATCCCCTTTAGGTAATACTCAAGTGAGATAATAGGGTGGAATTATATGATTCAGCTTGGTTTATTCAGTTATTCATCATTTTTCAACAGTGAGAGGAGTCTAAAGGATCATAGTGATGTGAATTTTAGACAATATTCCAGAAGATAGGGGTATGGACAATATTTCAAAGTGGTCAGTAGGTATTAGTAATCCTTGTTATCACATGGCATTACGTACCTACATGAATAGTTATCCCAGGATGATTGAGAAAATGAATCAATCATCCTGGGATAACTATTCATGTAGGTACGTAATGCCATGTGATAATAAGGATTACTAATACCTACTGACCACTTTGAAATATTGTCCATACCCCTATCTTCTGGAATATTGTCTAAAATTCACATCACTATGATCCTTTAGACTCCTCTCACTGTTGAAAAATGATGAATAACTGAATAAACCAAGCTGAATCATATAATTCCACCCTATTATCTCACTTGAGTATTACCTAAAGGGGATAACTGTATATGATGATAGGGAAATGTCTCCCCCACAATGAATCCATAATCTTTCGGGAAGACACATTCCCCCTAATATTGAGATACTGTGAGAAATGAATGAGGAACGGCCATTTCTCTTACTAACAAACAGACTACATGGGGAAACATTTATCTGGACACTTACTGCAGGAACATACTTACCTCCAGAATACAAGTGATATTAGCTATTGCCGAATCTCATAACATCAGAAATAATCTTGAGTCCTTTTTATAACCACACATTTATATAACGATGGGAAAAGGAAGGACTGATCCAAGAACATGTTTCTATTTGCTAAGTAATTGCAACAACTACGGTACATGAGAATTAAATAGATGGCACCTGACATATATGCTGCTGTGAGAAACAACAAGATAACGGGGTCACTTAACCTTGTAACATATAAAGACACTAAAACTGGTCATGTAATGTAAAAATAGGATGACATAATTCATATAGCTTCAGGACCCAATCACCACTAAATCCCCTTCTTCTATGGAATACTACTAACTATCCCGTCACCCACAAGTACTATCATTAATTAGTACCGTCGCAAAGTACCTATAAAGAGATGTCCAGCAATATGTGTTTATTCATACCAATATGCGTCACATAATAAAAGCAATATATTATACATGCTGCCAGATAACGGATGGATATATCATATACAGATACCGGGGTATGAGGACAGCATGATCCCCATCCCCGTGGACCGAACATCTAAGTACCGTGATTGGCCTAGCCGCATGACGAGGCAACAACAAACACAAGCCATTGGCTGATGTTTGCCTGTGACGTATCTCTATCTCTGTGGACCTTAACATTGGCATAGCGGCATGACGCGGCAACAATAAACATAAACCATAGGACGATAGCTAGGTGTGACGTATCGGGACATAGTGGGAATATGATTGGTGGGCGGGCCCACGTGACCAGAACATGAGTCGTTGATTGGACCAGTTGAATCTGATTTATTCATGTCTGCGGGAAGCGCTCTTGTTGCTCCCTGACGAAGCTGCTACTGAGCAGTGAAACACGCGTGTAGGGCACAGCGTGTCCACGTGTGCCTCAATGTCAAATGTGTTAAATGAATCGATATAGAGATTATGTATTGAGAATAGCAACTGGAAGATTGTGTAATAGGGAACCTTACTAATAGAGGGTAGAAGATTTACAAGCAATATATGCAGGGCTATGATGCCGCTAGAAAAGTAATTATAGGAGGTTAGCCGCTAATTCCTAGTGAAAGGGATATGAGATTGCATAGGGCTGAGTACATAGATTGGACAGCTGGAGATGTGTCAGCAATCTGAGACACTGTGCCAATAGCTACAAATCTCAGCAGCAGTTGTAACTGTTTATAATTGCAACATTTCTATTGAATTCAGAAGCTGAGATAAGATCAATGTAATATTGCTACAAGTAAGCTGGCAAATTTGTAAAGCCATAAACAGTGATGCTTAACTCAATATACTGAATAGAACACATTGTAGCAATTTAATTGGCAACACACATGAGCCAGGTGATAGCTACATATTCTAAAATACTAATGAAATAGCTATCAGCAATAAAAGCTATGTTAAAACCCTAAACCCCTTAATATACATGAACATCAGAATAATCACAGGGATCTGGCAGGATAAAAGTGACAAATGAAATATATGATATTATGATGTATATCTCCTGAAGGACATCTATATAGGTCCTGCAATAGATCAGTTATATATCAGGATTTTCGATAGATAATCATATTTATGTATTACACTATATGAATATTCAATAAAAACGTTATACCATTTTTATACTATTTTTCATTTATATTAATTTGCTGTGTATGGGCCACTTTACATTTAGAACTTTGATACAAATGTACAGTAAATAAGCTGCGTCTATAAGCAGACTGCTCTCCAGAAATTGGGGTTGCTACACCCCTAAGAGAAGCACTTTTCTTGGAGAAGTGGGGCTGCTAAACCCCTAGAACAGAATTGGGGTGATTATACCCCTAGAACACCAACAATTTCGTATTAAATTGGGGCTGCCCCCAGAACATCAAATATTTTTCATAAAATTGGGGCTGCCATACCCCTAACGTTTATAAACTATTCCTGGGAAAATTGGGGCTGCTAAACCCCTAAATATAATTGGGATCAGCACACCCTGTGAATCTCATATATAAATGGGGCTGCCACACCCCTAATGCACATTAGTTGCCTCTCATTAATTGGGTTATTATACCCTGAATATAAGCAATTTTTTACAGTAAAATGAGGCCGCTTAATCTCTAAACATAAAAAGTCAAATACTTTTGAATTATAATAACCTACTTTAAAATCAGGGTTGCTATACCCCCAACGTATGATTGGCTGCCTCTCAAGGGGAAGATATCACCATAATATTTGAAGGTGATCTAGCTCATATGCACAGTGTACCTTGCACAGGTATGGATGATTAATACGAAAGACTCCTGATATGTAGAGATCTACATCTAGAACAGAGACCTGTGACTCTAACTATTAGAAATTGAGATTACATCAAGAATACATCAATACAGCTAACCTTCTATATATATACACACATACATTTGAATGTGTAGTCTCCGCATTTGGAGAAGCATCCTCTAGCTGATAACCCCTATGAAGTGAAGAATAATTAGACATGAAATCTGTCTGTCTGAATCAGTAATACAGTATAGTGGGTTCCAAACACCAACAACTTGTGACAAATCCTTATTATATTAGATAGAGATAATTAATACACAAGTCATAACAACAACTTCCAGTAATTAAATGAGAAACACACACGGACACGCCTTTTAACTCTTTATTCACTTATTTTTTCAATCTTTTCACTTATTCGTTGGTATTGTGATTTTAACTCTTATGTTTCACGGTAGCTCAGGACAAAAATACAAACATATTCTAATGTATATCGAATAAAGGTTATGTTTTAAATAAACCCATACTCTCTAAGTGCGTCAACAATACAGATTTCCTCTTTTTTCTCCCCTCCCACACTTTTGTCTTAATTAACTGTAGCTGACAGCACCCCCTGACAATATATACTAAATAATATATGTGATATAACATTAGGGGCTCACCAAGTGAGTGGACGGTGATGAACCACCTACACTCACAGATCAAACAATAAATAACATATTATGAGTGTGCAGATATCCAGTCTTTGTGTATCCTAATTTAACCTCCACATTTTTGTTCTCCATTTTTTAATGTGTGGAATTATATGCCAGTATCAATAGCAATGGCCTACTACTATATATACTGCGCACAACTGAAATGCACCACAAGTATGGATGGATAGTATACTTGACGACACAGAGGTAGGTAGAGCAGTGGCCTTCCGTACCGTACTGCTATATATACTGGTGGTCACTGTCAGCAAACTGCAAAACTAAAATGCACCACAGGTATAGAATCTAGATGGATAGTATACTTGACGACACAGAGGTAGGTAGAGCAGTGGCCTTCCGTACCGTACTGCTATATATACTGGTGGTCACTGTCAGCAAACTGCAAAACTAAAATGCACCACAGGTATAGAATCTAGATGGATAGTATACTTAACGACACAGAGGTAGGTAGAGCAGTGGCCTTCCGTACCGTACTGCTATATATACTGGTGGTCACTGTCAGCAAACTGCAAAACTAAAATGCACCACAAGTATAGAATCTAGATGGATAGTATACTTGACGACACAGAGGTAGGTAGAGCAGTGGCCTTCCGTACCATACTACTATATATACTGGTGGTCACTGTCAGCAAACTGCAAAACTAAAATGCACCACAGGTATAGAATCTAGATGGATAGTATACTTGACGACACAGAGGTAGATAGAGCAGTGGCCTTTCCGTACTGTACTGCTATATATACTGGTGGTCACTGTCAGCAAAACTCTGCACTGTACTCCTCCTATATAATACTGCTGGTCCCCAGTACCCACAATATAGCAGTCTGAGCACAGATATATGCAGCACACTGAGCACAGATATGGAGCGTTTTTCAGGCAGACAACGTATACTGGTGGTCACTGGTCAGCAAAACTCTGCACTGTACTCCTCCTATATAATACTGCTGGTCCCCAGTCCCCACAATAAAGCAGTGTGAGCGCAGATATATGCAGCACACTGAGCACAGATATGGAGCGTTTTTCAGGCAGACAACGTATACTGGTGGTCACTGGTCAGCAAAACTCTGCACTGTACTCCTCCTATATAACACTGGTGGTCCCCAGTCCCCACAATAAAGCAGTGTGAGCACAGATATATGCAGCACACTGAGCACAGATATGGAGCGTTTTTCAGGCAGAGAACGGATAAAACTGGTGGTCACTGATCAGCAAAACTCTGCACTGTACTCCTCCTATATAATACAGCTGCTCCCCAGTCCCCACAATTAAGCAATAAGCACAAATATTTGCAGCAACATTAATAAACGGAGAGGACGCCAGCCACGTCCTCTCCCTAACATTTCCAATGCACGAGTGAAAATGGCGGCGACGCGCGGCTCCTTATATAGAATCCGAATCTCGCGAGAATCCGACAGCGGGATGATGACGTTCGGGCGCGCTCGGATTAACCGAGCCATACGGGAGAATCCGAGTATGCCTCGGACCCGTGTAAAATGGGTGAAGTTCGGGGGGGTTCGGTTTCCGAGGAACCGAACCCGCTTATCACTAGTAAAAAATGCAGCTGCCAGGCTGTAAACCAGCCATCCCCATTCCAGCTACATAACACCCATTCTCTACTCCCTCCACTGGCTACCTGTAAGATGGCGAATAGTCTTCAAGATAGGATACTGACTTTCAAAGCGCTACATAACCAGAGGCCAAGGTACCTAAAGCAGCTCCTGATTCCATACTGCTTTGCTTGATTAATATGCTCAGTAGATGAAGGGCTTTTAGCAGTACCTAGAATCTCCCATATTCATCTGGAGGTCGAGCTTTTAGCCATGTGACTCCGACTCTCTGGAACTCGCTTCCCTGCACAGTTCGATTGGCCCCTGCTCTAGAATCTTTCAGAAACAGACTCAAGATTCTCCTGTTTAC